>NC_054585.1:0-305416 GCF_017654505.1 Polyodon spathula
TTAAAATATTATTGGTGCAATGTTAAGAATAGAGAATGCTATATATACTAATGTAAAGGGAACTCGGGCAGATCGCTTTTCCTGTTACTGATAGATACCTCCCTGTTTTAGTCGGGAAAAATAATCCATATATGTCCCTCCCACCAGACAAAGTTTTATGATCTGTTAATCACCTTGTTCTGCTACATCGACATTCCTTGCAACCTCCCCCCATCCATCCTGCCCTTATCTTGTCACACCATACAGTTCTCCCTTCCCCCCACACACTTCCACCGATTCATCCTGCACATCATACTTTTATTTTAACCCATTCAGTCCCCCCTTATGGTCCATGACCAGTCGGTCAATAGGGCCATTCTTCAGAGAATCCTCTTCTATACCCCTAGTCAGAGGTTACCAGTACTTGACTAGAGGAATCCTCTTCTTTAAATCCGGAGGGCTGTGTAAGCAGCCTGGATCATCCGACGTCCTTGTTTATGCCGTCTGAGGCTTCGTCTTATTTGACAAAACATAAATAATACCATGATCAAGCATACGAACAATCCGAGTGAGGCAATTCGACCAGAAATGGTCCACTGTCCAAATTAATTGGCACAAAAGCCCAACTTTTCTCGGAAGAACGAGAGTTCACAATCGTTGCCATGTCCTTACCATCATCGCTTGGACTTCAGCCAATACCATGTCATGTTTAGCCTCCTGTAATGCATCTGTGATTTTCTGTAATGTTTGCAGTAAAGGACCGTGTTCCACAGTTTCCATGAACGCTACCTCAGGGGTTACTTTGTGAAATAGTCCACAATGACCAAAAGATAGACATTTCCTTTTTTACTTCGAGGAAGGGGTCCCATTAGGTCCAGACCTAACATCTTCCCAGGTTCTTCAATAATGGTGGACTGTAACAAGCCCGCCGGCTTCTGAATTGAAGGCTTGTACAACTGGCATGCTTCACATTCCTTACATGTTTGACCACGTCACGTCTAACAGTCGGCCACCACGCTACCTCCAGAATGCAAAACAAAGTTGTCGTACGTCCCAGATGTCCACTGAGGGTTATTGTGGTACCACTGCAAAAATGTAGGCACCATTGACGCGGGAACCACTAGTTGGTAACGTTGTCCTTTACCTTCTTGGAGTGGCACCCTCCTATACCACACTCTTTGTTGCTTCAAGAACCCGATGTGGTCCTGACGTTGTGGCTTAGCCCCCCCTCTGCAGCTCTTGAATATTTGACTCCTTAGCCTGTGCATCAGCGATTTCATTCATGGAAGATCTAAAAAAGTAAAAGTCTCTTTTTCTTTTTCTTTTTATATACATGAACGCTAGTGCCATCTATCTGTGGTATTCTAGACAGAGCATCCGAGAACACATTTAAACTTCCTTTACGATACATCACCTTAAATGTAAATGTTTGTAAATGCAATGCCCACTGTGTTAAGCGTGAGTCACCTTGGGTGAGTTAAATACCCAGGTTAAGGCGACGTGATCTGTTACTACCTGGAATTCCTTTCCCTCAAGGTAGTGCTTCCACTTCTTGATAGCCCATATGACTGCCAAACATTCCTTCTCTGAAGTAGAGTAATTGGCCTCGGGCTTAGCAAGGACCCGGGATGCATAAGCGACTACCCATTCTTCCACCGCCGATCCTTGAGCCAGCACAGCTCCTAGCCCCACTTCACTGGTATTGGTATACACTCGAAAGGATTTCAACCAGTCTGGATGTGCCAACACAGGAACAGTGTGCAACTCCTGCTTCAATTGATCGAACCTTTGTTGACACTGCTCTGTCCACTCCCATGGTACTCCTTTCTTCTTAAGATTATTCAGAGGAGAGGCAATGTCTGCAAACTTAGCTATAAATTTATGGTACCACCCAGCTAAACCCAAAAATCTCTGTAGAGTTTTAAGATTGATAGGAACCGGATAATCCCTAATAGATTGCTTCTTCTCTGGGTCCACCGCCACCCCCTTCCCGGACACAATGTGTCCTAGAAACCTAAGAGATGATTGAAAAAAATTGCATTTCTCTAAATTAAGTGTTAACTTTGCTTCCTCGAGAGCGCAGAACACAGCTGCCAAGTCCGAGACATGTTGTTTCTCATTGGGGGAATAAACAATGATGTCATCGATCTATACAAAGCAAATGCTCTCTCTCAATGTTCCCAAGACCTGCTGCATCAGCCATTGGAAGGTTGCTGCGGCATTTTTCAATCCAAAAGGCATTACCTTGAATTGATATAGACCAAAGGGGGTAAAAGCAGTCTTTGACTTACTCAACACATCCATAGCAACTTGCCAATAACCCGACTTCAGATCCAGAGCGCTGAAATCGGAGGCTTCCTTTAAAGACTCCAGGATATCGTGAACTCGTGGCATGGGAAACGCATCTAGGTTTGTCTTAGCATTTATCCAACAATAGTCCACCCAAAACCTGTAGGTGCCATTTTCCTTTTTGACTAACACCACCGGAGCAGCCCAGACAGTTAATGATGGCGCCACAGCACCATCCCTAATCATATCTTGAAGATGTTGATAGATAATGGTTTTCTTGTACTCGGACACTCGATAGGTGGGAGCACGTACAGGTACCTCATCTACAGTATAGATCACATGGCTGGCTACAGTGGTTTTCCCTGGTCGGGAAGTGCAAACAGCAGGCAACTGTTTTATTAGTTGCACCACCGGATCTTGAGATATGACCCCCCTCTCTCCAGTGATTTCTATCTTCTTCACCACCTTAGCACATCCCATAGGTATCGCCACATATAACTGCATCAGCAACTGATTTTCCTGAACCTTCTGCTCCCATACTTTTCCCCACACCATCTCAGGTGAAAATGGATAGAAGACATATCTTTTATCAACCTTCACGCCATATGCTTGCACCCCCAAATCTAGTAAAGTAGAAGTCTTTTTCAAAAAATCCAATCCCAGAATCATAAGAACATAAGAACATAAGAAAGTTTACAAACGAGAGGAGGCCATTCGGCCCATCTTGCTCGTTTGGTTGTTAGTAGCTTATTGTTCCCAAAATCTCATCAAGCAGCTTCTTGAAGGATCCCAGGGTGTCAGCTTCAACAACATTACTGGGGAGTTGATTCCAGACTCTCACAATTCTCTGTGTAAAAAAGTGTCTCCTATTTTCTGTTCTGAATGCCCCTTTTTCTAAACTCCATTTGTGACCCCTGGTCCTTGTTTCTTTTTTCAGGCTGAAAAAGTCCCTTGGGTCGACACTGTCAAGACCTTTTAGAATTTTGAATGCTTGAATTAGGTCGCCACGTAGTCTTCTTTGTTCAAGACTGAACAGATTCAATTCTTTTAGCCTGTCTGCATATGACATGCCTTTTAAGCCCAGAATAATTCTGGTCGCTCATCTTTACACTCTATCTAGAGCAGTAATATCTTTTTTATAGCAAGGTGACCAGAACTGCACACAATATTCAAGATGAGGTCTTACTAGTGCATTGTACAGTTTTAACATTACTTCCCTTGATTTAAATTCAACACTTTTCAAAATGTATCCGAGCATCTTGTTAGCCTTTTTTATAGCTTCCCCACATTGTCTAGATGAAGATATTTCTGAGTCAACAAAAACTCCTAGGTCTTTTTCATAGATTCCTTCTCCAATTTCAGTATCTCCCATATGATATTTATAATGTACATTTTTATTTCCTGCGTGCAGTACCTTACACTTTTCTCTATTAAATGTCATTTGCCATGTGTCTGCCCAGTTCTGAATCTTGTCTAGATCATTTTGAATGACCTTTGCTGCTGCAACAGTGTTTGCCACTCCTCCTATTTTTGTGTCGTCTGCAAATTTAACAAGTTTGCTTACTATACCAGAATCTAAATCATTAATGTAGATTAGGAATAGCAGAGGACCTAATACTGATCCCTGTGGTACACCACTGGTTACCACACTCCATTCTGAGGTTTTTCCTCTAATCAGTACTTTCTGTTTTCTACATGTTAACCACTCCCTAATCCATGTACATGTGTTTCCTTGAATCCCAACTGCGTTTAGTTTGAGAATTAATCTTTTGTGCGGGACTTTGTCAAAAGCTTTCTGGAAATCTAAATAAACCATGTCATATGCTTTGCAATTATCCATTATCGATGTTGCATCCTCAAAAAAATCAAGCAAGTTAGTTAGACACGATCTCCCTTTCCTAAAACCATGCTGACTGTCTCCCAGGACCCTGTTACCATATAGGTAATTTTCCATTTTGGATCTTATTATAGTTTCCATAAGTTTGCATATAATAGAAGTCAGGCTTACTGGTCTGTAGTTACCTGGTTCAGTTTTGTTTCCCTTTTTGTGGATCGGTATTACGTTTGCAATTTTCCAGTCTGTCGGTACCACCCCTGTGTCAAGAGACTGCTGCATGATCTTGGTTAGCGGTTTGTAAATTACTTCTTTCATTTCTTTGAGTACTACTGGGAGGATCTCATCCGGCCCAGGGGATTTGTTTATTTTAAGAGCTCCTAGTCCCTTTAACACTTCTGCTTCAGTTATGCTAAAGTTATTTAAAACTGGATAGGAACTGGATGACATGTGGGGCATGTTGTCAGTATCTTCCTTTGTAAAAACTTGTGAAAAGTAATCATTTAATATATTTGCTATTTTTTTTTCTTCATCTACGATTTTGCCATTTGTATCTCTTAAACATTTAACCTCCTCTTTGAATGTTCTCTTGCTGTTGTAATATTGGAAAAACATTTTGGAATTGGTTTTAGCTCCCTTAGCAATGTTCATTTTTATTTCTCTCTTGGCCTTTCTAACTTCTTTTTGACTTGCGTTTGCAGTTCTGTGTACTCTTTCTGCGTACTTTCTTTTTGGTCCTTTTTTAATGCTCTGTAAAGTGCCTTTTTTCGCTGAATATTTTTTTTAATTGATCTATTAAACCATTTTGGCAATTTAGTTTTACATTTAGATTTGTCTACTTTAGGGATATAATTGTTTTGCGCCTCTAGTACTACATTTTTGAAGAACAACCATCCTTCTTCTGTGGGTGTTTTCTCTATTTTACTCCAATCTACTTCTGTTAGTCTCTCTTTCATACCTTCATAGTTTGCTTTTCTAAAATTGTAAACCTTAGCTTTAGTCATTACTTTTGGGGATTTAAAAAACACTTCAAATGAGACCATGTTGTGGTCTGAGTTTGCCAGTGGTTCTCTGACCTCTGTTTTACTTATTCTATCTTCGTTATTTGAAAAGACTAAATCAAGGCATGCCTCCCCTCTAGTGGGTGCCTTCACAAATTGTGTTAGGAAGCAGTCATTTGTCATTTCCACCATTTCTATTTCATCCTTCGCGCTACCCACCGGGTTTTCCCATTTTATTTGGGGGAAGTTGAAATCCCCCATTAGTATGGCTTCTCCTTTGCTACATGCATTTCTAATGTCATTGTATAACGATTATTGTGCTCACCGTCTGAATCTGGCGGTCTATAGCATGCTCCTATTATTATGCCTTTTGAATTTTTGTCTGTTATTCATACCCATATTGATTCGGTTTTATTTTCTTTGTCCAGGTTTAACACCTGGGCTTCAGACTGTTTCTTATGTATAGCGCTACCCCTCCTCCTCTTCTGTCCTGCCTGTCTTTCCTATACAGTGTATACCCACAAATATTATATTCGTCCCCATCACTCTCAGACAACCACGTTTCTGTAACACCTATCACATCATAGTTACCTGTTAGTGCAGTAGCTTCAAGTTCTAGAATTTTGTTTCTGATACTTCTAGCATTTAGATAAATACATTTAATGGTTGTCTTACCTGAGTTTTTGTTCTTGTTTTGATGCGGTCTCCCTTCTGTTTTTTTGTTGATTTCTCCCCCCTTCCTTTCTAGTTTAAATGCTTCTGAACCTGCTCGAGGATCTTTTCTCCGAGTAGACTAGTTCCCTTGTTATTTAAATGCAGTCCATCCCGTCTATACAGATAGTCCTCGTTGTAGAATGTGGTCCAATGATCAAGATAGGTGAAGCCTTCCTATGTGCACCACGTCTTCAGCCATGCGTTTTGATTAATTATTTCCAGCTGTCCATATGGTCCTTTGCAAGGTGCCGGTAGTATACCAGAAAATACCACAGTTTTGGTTTTCTCTTTTAATTTCCTTCCTCATTTTCCCAATGCAGAATGAGACTGACCATTAGCTAAAACAAATAATTTGTCAGCGCACGGAGCTAACTGATCCTTCGGTTGGACCACAGATCATTTCTTATCAAAGTATAAGTACACACTGTATTCACTAGAGCCAAGCCTTCCCAGCCCTGGACAGATATTGCCATGGCTAGCAAAGTGAGCTTTTTTATTACCATTGCCATCTAGCCGACAATGCTTGAACATTGTGAACCACAGACACATCTGCTGACATCTTGACTGACCCTTTATTACTTTTCTTAAGGACCTTCTCTGCTTTGGCATTCACTTTGGTCCAATATTCCTTCTGGGCGGCCCAGTCTCTTTCTACCATCGCTCCTACACGAACCAAATCTGAAACAGTAGATACTGATCCTCTAATAAAGCTAGCTAGCTTCGGATTTGCATTACCCAAGATCCTTTCTGCCAACTCTGCCTCGCTCATTTCAGGACACCATTTGAGACAGAGCGCACAATAATCATAAGTAAAATCACGAATGCACTCACTTGGGTCTTGGACCTGTTCACGCAATCTCTTCTCGACTTCTGATAAATAATCTGTGGGGCCTCCACAAAAGCAGTTTTAAACCAAGTTTTAACTTTATAACACTCTGCCATCCACCATCTCTTAGCAGGTCCCTTCAGTACCGTGGATAAGGTAGCCAAAATCTCAGCCTCAGTCATAGACACTACCACCAAGAAATCTTGACAGGCATCTACAAACCCCAACACATCTACATGCCCTTCCCCTTTCCCATAAACAGGAAAGTTCAGCTTAATAGGGGGTTTAGAGGAATAAACGGGATATTTACAGGTTTCAGTTACCATGGGTCTAGTAGACAACCCTTCCAAAGATTAAAATCTATCTGCAAAGATCGGGGAGCAGTAAACATCCTTGGAGTACTAGTACGAAGACTCAAAGACTTTAATTCTTCTTTCCACACAGCCTCCCGGCGCTCAAAACACCTTAACACTGCATCCTCTAGTTGATTTATTGCTGTATCAACCATGGTCTCCATTTTCTCAAATCTCTGATCAATTAATTTTCTTAAAAGCTCCTCTCTATTAAGACTACTATCTCTAGCCATCAATACTTCCCCTTCTAACTTCTCTACTCGGGCTAAAAGTTCTGTGACATCTGCATTAAAGCTTTTTTCACAAGTTTTTACAAAGGAAGATACGGACGACATGCCTCACATGTCACCCAGTTCCTATCCAGTTTTAAATAACTTTAGCATAACCGAGGCAGAAGTGTTAAAGGGACTAGGAGCTCTTAAAATAAACAAATCCCCTGGGCTGGATGTGATCCTCCCAATAGTACTCAAAGAAATGAAAGAAGTCATTTACAAACCGCTAACCAAGATCATGCAGCAGTCTCTTGACACAGGGGTGGTACCAACAGACTGGAAAATTGCAAACATAATACCGATCCACAAAAAGGGAAACAAAACTGAACCAGGTAACTACAGACCAGTAAGCCTGACTTCTATTATATGCAAATTTATGGAAACTATAATAAGATCCAAAATGGAAAATTACCTATATGGTAACAGGGTCCTGGGAGACAGTCAACATGGTTTTAGGAAAGGGAGATCCTGTCTAACTAACTTGCTTGATTTTTTTGAGGATGCAACTTCAATAATGGATAATTGCAAAGCATATGACATGGTTTATTTAGATTTCCAGAAAGCTTTTGACAAAGCCCTGCAAAAAAGATTAATTCTCAAACTGAACGCAGTTGGGATTCAAGGAAACACATGTACATGGATTAGGGAGTGGTTAACATGTAGAAAACAGAAAGTACTGATTAGAGGAAAAACCTCAGAATGGAGTGTGGTAACCAGCGGTGTACCACAGGGATCAGTATTAGGTCCTCTGCTATTCCTAATCTACATTAATGATTTAGATTCTGGTATAGTAAGCAAACTTGTTAAATTTGCAGACGACACAAAAATAGGAGGAGTGACAAACACTGCTGCAGCAGCAAAGGTTATTCAAAATGATCTAGACAAGATTCAGAGCTGGGCAGACACATGGCAAATGACATTTAATAGAGAAAAGTGTAAGGTAATTCATGCAGGAAGTAAAAATGTGCATTATAAATATCATATGGGAGATACTGAAATTGGAGAAGATATTTATGAAAAAGACCTAGGAGTTTTTGTTGACTCAGAAATATCTTCATCTATCAATGTGGGGAAGCTATAAAAAAGGCCAACAAGATGCTCAGATACATTGTGAATAGTGTTGAAATAAAATCAAGGGAAGTAATGTTAAAACCGTACAATGCATTAGTAAGACCTCATCTTGAATATTGTGTTCAGTTCTGGTCACCTCGCTATAAAAAAGATATTGCTGCTCTAGAAAGAGTGCAAAGAAGAGCAATCAGAATTATTCCTGGGCTTAAAAGGCATGTCATATGCAGACAGGCTAAAAGAATTGAATCTATTCAGTCTTGAACAAAGAAGACTACCCGACGATTTTCAAGCATTGAAAATTCTAAAAGGTATTGACAGTGTCAACCCAATGGACTTTTTCAACCTGAAAAAAGAAACAAAGACCAGGGGTCACAAATGAAGATTAGACAAAGGGTCATTTGGAACAGAAAATAGGAGGCACTTTTTACACAGAGAATTGTGAGGGTCTGGAATCAATTCCCCAGTAATGTTGTTGAAGCTGGCACTCTGGGATCCTTCAAGAAGCTGCTTGATGAGATTTTGGGATCAATAAGCTACTAACAACCAAACGAGCAAGATAGGCCGAATGGCCTCTCGTTTGTAAACTTTCTTATGTTCTATGTTCTCATAAATTATGAAGTAAATATCATTTATTATTATTATTATTATTATTATTTAAAGTGGTATTAGGGACCGCTATTGCTTTTTGTAACAAATATTTTACGCCTTTATTTTTCAGATCGGATTCCTTTTCCAGGATAGGCTTTGAAACTGTGTTGTGAGTCGAATCATGGGACAACCCTAAATGTCTAAAATAAAATTACTATGTAGTGTTAGATGAGAATATATCCTTTTTGTTTTTATACATATTAAGAATCGTTTTTGTTTCATGAATACATCCAATATAAAGAGGATATTTTGTAAGAAATTACTTTCTTATATATAAAAAAAAAAAAGAGGTTTTGGTTTTGTTTTTTTTTTCTTATAGGATCCTAGTGGCTCCAGTGTGCACATGCACGCTCTGATGTGTAACTGCTGGTGGCAGTGTACTAAAGGTGTACATGGGTGTATAAGGATTGTTTTTTGTGTGTGTGTGTTTATGTTCTGTACTGTTCAATGTATTAGCAATCATTTGAAATAGGTGTAAATGCTATATAATTAGAAATCCTATTATTTTCTGTTTTTAGGAATGGACAATAAATACTTTCTCTCTTTCTCTCCATTTTGGAAATAGAGTTTTTATTTATTTTTTACTTTCATTTTAATTTGTTCACAATTTACCCTTTTTTCCTACTGTGAATGTTTAAAGGCATCCATGAGCCTGTGTAGCAGGGCGGTAGGAAAGCCCTGCTGTTTAATGCATTTGTTTATTTTTAGAACAGGGTCTCCCCCTCCACCCCTGTGTTATTTATGTATTATGATTTATTGTATTTGTTATAAATGACGGCATAGCCGTGTGTTTGGTTTATTGTTTTGTATATGTTTTGCAGAGTGGATGGGACGCCCCTTCCACGTTGATTTAAAAAACCTTGTGTTAATGTGTGGCTGTCGGCTAGTGCATTGGTAAACTAGCTGGCAGTCACACATTAATAAACGCATGCAGATTGTGGCCGAGGGGGTAATAGAATAATTACGAACTAGTTAAACCCCTCAGCCACGGTATTTAAGGCTGCAGCTCTCCCTGCTCTGGGTGGCTGTACAGAGGAGAGCAAGAGCAAGAGAGAGAGAGAGAGAGAGAGAGAGAGAGAGAGAGAGGTTAATTTAAAATAAGTATAGGATCAGTCAAGGCGAATGCCCAGCCTGACCGTAGTTATAGTTATTATTTTGTGTTCACAATTTGTTTTTGCTCATCTTTTTGTTTTGCTCTGTGAGCAGTGAGTTTCTTTTGTTTAGATATTTTATTTATTTCTGTATTCTTTAATAAACGGCGCACGCCACACCTGTAAACTGCAGATACCTGACCTGTGTGTGCTTCCTTCTTCTGGTCTGACGTCACCGCAATGTCATTTCCTGCCACAGCCTGGTTAACACAAGCACTACCCCCTTACATCTTAAAAAACAAAGTAAACCACTCCATAATAAAATGTATATTAACAGTTCACACTCACACAAAAGCACCCTATTTAAGAACAATCATACTAAAACCAACAGGGGACCTGCATGGTGTAACAAAACGACCACCGCAATGAGGGGTGGGCTCTGGTCCTGTTAATCATAAAACGCGTCACAGGACATGGGAATGGATAAAAACACATAACCAGAAGGGGGGGGGGTGGACTTAGGGGCCATAAATCAATTAACGGCGGGGGTCATAAAAAGTATTTTGATAGAAGGTGTCATACCTTTACTACTTATATAATTGTTGGAATACACTGAAGCTGAACAAAACTATTACATTCTATGTACAATGGTGAGATACTCTTATTTACAAGATTAAGATTATCTAAGGGGGAGTTGTAAGGAATATTTGTAATGTATGGTACGTTCAATGGAGAGATATTGAGCACAGAGTTTAGGTGGGGTATTTTGGAATGCAGGGTCTATCTCAATAAATTGCAGAGTGAATCGAGGGAGAGCAAATGTGACCATTAATGGGCATTTGTGAAGGGTTCTCTGTTCTGCTCTGTTTGGTTGCATGAGGGCCGAATAAGAAGCTGGTGAATAAGAAGCTGGCGAATAAGAAGCCAACTTCACATGTAAATTGCCCTGCATGAAAACCCCATGAATGTTGTTTCAATGTTAGCTTGCTCTCTGGGTCTGCACTTTTCCGTGAAGCACTTCTCCACGCTGTCGCTGTTTGAACTGCCTTGCTTGTGTGTGTGTCTGTTTGTGCTTTGTTAACTCCGCTCCACCTCCTTGTCTCAGAACGGTGCCAAGTTTGAATCAGCTCTCATATATATATATATGTATATATATATATATATACACACACACACACACACACACACACACACACACACACACACACACACACACACACACACACACACACACACACACACACACTAGGTTAAGCTGAGTAAATTAATTTTATTGGAACATGCAAAAGAAAGTACATCTGTATTACTGATATTGTGGACATTGTCATTGAAAAATACGCCAAGGGGTGGAGTTGAGACAGCGCTGAGTTATATTTTTTCCCTGTCACTGACAGTGCAGACACACACTGCTTGAGCAGAACAGATAGGAGGAATAAAAATAAATACAACAACATCTTGGATTTCAGTAATTATTATTGACAAAGTCGGAGTGACTGAGTATAAATCAGTGTTTTTTTTTGTTTTTTGCTGTCTTCCAGTTCATTTATTGTTCTTCATCCAAATCGGCATGTCTACTAACTACTTTGAGATTTTCTGCAGGTAATTGGTCACTCAGTTTCATAGTTACAGCTGTACATCTCTAACTTTGCATGTCTCATCTAGACAATGTGGGGAAGCTATAAAAAAGGCTAACAAGATGCTCGGATACATTGTGAAAAGTGTTGAATTTAAATCAAGAGAAGTAATGTGTACAATGCACTAGTAAGACCTCATCTTGAATATTGTGTGCAGTTCTGGTAACCTCGCTATAAAAAAGATATTGCTGCTCTAGAAAGAGTGCAAAGAAGAGCGACCAGAATTATTCCGGGCTTAAAAGGCATGTCATATGCAGACAGGCTAAAAGAATTGAATTTGTTCAGTCTTGAACAAAGAAGACTACGTGGCGACCTAATTCAAGCATTCAAAATTCTAAAAGGTATTGACAGTGTCAACCCAAGGGACTTTTTCAGCCTGAAAAAAGAAACAAGGACCAGGGGTCACAAATGGAGATTAGACAAAGGGGCATTCAGAACAGAAAATAGGAGGCACTTTTTTACACAGAGAATTGTGAGGGTCTGGAACCAACTCCCCAGTAATGTTGTGAAGCTGACACCCTGGGATCCTTCAAGAAGCTGCTTGATGAGATTTTGGGATCAATAAGCTACTAACAACCAAACGAGCAAGATGGGCCGAATGGCCTCCTCTCGTTTGTAAACTTTCTTATGTTCTTATGTTCTTATGACAGTAATCTAAAGGTTGCCACCCTGCTGGTGATGCTGATCAGCCCCTGCCCTCACTCATCATGGGGAAGGTACAGCACAGCAGGCTTCAGACAGTGCTTTCCACTCCAGAAGAACTCCAAGAGCAGTCTCTGGATATGAATAATCATTTCACGGGGAGGTTCCAGACACACCAACCTGTGCCACAACATGGAGGTGATCAGGTTGTTGATGACCAGTACTGTCCCTCTGAAGGACAGCTGGAACAACAATCCCCACCACTGCTCCAGCCTCCCCTTGACTTTGTCCACCAGGCCCTCCCAATTCTGCTCCATCTATGTATCTGTGCCAAGAAAGACCCCTAGCACCTTCATCCCCGACCAGTTCCACCTCAGAGACTGGGGCAGAAACGGAGGGCCACTCTCCTGCCAGCTCCCCAACAGGAAGGTGTCACTCTTGGCCCTGTTGATCTTTGCTGTTGATGCTCTCTGGAATATTCCAAGGCTCTGCTGTAACCCTGGATATCTTTCTACTGCAGATAACAATAGTGATGTCATCAGCATAGGCCAAAAAAAATAACGGATCTGAGCAATACACATAGCCCCTGCACCACCGAGATAACACGGACACAAACAAAGGTGATAACTGCTTCCGCATCCAGCGCTCAAAGAATATCACAGACATGTGCAGAGCTTTCTCAGATGTTATAATAATAAAATAAGGTAGATACCTTCACTTTTTGGGCATATCTATGCTATCTCTTTAACTGTTGTTTTTTAAAAGCAATCTCCATAGATTCAATAAATAATCTGAGGTCGGGAAAAAAAAAAAAAACTTTGTTTACCTTTTGTCTGATCTAAAAATGATTAATCATTTCAACAGAATAATATTTACTTCATCTAGGGGGTTGGCTTTCTGAGAACAATGAGAGTCATAGATTTCTCCTACATCCATTTTCTTACAGCTATAACCACTACTTTTGTAGTCTTCTATTTCTGTTTTCTGATTGTCTTCACCTACCTCCTCAGACTCTGCTATCTGTTGCATCTGGGAGTCAGCCACTGCAGAGCCGAGCTGAGATGCTGCACTATGCTCCACCCCCGAGCGGAGAGTTGTCATCTCTCCCGACTGAGGCTCGGAGCTGCTGCTGCGAGACACTTCACTGACAGCCTCAGGACACCGCTCTGGCTTTTCTTCACCTTGAGGCATTTCTATAATATATTTACTTTTATTTTTATTTTTTTCTCTTTTTGCCAGTAATGAACTCTTCCTCATTACTATTTTCAAGGACCACACCTCCCTCTCTGGTGCTTGTATTTGGCAGTAATCCACCTTGGTCTCCAGCCTTCTCTGGCTGCACTTTTTCCCCCTGCTCTCCAGCCATCTCTGGCTGCATTGGCTCCTCCTTGATCTGTAGCAGTGACTGCCTGAGGAATAGGCTGTACAGGTTCCCCCGATCTCCAGCCATCTCTGGCTGAGGGGTAGGCTGCACTGCTTGCGGTTCAGGTCATTGTGATGGTACCCACTAGAGCTGACTCTTCCTCCCGTGCTCCTCGATCACCCTCCTGCACCCTCACCACTAGCACTAGCTTGTCCCTGTTCTGCCTCAGCCCCTGCCTCCTTCATCAGACAGGATATCCTCTGATGTCCCGGACTTCCACATTTAAAACACTTCATAATATCAGAGCTAGCAAACACAATACAATTAGTGCTTTCAACATAAAAAATGGATTGGGAATGTGTAACATTACAAAAGCCTGTATGTGTTTTAACAGTGGGTCTTTACACCCTAAAGAAATAGTTACAGTTTCCCATACCTACTCAGTTCTCTCTTCAATAATTTATTCTTAATAAAAGGAGGAACATTTGATAAGATAATCTTAGTAACAGGCGTAGCTAACGGAGACACATTCACTAAGTTACCTTTTACTACAAGACCTTCCTGTACAACCGTATCAACAAACTGTGTCTCGCTAAAAAACACGACCACAGCTTTGTTCATTCTTGATGCAGACATGATTTTATTACTGCTTACAACAGAGCTCACTGCCAGCAGGCAGTCCTCCACCGACACCCTTGCATTTGGCGGGTCAGAGCACCAAGCCCTCCAGAATGAGACCCCATAACGAGATCTGCACACACACACAGAGTACTATGTAGTAAACAGTAAAACAACAAAACAAATCTATATAAACAAACTAAATGATTAACAAATAATTACAAAAAATATTAGCAAAAAAACACTCTCCTATACCAGTGTTCAATCGCTACTGCCTCTGCAAGCTATTCCCACAATCATCTGCGATAGAATGTGAGAGAGAGAGCGATAGAGTGTGAGAGAGCAAGAGAGAGAGAGGCAAGCAGCGAGATGAGATAAACAATAAATATTACTTTTTAAATGCTTACACACAAAAACGTTTGATTTGTGAGCTACAATTTTGTCAAACAGCTAGAGAAGACAGGGAGGGTATTTTTCAAGAAGAAAAACATCAAGATTAAAAAGATTTAATGAAAAGGCAAAAGAGAGAGGAAACAGAAAAGGGAAGTTTGAGAAAGAGAGACAGAAAATACAAGTGAGCCAATGTAAGCCTGTCTAAATTTAAATTGACAAGAAGACAGAAAATATTATAATTCAAATAAATAAGGCTTGTCAAACTTCAGATTTACTGAAATTCATTTTCAAAAAATGCAGAGGGAGAATTTAAATGAAATGACAGTTGGGCTAGACCCGGCAACTGCCACTGACACAAATGTATCAATCATAATTCCTCCCACCAGCAGCACTCTCAGAGCAGAGCAGGGCTGTGAAATAAAATACCCTAAAAAAGTCTGCTCTGCTAAGGCCAAGAGACAATATAAAAACACATTCTGAGAAAATCCCCAGAGCCCCTGATTGCAGACTACACTGTGATGGGGGAGAGCAAGGTCAAGAGCAACCTGCTGTTCTACATGCAGCACCCCACTGCCTGGCACACAGCCTTGTGCAAGACCTACCCCTGTATCAGGAAGGGGGCATTGACAAAGGCAGGACCGATCATAGTGTCTGAAGACAAGGACACAGAAAAGACCGTGTTAACTGTCAATGTGTACCACAACTACGGTGACCATTTTAGGACATCCCCTCAAGTCAATCGTCACCCCTACCTGGGTCAATTCTCACCCCTCCTCGACTCAATTCTCACCCTTCCTTGATTCAATCGTCAGACATTAGACCTCACCCCTCCTCGACTCAATCATCAGACCACTTCAAGCCATACTATCCTTTCCCCTTTTTTACGGTTACAATTGAATAGCTGGACAGAAATGTAACAGTACAGTTTTACCGGTGAGTACTACGATAAAAAAAAAAAAAAAGTACAAGAATGAAATATGCCTATATTAATACAGGTACACAAATGTACGTTAATAGGACACCGTTTATGCCAATTTCATGCCAGTGCAGGAAGTTCAACTGGGGACCAGCATTCAGTCTACAGTTTTATAACACTGAGCTGGAATAAATAGATATTTCAACAGTAGAAGTTTTAACATCTCTGGTGACAGTGATTTTAAAACCAGCAACAATTTTGGTCCTGTTTAGTCAGGAAAGTCTTAAAGACAAGACTCTGTTCTGAGTCCATTTCCATCCGGACATGTGACACTGCCCCCCCCCCCCCCCCCCCCACCCCCACCCCCCCCCCACCCCCACCCCCCCTTAATCACCAGCCTGGATTTGAAGTGTGTGTCTGCGGGAAACTGAGGTACTGTCCCCTGACACCACGGTCGTATTGATGCGCAAAGTCTGGTTTGATCGTCAACTTAATCTGGCATGACTTGGACACAAGGGTATCCGACTACTAACAAAAACATATTCTGAGATCCAAAAGCATGAAAAGGTACTAGAATATGTGTGCCTCGCATATAACGAGTTCACAAACTCACTTCAAGATCCGTCTTCAGTCTCCTTCGCAGCTGCTCTCCTTACTTCCTTAGTGTCATTTGAAAACTTGCAAAAGTATTCAGACCCCTGACCAATTCTCTCATATTACCAAATTACAAATGGTACATTGAAATTTCGTTCTGTTTGATATTTTATTTTTAAACACTGAAACTCAGAATCAATAATTGTAAGGTGACATTGGTTTTATGTTGGGAAATATTTTTAAGAAAAATAAAAAACTGAAATATCTTGCTTGCATAAGTATTCAACCCCTGTGCTGTGGAAGCTCTCAGTTTGCACCGATGAAAGAAATTGCCCTAACGAGGATATAATTACCTTACCATTGGCCTCCACCTGTGAACCATTAAAGTTGCTGTCACATTTTCTGGATAAAAACCCCACTGTTGAAGAATCATTGGTAAGGCTATAAATCTGAAGGAAAATGAAGACCAAAGAGCATTCTACAGAATTTAGAGATAAAGTAATACAAATGCATAGATTAGGGAAAGAGTACTGCTTCAGTCTGCTAAAAAACTGAAGCTTGGGAGGAAATTTACCTTTCAGCAGGACAATGATCCCAAGCACAAGGCCAAAGCAACATTGGAGTGGCTCAAGAACAAAAAGGTGAATGTCCTACAGTGGCCCAGTCAAAGTCCTGATCACAATCCCATTGAGAATTTGTGGCACTATTTGAAAATTGCGGTCCACAAGCGTCGTCCAACCAATACTCCGACAATGTGTGCAAAGCTGGTGTATACTTACCACAAAAGACTTAAAGCTGTTATTGCAGCGATAGGTGGCTATACCAAATATTAATGGGGGTTGAATACTTATGTAAGCAAGATATTTCAGTTTTTTTATTTTTCTTAAACATATTTCCCAACATAAAACCAATGTCACCTTACAATAATTGAATTTGAGTTTAATTGTTTTAAAATAAAATATCAAACAGAATGAAATTTCAATGTACCATTTGTAATTCAGTAATATGAGAGAATTGGTCAGGGGTCTGAATACTTTTGCAAGCCACTGTATATATATATATATATATATATATATATATATATATATATATATATATATACACACACACACACACACACACACACACACACACACACACACACATATACAGTAGCAACCTCTTGGTGTCTAACAAAAAGTTGTTAATAACCGTTATTAGGTGAAAAGCCACATTTTCAAGTGCATGTATATGGAAAAATTATGTATACTATAGTTGTACAAACAGCACACTGAAATAAGAACATAAGAACATAAGAACATAAGAACATAAGAAAGTTTACAAACGAGAGGAGGCCATTCGGCCCATCTTGCTCGTTTGGTTGTTAGTAGCTTATTGATCCCAAAATCTCATCAAGCAGCTTCTTGAAGGATCCCAGGGTGTCAGCTTCAATAACATTACTGGGGAGTTGATTCCAGACCCTCACAATTCTCTGTGTAAAAAAGTGTCTCCTATTTTCTGTTCTGAATGCCCCTTTTTCTAAACTCCATTTGTGACCCCTGGTCCTTGTTTCTTTTTTCAGGCTGAAAAAGTCCCTTGGGTCGACACTGTCAAGACCTTTTAGAATTTTGAATGCTTGAATTAGGTCGCCACGTAGTCTTCTTTGTTCAAGACTGAA
Organism: Polyodon spathula; assembly: GCF_017654505.1. NCBI lineage: Eukaryota > Metazoa > Chordata > Actinopteri > Acipenseriformes > Polyodontidae > Polyodon > Polyodon spathula. The sequence goes on from NC_054585.1 coordinate 17,896, forward strand.
CAGATTCAATTCTTTTAGCCTGTCTGCATATGACATGCCTTTTAAACCCGGAATAATTCTGGTCACTCTTCTTTGCACTCTTTCTAGAGCAGCAATATCTTTTTTTTATAGCGAGGTGACCAGAACTGAACACAATATTCAAGATGAGGTCTTACTAGTGCATTGTACAGTTTTAACATTACTTCCCTTGATTTAAATTCAACACTTTTCACAATGTATCCGAGCATCTTGTTAGCCTTTTTTATAGCTTCCCCACATTGCCTAGATGAAGACATTTCTGAGTCAACAAAAACTCCTAGGTCTTTTTCATAGATTCCTTCTCCAATTTCAGTATCTCCCATATGATATTTATAATGTACATTTTTATTTCCTGCGTGCAGTACCTTACACTTTTCTCTATTAAATGTCATTTGCCATGTGTCTGCCCAGTTCTGAATCTTGTCTAGATCATTTTGAATGACCTTTGCTGCTGCAACAGTGTTTGCCACTCCTCCTACTTTTGTGTCGTCTGCAAATTTAACAGGTTTGCTTACTATACCAGAATCTAAATCATTAATGTAGATTAGGAATAGCAGAGGACCTAATACTGATCCCTGTGGTACACCGCTGGTTACCACACTCCATTCTGAGGTTTTTCCTCTAATCAGTACTTTCTGTTTTCTACATGTTAACCACTCCCTAATCCATGTACATGTGTTTCCTTGAATCCCAACTGCGTTCAGTTTGAGAATTAATCTTTTGTGCGGGACTTTGTCAAAAGCTTTCTGGAAATCTAAATAAACCATGTCATATGCTTTGCAATTATCCATTATCGATGTTGCATCCTCAAAAAAATCAAGCAAGTTAGTTAGGCACGATCTCCCTTTCCTAAAACCATGTTGACTGTCTCCCAGTACCCTGTTACCATATAGGTAATTTTCCATTTTGGATCTTATTATAGTTTCCGTAAGTTTGCATATAATAGAAGTCAGGCTTACTGGTCTGTAGTTACCTGGTTCAGTTTTGTTTCCCTTTTTGTGGATCGGTATTACGTTTGCAATTTTCCAGTCTGTCGGTACCACCCCTGTGTCAAGAGACTGCTGCATGATCTTGGTTAGCGGTTTGTAAATTACTTCTTTCATTTCTTTGAGTACTGTACTGTACATGTATTGAGTAAATACATGTATTGGTTCATTACAGTGTTAAAAATAAACTCGAAAAACACCAAATATCAGAACAAACAACTATTTACTAATACTACAGGGATGTGTAAAGCAAAAGTATACACAGTACTGTATTGTACAATGAACTTTCAATACCCTTAAAAACAGTAAACAACTTGGTATACAGTACTTAGATTTAATACAGTAACATCATTTTAAAAGAAGTACAGTAGTTGTCCAATGTTGTTTTTTTACAATTCCCTGCCTCCAGCTGTAAATAACTCTCAAATTTTGCGTGCAGCTTCGTAGCCAATTTCAAAATGCGTAATACAGCAGATTTTGAGATGCCAAACTTTTCTGCTACCTGTATTTGTTTAGCACTAGGTTCACGTAGTGCCTCCAAATCTGAACTTTATTGGCTATAGAGATGACAGTCAGACGCAGTAAATTTACAGCTGCATTATGTAAACTGATATAAACGCTGCTATGTGTGCACGCGATGTATTCTTGTGCATGCTGTGGCCTAAAAATTGTAAAACCAAAAATTAAACAAAAACCTGGCATTAAGCGGCAACAGTTGCTAATATTTGAAATCCATTAACGTTAAAGTCTATGGGACGGGATTGGTTCCAGTGAAAATGTTGTTAATAACCTAAAGTTGTCTTTATCAGGGTTGCTTATAACATCTACTGTGTATGTGTGTGTATGTGTTTGAGTACACTTGCTGGAAACTAGGTTTTTTTCATAATTGACAATGTTTTATGTCGTATACATTTCTGTAAATACTTGGAAATGAAAACACATGTTACAATATACAAAACAAAACATAAGGAGTATCAAAGTAATGTTCAAGAAAATTGAAAATTGTCTCTAAATTTTGGATTCCTCAAAATAGCCACCTTTTGCCTTAATAACAGCCTCACAAACACGAGGCATTCGGTTAACGAGTTTCAGCAGGAAATCGCTTGACATGTCTTCCCAACTCTTCTGCAGCAATTCCCAGAGCCGTAGGGCACTTCTGGGTAGCGTCGCTTTGACTCTTCTGTCCTGTTCATCCCATACAAGTTCTATGGGATTGAGGTCTGTAGACTGGGCAGACCAGGTCATTAGATTGAGTTGTCCTTCACTTTCCTTCTTTGCCAGATAGTTCTTGCATAACTTTGAGGTATGTTTCGGTCATTATCTTGCTGAAGAATGAAGGACTGCCCAACTAGCCATAATCCTGATGGAATGGCATGCCGCTGAAGTATGCTATGACAGCCATGCTGGTTGAGCTTGCCATGGACTTATTAAAGATCACCAACTCTGTCACCAGCAAAACAACCCCAGACCATGACACTGCCTCCTCCATGCTTGACAGTGGGAACCACACATGCAGAACTCATGCGCTCACCCTCTCTGCATCTTACAAATACTCGGCGGTTGGACCCAAATATTTAACATTTTGACTGACTTCCACAGCTCAAACGTCCAGTTTCTGTGTTTTTTGGCCCAGGCAAGTCTGTTCCTCTTATTCTGCACTCTTAACATTGGTTTCTTTGCAGCAATTCTTCCAGTTAGACCAGCTTTACGCAATCTCCTCTGAACAGTTGATGTTGAAACATCTGTACTTCTAGTAGCATTTAGCTGAGCTTGTATTTCAGGGCCAGTTAATCGCCGGTTTTGCAGACTTGTGACTCAAATGAACTTGTTCTCTGATTCTGAGGTCATCCTTGGCCTGCCTGACCTTGTTCAGTCCTCATGAGTGCTAGTTTCTTCAAATCGTTTGATGGCCTTGGCCACAGCAGTTACAGACACTTGCAAAATTCTTGCGATTTGTCTTAAAGATTGACCTTCATTTCTTAAAGTAATTACAGACTTCTTTGCTTAACTGAGCGTATTTTGTCATTTTCTACTCGCTTACATTCAGGAATGACAAACTTGTGCCTATGCTACCTATATTTATAGTAATCATGGACCCTCACCTGTTAACAATAATTGGTGACAAAAGATTAATTAGGAAACATGCTAATTAACTCAGAGAACATCTAACAAAGACACTTTTATACTTAGGCCAATGTTCTAAAACCGTGTTATACACATTTCAGACTTTTAAGTGACTCAGGCTTCAGACTGAAATCCCCTTGCTTTGGGTGACCGTTTCATTGAAATTGAAAAGATTTCCATTTTCATTTAAAAATTACATTTTTGAATGCAATTCACTTATTATTATCAGCTTATATAAGTGCACATATCATATAATGAAATATTAATATATTATGTTTATAGACAATATTATGTTTATAGACAAGTTTATACAGTTAAAAGCATAGATAATCATGAAAAACCTGGTTTCAAGCAGGTGTACTCAAACTTTTGACTGGTACTGTGTATATATATATATATATATATATATATATATATATATATATGAAGGCTATATTTGCATCCTGAGCCATTCGAAAAAAAAGTGATAATACCACAGTACTGACGTCAAAAAGTGACAATTCCTCTAAAAGAAAATATACTTGAACTTTGACCCATTCGATTCCTTGAGACCATCACTTTCAATTCAAACACAAAATGTCTCGTTTTTAATCACAGTGCAGAAATGTTTATTAATGATCAACAAAATGAGGATACGTAAAAAAAAAAAAAAAGATGTAAAGCTGGTACATTCGTATCTCATAGAAACTGGAGAAACAGATAACAGCATATAACGTCTGTACAGCACTGAAACACGACGTTTAAATAAACCAACTGTACTGCTGAATGTCGTCTTCTTTAATATCATCACAAGGGTAGCCATGTATTAGAAAAAAATAATAGATGGGCATCTTCAGTGAGTTACAGAAAAACAATTCCATCTCGGGTTTCTCTGACAGTTTATAAACTCCACCTTTGGTCTCGTAATTTATAACACCTCAGAAACCTTAGATTTTATTTTTCTGTAACTCACTGAAGCCCACCTGTATATATATATATATATATATATATATATATATATATATATATATATATAGAACACCTCCAAATCGATATGGGTCAGAATAATGGATCCAAATTCAAAGGAGCATTATAGACCGTGTAGCAAAGGAGAAGCCATACTAATGTGGGATTTCAACTTCCCCCATATAAAATGAGAAAACCTGATGTGGAGCAGGACAGATGAAATTGAAATGGTGGAAATGACAAATGACTGCTTCCTAACGCAATTTGTCAAGGCACCAACTAGAGGGGAGCCATGCTTTGTGTGGATATATAAAGGACAGGACTTCTGTTTACGGAACAGGCTCTGGACATATCCAGAACACCCTTGCACCTGGATATCATTGACTGTCTGTTTCTTCTGCGTTGTTGTATTACCTTCACTGGCACACACTTACCCACTTTGCCACATGTGGTTGTCAGAACTGGGATGGACTATGCATTGTTGTTAGTGCTGCTGGAGCAGCTGGACAACAGATGGTAAGCAGAGGAAAGACGAGAGAGGAGCGATACTCGGCAATGATTGAGAGGATCGGGCTGACAATACCACCAACAGGATCCATGTCAGCCCCAAAGGCGAGGACACATAGACGGAGGATGACCCAGAAGCTTCCCTGGTTGCATTTGAGCGGCTGGCTACCATCGCGTCATGGCACAAACAGTTTGGAAGAAACCCACCATGTAAGGCTCCGGGAGTACAAGACGTCCCTGGATACACGCCTCAGGGTGGTCGCACAAAAACTGTGTGATCACATGGTACTCTGGTGATACCCAAGCATGGATACGGCACCACAACTCCGACACCCTGGAAGAGGCAGTGATACTCCCCGAGGACTTCGAGGACTCACGGTTTCTGCTCAGACCGGCCTACTCACCGCTCCGGTCCAAAGGAGCAACTGAGTACCACCTCCACTCTGCTCCATAAGTGCTGCCCCTGCCCCGTTACAACAGGAGAGATATCTAACCACTGTTCCCTCCTTCCTCCTTTAAGATGCCACTAGCCGGGAAATCAGGCAGTCATGCCCATCTGCAATGATGACGTGGCAGCATGCAATCTGGCATCAGAAGCGGGTAAGCGAGGGGGAAATGGTTGGGAGGGGCCTTGGATTGTCAATGTAATTTTGGGAAGTGTGAAAACCCATGCATTATTGGACAGAGGATGTGGTCAGACCTTAATTAGGACATCTATCTTGGGCGGTGTGTTGTGGCAGCCACAAGGTCAGGTGGCTATCTCCTGTATCCATGGCGACACGGCAACATAGCCAACAGTCAAAGTATACTTACCGGTATGACCTATAAAACATCACCTAGTAGTTGGGGTGGCGGAAGGACTACCACACCCAGTAATTCTGGGCCGAGACTAGACAAACTATAAAGAATTGATGAAATTAATAGCAGTCTCATCCGCACACGTAAACGTGGCAGAAACGAATGAAAGCAAAATAATTGGTAATGTTTTCCCCCTTTTTGGTCCAAGAAAAACAAATGGAGACAGATCAGAAAATCGGAGGGGAGCACTCATGAGACTAGGCTGGGGTCTGGTGTGAGCCTGCTACAATGGTGACGAACGCCAGTCAAAGAGGGTCATGGTAACAGTATCCTAGGAGACAGCATAGTTTTAGGAAAGGGAGATCTTGTTGAACTAACCTGCTTGATTTTTTTGAGGATGCAACATCAACAATGGATCATTGCAGCATATGACATGGTAAATTTAGATTTCCAGAAAGCTTTGGCAAAGTCCTGCATAAAAGATTAATTTTCAACGTGAACACAGTAGGGATTGAAGGAAATGCATGGATTAGGGAGTGGTTAACATATAGAAAACAGAAAGTACTGATGAGAGGAGAAACCGCAAAATGGAGCAAGGTAAACATTGTTGTATCACAGAGAACAGTATTAGGTCCTTTGCTCTTCCTAATCTACATTAATGACTCAGATTCTTGTATAGTAAGCAAACTTGTTACATTTGCAGATGACACAAATATAGAAGTAGCAAACGCTGATGCAGCAGTAGAAGTCATCCAAAATTATCTAGACAGCATTCAGAACTGACAAATGACATTTAATAGAGAAAAGTGTAAGGTACTGCACGCAGGCAATAAAAATGTGCATTATAAATATCATGGGAGATAATGAAATTGAAGAAGTAATCTATGAAAAAGACCTAGGACTTTGTTGACGTAGAAATGTCTTCATCTACAATGTAGGGGAAGCTATAAAAAAAGGTGAACAAGATGCTCAGATATATAGTGAAAAGTGTTGAATTTAAATCAAGGGAAGTAATGTAAAAACTTTACAATACATTAGTAACACCTCATCTAGAATACTGTGCTCAGTTCTGGTCACCTCGCTACAAAAAGGATATTGTTGCTCTAGAAAGAAGACCGACCAAAATTATTCCAGGTTTAAAAGGCATGTCATATGCAGACCTGAAAAAAAGAACAAGGATGAGGGGTCACAAATGGAGATTAGATAAAGGGGCATTCATAATAGAAAATAGGAGGCACCCCCCCCCCCAAAAGAATTCTAGGAATCTGGGACGAACACCCCAGTAATGTTGAAGATGACTTTTAAGAAGCTGCTTGATGAGATTCTGGGATCAATAAACTACTAACAACCAAAACGAGCAAGATGGGCCAAATGGCCTCCTCTTTTTTGTAAACTTAAGTTCTTTGTCTGTATATCCATCCATCACTAAGCCACACTTACATTATGTTTCTTATAAAGAAAAACTGTAAATTTGTCATTTTAATGCTTAACCATGATCATTTGCTTACCTAATTATGTTCAGATTCTCATTAGATAATCTCAGACTACCTAATGTTAATTTAGGTAAGGTATTCTGGTGCTAGTTAGAAATCAGAGTATAGTCTTAAACATCACTTCTCCAATTTTAATTAAATTGTTCATTGTAATTTCTTTTTCTGTAGTATTCTGTACAAACTGTTTATATACATCAGCAAGGAATACCTTTTTTCATGAGGAATGGCATTGATGAAAGTCAGAAAGACCTGTATCATTAATACAGCCTGTTGTGCAGTAAAACAAAACAAAAACACCCCATCTATTTTAACTGGACAACACCAGTAAAAGAAATTGACTGAAAATCATTTTTTAAAAATAGTTCATTTTTACTGGAGAAAACGCCTATAATGGAACTTAACTAAATGTTTACCAACTTTTATAAAAAATAGTTTTTACATTTATCATAAAGCTTATTATACTGCTGCAAATATAAAGTCACTCCCTAAATGGTCTGTGATACAAGAGTGCATAGTAGCTATGAACAATTACAGAAGGGTAAGTTTTTCCACGTTAAAACATATTGCAGAAAACGGTCTTCTACCACTGTCATCAGATTGTGAACCTGTATTAAAATCATTATTTTGAATATCTCAAAATCTGTAACACTGTGGTTCTATGTCATGGCTGCAATATACTATACCGGACTGATATACAGAAAGCATGTATACATGCTCGTGCAGCATTAGGATGGGCCCCCTTTGCAGAATATTGTACTGGTTCATACATGTTCATGAATGTGTATGTCAAGCCCTACATACCTTACTCAACTCTATGAAAACACCAAGAGATCTTGAAGCAAGCTCAGAATGTTTCTCCTACCTATCAAATACTAAAATAAAATATATACTAATAAAGATTATTTCTAACCGACAATAGATGGTCAACCAAAAAGTATTGTAATCTTTAATGCAAGACAAATTGGACATGCCAGCTTTCAAAACGTTTTCTATTTAGCAAAAACCTAGCTTAAACCTGAACATCAGCTGATCTGCTGGCAGAAGTACCGACTACTGAAATAATATACAAATGGAAGACATCTAAAGTCAATAATAAAGCAGTTTATTTCAATATTTAACCCCTGGGTGGATTGCAGACACTATATTACTATAATAAAATACAATGAATCTCAAAAAAAAAAAAAAAAAGGATCAATACAATCATTTAAACGTACAAACAGCGAGAACAGTTTCTGATAATGTCCCCTTGTTAAAATAACAAAATTGCAGCCTTTAGACCACTTTATTATCCATTTAAAATATTTGACAGTTTTACATCTTGGATGTCTCTACACAGCACAAACTAGATTTATAGTCCTTGTGTGCACCATTTATTTACTTCGCTGCTGAACTTTACACTCACAATGAAGCAATACTGAAAGATGAAGTTTAAACAAATCCATTACTTACAGTTTGTGTCTCCTATGTATCCCTGTAATATTGTATCCACACGATCACTAGTGTTTCATATGGGTTATTAATCCATTTAAAACACAGTAGTCACAAGTTTGTAGTGCCATAGTTTTCCCGGCAGTGTATCCAAGGAAATCCTACCTTCTAATGTTTGTTTATTGTTTAATGGAGGTTAGAGGTGAGAGCTTTTACTTGGATGCATAGCAGGGAACGTTCTGTTCAAAATCTCTGGTCAATAACTACAAGCTCCTCCACATAATCCATGGTTTGGCTGCATTGCCCAGTTTATCAGGAGACCCAGCTCATGTGAAAAGTATCAAAATGACTGTGTTGAATGAGATATTGCAGGGATACATACAACAGAGAAGACAGCAAGTAACATGTTAGTATTAAACTCTGCATAGTGTACAGTATCACTTAATCTTTCACTGTGAATACCACCAGTAACTAGGATATGCAGGAGCAGGATTATGTCAAATCAAATTTAAAAAAAAACAAAACAAAAAAAAAATTATATTTTTGAAACGGGAAAGGGAAGCATCAGTACAAGCCACTGTGCCGAGCTTTGGTATTGCTGCTACTTTAATATTTTGTAAAAGAAAAAAAAAACAAAAAAAAACTTTTATAACCTAAATATGTCACACACTCACAAAACAAAAAGGGGGTAACAATGCAATTTCGGCAGCGAAGGAGGCAATAAAAAAAGGTCATACATAAAAGTAGAGAAGGAGGGGGGGTGGGAAGGGCTCAAAGGAAATACGGTGTCGTTGTTCGGGGTGGAATAACCCGTTCTGAATCTGGGACTGCGCGGAACAGCTTCGGCTCCCTCGTGTTCACATCTTTGAAGACCATGATTGATGCAATGTTTCCACAGCGATAGCAATAATTAGGAGCAGACCACACTGTCACCAGCTTCTCGTCAAACATGAATTTATAACCTTCGTGCACCAGCTGATGCGCTCGGCAGATCAGTTTTAGGTTGTTGATGTGAACAAACTGCAAACAGAAAATATAGAAAAGATTAACAAGTTGGTTACAGCTGGCATGTCCATCAAATCAGTTTTTCATCTGTAAAAGGAAGGTGGTCTTTTTGTGATGCAACCGGTTCAGAAATGTATGGACCACAATAAACAAAATTTAATTGCAACTACAATTTGGGTGGAAGCAACGTGTTTAGGTTACCTCATTAGTGACCTTGGCTCCAAACAGCCAGCCTGCCCCTCGAGGGCTAATGGCCCAGGTGTCCACGTCCTCGGGGTCGGACCACACCAGGTCACAGAACGCCCCCTTGTGTGGGATCTCCTGATTGCGCTCTATGGTCCGGATCTGATCAAGGGTCTTGATATCTGGGGAAAGCCCTCCATGCACACACAAGATCTGTTCATCAATTAACTACAGACAAAAAACAAAGACAGACAGAGGTTAACATTTACAGTTTTCAATTACCACGTTACAAGTTTAGCAAAACAGTCCCAATCAGTGCAAGCTTCTTATGGGAGGTAAGAGAGGCAATGCCTGCTCAATTTAACCCTTTGCATTCCATTTACTCAGCACTTGTCAGGCGCGTCAGGTCCAATTTATTTGCACACACGCTGTTTAATCTGTTAAACCCCCAGCCTCCCACAGGCAATTTCCACCTGGAGGGCTATGGCCTTAAATAAATTACATTATCTTCCAAAGTATAGACAGCACAGGCATGGTTCAGGGCTTGAATTCAAGGTAACCCATTGGCCATTAGGACTAAAACCTCAGATTTGATATGTGTCTTACTCAGTACCACACTGGAAGGAGATATCCAGAAAAAAAAAAAAAGAAATGCTTTTCATTTGTTTATATTCTGTCATTTTTTCATCTTGTAGCACATGAGCTTCCCCAACATGTCTACTACACTGGATAAAAACTGATTAAATAAAGGGTTCAAATTCTACATGAGTTTTTACAAAGCTAGGCCCAAGGGTCCCCAAACCTCTCCAAAAATGAATATTGTGTAAATCCTTATGGCCAGTCATACAGTAGTTTCTTGAGCAAGTTCTAAAAGCGAGGTTACCTTCTGGCACCTCACATGCTATACATTGCCACATGAATTAGATTTTGTAATCCTTCTTTTTACTTATTTGTCCAATATTTCATTCAAAAAGTGGTCTTTTTGGAGAGCTTTGGGGTGCCCGAAATGTATCCATGATGAGTATGCATAACAAATACTCTCAGTTCATATGCCACAACTGTCAGGCACATTGCTCTCACATAACTGTGTGTTTGCGCAGGAGAATGTAGCTACTGAGATTTTTTTGTAGCTCTGAATTTTCAGTACCTGACTATTTTTGTTACTCACTTGCTTGAAAGTATGCACTGCTGACAGGTGAACATATGTTGATTATTCGATAAAGGCGCCTGCTAAATGTCTATTAATAATAATAATAATAATAATAATAATAATAATAATAATAATATTGCAGACATCTTGGGTGCTCTAAATCAGGCTGCCAGACTGAAAACACCTCAGTTCCTTTCATCTTTACTTTGATTGACATGTGGCAACAAAGGAACTGAATGAGTGATTGTTGGAGCAGGCAGACAGCTTATCTTGAAAGGCTAAGAAACCTACACTGTCTCTAGGCGAGTAACATCACTCCTTGTAATCATGGAAATATAAAGAAGTTTGCTAAACACTCCCATGCAATAATCTAAATCAATGAACATCAATGAGAAAATAATAAAGACCGCCAGGAAGCAACATTTACTTCTTGCAACTTGTATTGCATCAAAGATCAGGGACCGTATGCAGCAGCACAGCACAGATGAGACATGGTGTTGCTCTTTACTATGCAATAAATGTTAAAAAAATTTTATTTCTATGTGCCCATTGAGAGTCAAATGGTTGCATTTTCTAATAACATTTACAGTAAAAACGCATATTGAAAATTACGCAATAATAATAATAATAATAACAATAAGTGATAATAATAACAACAACATCTCAGTGCTAAAGATTGCCAGGAGCTCCAGATGACTTAGTGCCATGAAAAAGTATTTGCCCAGTCTGATTTTCTGCATTTTTCACAATGAATTTGGTCAGATCTTTTTGTGGGTTGTTGACACCAAAGTTTGGTGCTTCTCTCATTTGTTTGGTGTGCAAGGTAATCGAACATGCAATCCTCAGGTGTGAAAAAGTTATTGCCCTCCTAGTTAACCCAACCTAATTAAAGGGATAATTGGATCAGCTGTTTGAATACTTTGGTTAACAATCAGGCCTGATTTCAGCCAGCCCTGCCCAATATAAATCTGACTAACTTTGGCCTTTACCATCATAGTGAAGTTGTCAGCACACAGGTTCTAGAGACACATAATGCCACAATTAAAAGAAATTCCTGAAGCCCTCCAGAAAAAGTTGTTGATTCTTACCAGTCTGGAAAGGGTTACAAAGCCATTTCTAAGGCTCTGAGGCTCCAAACCACAGTCAGAGCCATATTGTCCAAATGGAGAAAGTTTGGGACAGTAGTGAATCTTCCCAGGAGTGGCCGTCCTCACAAAATCTCTCCAAGAGCAAGGCGTAAAATCGTCCAGGAAATCACAAAGAACAACTCTAGTCAAAGTCCAGACCTAAACCCCACTGAGATGTGGCAGGACCAGAAACGAGCAGTTTATGCTCGAAAACCCACAAATGTCACCGAGTTGAAGCAGTTCTGCATGAAGGAGTCGGCCAATATTCCTCCACAGCACTAAGAGACTGATCCATAACTACAGGAAGTGTTTGATTGCAGTTATTCCTGCTAAAGGTGGTGTAACCAGTTATTGAGTCTAAGGGGACGATTACTTTTTCACATGGGGCATTGGGTGTTGCATAACTTTCTATAACAAATAAATGAAACAAGTATCAATTTTGTGTTATTTGTTCACTCATCTAATATTAGATTTTAGTTGAAGATCTGATAACATTGTGTCAGAAATATGCAAAAATGCAGAAAATCAGATAGGGGGCAAATACTTTTTCAAAGCACTGTAGGTGAAGGTGATTTTGTCTTGGTGCCTAGGTGCCCTGAACTGCACCTCCGACAAGTGTGATCCCACCCTATTAGGGAGGCGCCTGTATGAAGATGCAGCGTCAAGGGATTTGGAGATAGTGGCAGCCCCATACTCTGGCCGAGAGAGGATTACTGTTGATTGACCAGTAGGCCCAGGTTCTGAAAAAGCAGAGTCTTGTCACTATGTTCTGTGGCTTTTTCCCTGGAGGAAGCCCTCAGCAACCAGTCATCTAGACAGTGATAGATGTGGATTCCCATTCGTCTGCCATCACCTTGGTGTTGGTGCCAAAAAGAACTGCAATGATCTCTGGGTTAGAGATGCTTGTTCTCCTGACCCAAGCAAAATGGAGACCAGGAGTTCATCAGACAAGTTAAGAATCCTAACTTGTTGCATCCCATTTCACATTGTATTTTAGTAGTATTATTTGCACTTACTGTAAACTGTACTGTATTTAAACACTAAGTCACCTTGAATATTATTATTATTATTATTATGAAAAGTGTTAGTCCAATTAAAATAAGATTTTACTGCTTAAGGGGAACCCAAGCCCCCTGTTTTTATTCTGCCTCCCCATTTATTTTGGCCACCAGCCCCCCCATCAAAATGTCTGTAATGAATGTTTAAGAGACATCTAGTGGCGAAAACAAAATGCTATAGCAAGAACGTCAGGTTTTTCAAATGTTTGTATATGAAAAAAAGACAACACATAAAAATACAATGGACATAAAAGAACATTACCACTGCTACTGAAATGTCTACAGCCAAAGATAATGCAAAGATAATATGGAATACACTGGCAAATTGTTCAGGCGAGTCATTTATTTGCAAAATAAATGAAATTGTTAATATAAAATCTACTCACTGCTGCCACTGTAAGCATGTCAAAAACTTTGGTACAGTATCTCCAAGCATTTGCATTTCCATACTTGGTCTGGCACTCATCTGTTAAGAAAAAGAAAAAGGTACTTCAATGTTGACAGCCAAGGAATGAAAAAAAATGAAGTCTGCAATGCATGCAAATATATAAGGTCATGTCATCCTAGAGACTTAAGCTGTTGAAGTTTTGTGCGACTATTCAGCAACAACCATGTGAAAGCCAAAAGGTCTCAAGGTGTTCACAAGGGGCACATTTGCAGGTGTCCATGCAACAGGCTTGTCGCTCAAAGCAGTGGCTGCATTGGCCAACTTGTTCAAGACAATTACTGGGATGTTCCTTAAATGTGTGCAGATAACCAGAATGCACGATTCTGCTCGTAAGGAGGTCAGGACAGGTAGCCAGCAGACGTGTATCATATTGCGAGGAGCAACAGGCATGTTACAATGGCACAAATAACAGAAACTTTAAATTAGGGAAGCGCTGGTATGACTGGCAAAATAAATACCATGGTATATTGGAACAATTATTTGTTTTGGTTCTTCTTAAATTGTAAAAACCAATAAACAAAGCTTTAAAAAAATTAAATAAAAACACACACACATGTAACAGTACTAAGGATGTCACTGCATTAAATTTTGATGGTATCGTTGTACTGCAGTATAATGTCATTTTTTTTGTATTTTTCCTATTTTTGTGTTGTCTGCAAATTTAACAAGTTTGTTTACTAAACCAGAATCTAAGTCATTAATTGTGGCAGAGCAAGGCTCTGCCCTTTAGAAATTGGCAGGGATGGGGTTAAATTCCCCTACCTGCCTGGGTTCATTGTGTTCAGGTGGCTGGAGTTGATTAGATGATTAGTTTAATCTAAATAAACCATGTCATATGCTTTGCAATTATCCATTATCGATGTTGCATCCTCAAAAAAAATCAAGCAAGTTAGTTCAACACGATCTTCCTTTCCTAAAACCATGATGACTGGGTCTCCCAGGATACTGTTACCATATAGGTAATTTTTCATTTTGGATCTTACTACAGTTTCCATAAGTTTACATATAATAGAAGTCAGGCTTATTGGTCTGTAGTTACCTGGTTCGATTTCGTTTCCTTTTTTGTGGATCGGTATTACATTTGCAATTTGCCAGTCTGTCGGTACAACCCGTGTCAAGAGACTGTTGCATGATCTGTTATCAGTTTGTAAATAATTTTAAGAGCTCCTAGTCCCTTTAACACTTCTGCTTCTGATATGCTAAAGTTATTTAAAACTGGATATATAGGAACAGGTTGACATGTAGGGCATGTTGTCCGTATCCTCCTTTGTAAAAACTTCCTCCAAACATATTGTTGCTTTCTTGGTGAAAAAGTTATATTTTGGATTTGTCTGACTATAAAATTTGGTTGAAGAAATCATTAGGCTTCTTCATGTATTAAATGGGAAACTCCAATCGCTTTCTTTTATGTATGGTTTTAATCCTGGCTTTCGTCCATGGACATTCATTTTGCTAAGGTATCATTGAATTGTTCGCTCGTGAATTTCTTTACCTTCTTCTGTCAAATCTTTTGCATTAGTCAAGGATTTTGCCAGGCTGCTCGAATGATTCTTCCAGATTTTAAAGAAATCTTTCATGGTCTTCCACAACTGGTGTTAGTTGCAGTATTTCCTGTTCTCCCGTGTTAGGCCATAACTTTCAGTAGTACAAGATGCCAAAAGACAAACAAGTGACTGGTGTCATGAAGTAATTTTAATTCTGGTTTTAACAACTTTTACAAAACATAATACATAAGCAAATTATAAATATATAGACCTAAAACACTATTCAGTGTAGTAGTAAAATTAAACAAATCAGTGTCGTTATGCTAATCATTCTGCACAGCAGCTACTACAAAATGTAACTGTGCCGTACATTTATTCAGCGCCTGTCAGGTCCAATTTATTTTCACACAAGTGATTTATTTTACACGCGCCACTTAAAAGTAATTTTATTCACAGTAAAAGCAAGTTTAAAATGACACTGCATATCAACAGGACACTCCTTGTTCACTGTATTTATCACATATGTCTTCACAGTACTGATAAATCATCTCCTGTCACCAAACTCCTCAATAATGCTATGCAAGTCATTATTTTATTATTAGAACATCTCAAAAAGCTTGGCAAATGTCTGTGTTCTTCTTTGAGCGCTGGATACGGAAGCAGCTACCTTCTTTGTTTCTGTCTTGTCTGTAGTGAAGGGACTATGCGTATTGCTCAGATCCACCTCAGTTTATTTATTTATTTTTTCTGCCTCACTCGGCCAATGAAAGCTTTTCTCTGCTTTTTCCGGAGAAAAAACAAACTAGGAACCTGTGCTTGACATCTTTTTGACAGGGTCCGACATCGGACTGGAAAGGAAAAATTGTAATGTTGGTACTTGGTCCAACATAGGACCGCAAAGGATGTTGACTTGTTTTTCTGAACTCACACAGCTGAATAGATGCCGAGCTGGCTCAGTTTATTAAATTGCAATCTTTTCATTTTCAAGTAGGGTGCGAGAAATCTTAAGTAGAGCAAGGCGGGTATGGGGGTCCTCCCCCAGTGCGTGTGCAGGTGGCAAAGCCCCCCCACCAAAACCAAATTTCAGGGTTTTGCAGGGGTCTAAAACTGCATATCCTGTGCCTAAATATGTGCTTTAACAGGGATCCAAAATTCAAAGTGTATAACTTTGGTTTTTTTTTTGGTTTATTTTTTTTAGTCGTCAAGATTTAAAAAGATTTATTTATATTAGAATTTTAAAACCACAAACTTGTCTAGCACATACATAATTTCAAAGTGAAGTCAAGTCCACATATTTAAGCAAACTGTTTGGTTTTGCAATAATTTTTACACAGAAAAAAGTGACGAAAGTAAGACCAAACCAGACACCAATGAAACAAATTATATTTCAGGCACAAAAAGTCACATTATATAGATACTATAATACCAAATGAGACAGAAGAGAAATGTGAAGCAATTTCTAAATTAAAGAGATAAGAAGCAGTAGTAATTGATAAATTTGATTACAGAAAAGGTAAGCATAAACTGCATCTATTTTGTCATGTATTCCATTTTTTGTTTTGCATTCTCTTAGGTATGGGAATTTTAAACGTTTAAACTCTATAGAAGTGGTAAAACATTTAATATGCTAGATGTATAACCAGTCATGTTGCAAATGTCACAAAATGCATATTGTTTTATGTATTAATTTTAGTAATTTATGATGACTAGTCAGTCGCGCATCACACTACTCTAGTGCCACAGTAAGGGCGGATATTAAAAAGGGAAGGGGTTTGGCGATTGCCTCCAAGTCCCCTCATTGGTGCACTACGTGCGTTTATGCCTGTAGTAGGCATTGTACGGTATAAATTCCACGGTGGGGTTAAATAAAATTAAAATTAATGACAAGCGTTTTTTTCTGAGTTTGTTCTATACTTAAAATAGCTTCTCTAAACAATGAAAGCCATGTTTGGAAGTATAAGTAAACAAAATTGCCGTACCACAAAAACACAAGTTCAGTGCTTCACGGTTTGAAATGAAAACATTCAGAATTATTGTGGCTGGAGCTACTGATGGGAATAAAAAGCAAACGTCCATAACAACATTTGCTATAGATTTGGCTGAAGAGGGCGTGATCACGTTATCCCATATGAGGGCAGTGCGTGTGAATCATGAATGCAGCAGTTTTGAAATCAATGTAAGATTATCCCAATACTGTGCCGACCCATAAAACAAAATCAAGGCTGGAAAAACTTCAAGAAAATAGCTGCAGCTGTTCATACAAAACTTTCAACAGGGAGAAAAAGTGATTTCCACAGACTCATGACCACATTCTTCCCATATAGGTAAGCTTTGGACTAGTACAGTTTTTATTTCTGTTGGAGCTACTGCACTAAAGCAAAGGACCTCTGAGACACACTTCAAACAGGTATGCCAGGCATTTCTACAATTTAACGTAAACTTGTGTGGATATGGGAATTTGAATACTTTAAATTATTTAGTAATATCTGACCATTTACAATTAACTGCACAAGGAGGCACACATATTCATTACTTAATATATTGCTTGATTGTGTGTTAATTTGGCATTTAAAATAGGATTTGTGGCAATGTTTGGGAGGTTTATGTACACTAGTACAGTATGTAGAAGAGAGTGGCATTTGATTCAAATACTCGGAAATTGTAAAGCTTAATTACTCGTCTCGAACAACAAAAGATTTTAAAAATCCCACCGCTACTATCAAAGACCGCAAACTTTTAAATCTGAGGCAGACTTTTTAATATCAGTCACAGTGCTCTTTAAAATTCCAAAATATTGTGCTATTCTGTCCCTGGTAATTACCTTTCCCAGAAGTGAAAGTATTTCCAACTTTTACAATTTGATTTTTTAGTTTATTTTTTTAAAACCATATAAATTTTGGGCAAAGTTATTACAAAAAAAAAAAAAACCCTACGCAAAAACATAATAGGTTCCTGTTTTTGTTGTTAAATTAACCTTTATGAAACACTATTCTAAAAACATTACACTATCAGAAAATGTGTTCAATATGTATATAGTTATATCTTCACTAGCAACTTTAGTTACAACCATAAATATAAACATTCAATATATAGTTTGTGTACATTATTATTATTATTTTTTTTTTTTACTTTGTAGTTAAGTCTTTGCGATGTTAAAATGTTATTTGCTTATTTAGGGTTTGTTTGCTTAGAAAATACTAACCAGGGTGTGACAAATACAATGATTCTTGGTAGTAAATCACCCTCCCGACTTGTGAGGGCGCTAAGTGGCGAGAACAGAGTTCCGCGGACAGTAGAAGCGAGAAGAACAGTAAAAGTAACCACTGAAAGTAAAACCGTGAGTGCTGTGTTTTGGTTGTTTGTAATTGTCTTGTACGTTACTAGACAGCTAACACAGATCCGGAGCTGTTGCCAAGGGCCAGCAGTAAACCGGACAACATTGCACCATTGTCACAATAATAAACTTGTATCACCCACCACGAGCACTACTGCACGCACCCAGGCCTGGTGGATATTGTTTATTGTTTGGGACTGCCTGTTCTTGTTATATACCCTGTGCTGTTGTACACATTGGTGTGTGTTGCCAGGGAATTAATGTTTGGTTGTCAGACCTGAAATCTCCAAACTGGATTATAATTCTCTGTCTGCTTCTTTCATGCACCGCATCATGGATCGTACCACACTAGCAGAGTTGCTGGAGGTGCTGGACAGCAGACAGGAGACAGAGGAAAGAAGGAGGGAGGAGCACTACACTGCACTCATTGAACAGATAGGGCTGGCACTTTCCACAGCACCAGCCCCTACAGGAACTCCAGCAATGTCAGCACGGAAGGCTCAGGCGCTGAAGATATTGGCAGAGGATGACCCACAGCGTACCTGGTCCCATTTGAGGGGCTGTCCACTACTGCGTTAAGGCCGCGGGAGGCTCAGGCAGCCTACCAGGCTATGAGCAACCTCAACGTTGCCAGTTACAACCTGGTCAGGCTGGCCATTCTCTGCCACCTCAACATTACGGCAGAGACTCACCGGGTACGGTTCAGGAAGTACCGAAGATCCCTGGGTGGTTGCTGAGTGGTTGTGTGACCACATGGTACACTGGCTGACCCCCCCCCCCCCCCCCACCTCCCTCCAAAGAAAAACAATCTGCACACTGGGGAAGCAGTGGTTGTGGAGCAATTCTACCATGTGGTCAGCACTGATACCCGTGAAACGGGCCGAGAATTATGAGGCTTCTCTTGTCTCCACCTGGACAGGGATACTGTCTGTATCCGCCCTTCGGAGCAGCCAAGCCAACACTACCAGGATCCACACCTCTGATCCCAATGGGCTCCCTTGCCTCCCCTTCATGGAGACCAAGGTTGGCCCCCAGCTGGGGTAGAGGTGCTGCCCCGCCCCGTTGCCATACCAGCTTCGGGACAGATATTTAACCAATGCAAATAATGGCAGTCTCAGCCACAGATGTAAAAATGGCAGAAAAAAAGAAAAAGGAACAAATTGGTGATGCGCTTCCTTTTCAAGCCAAAATGTGTTCTCCTATTTTCCATACTAGAAAAATGAATAACGCGAGAAGGACCGCATCACTGAGAAAAGACCGGGCTCTGGTGGGAGAGTGCTCGGATGGTAACAAATGGCAGTCAAAGGGAGTCGGAACACAGTGTGACCGAGAGGGCGAGGTTACTGGGCCATCTAGGGGGCAGACGCTACTCCAGCCCCTCTCAATATACCAGACATATGGTACTCAAGCGCGGACATAGTGTGGGGCCAACATAATGACCAGTCACTAGTGCACGTTTGGGGGCAAGTCCAGTCCATTGAAGGTAAGGATGTTGATGGAGCTGGGTCACTAGTATATCCATACCAGTATCAACGGGCAATTACTGTATATATTTGGGATTTTTAATGGGAAAAGGAAATGGATCCCTAAAACCAAGACTCAGGTGAGGTCACTACTGGGATTAGTCAATTATTACCAAAGCGGTGGTAAAATAATTCCCTGAGAATGCCATAGTGGTTAACCCTTTAGTCAACCTCACCAAAAAGAGTGCTCCAAATTGAATTAAGTGGTCAGCTGAGTGTCAGGGGGCATTTGATACTATTAAGCGTAATTAATGTCTACATTTGTATACTGTGTATCTATGGTCTGGACACACCAGCGCTTCGTTTTTTTGTTTTTTTGACACACAATAGTGTGGAGAGTGGTCGCAGTACACAGTTGTAGTGACGTCATGGACCAGGAAGAAACAAAACCAATTTTTGTTTGAAACAGCCTAGCCGAATATTTAATAAATAATAAACCAAAGACGTGAACACAAAACAAGACACGGCACTCTAAGCCAAATTAAATAGACAAACAAAACATACTAACACTAAACGAAACAGATACTGACACACAGGGACGAATATTAAACAAAACACGTGCCGTGCTGGTCCTCCAGCACGACGTAGCAATTGATTCACTTTACTATTTTTAATTCTCCTTCTCCACACCCATTCCTTCGCCCTGAACACACAACCCCGAGAGTGAAAACATGCTGCTTTTATGCAGCTGTACTGAGACTTGATTGCTAATCAGTCATTCAACTGGAGTCCCGGTACAACTGCACGTGAATTAATAAAGTGCAATTCCCCATGCTTGCATATTATTACATTTTACCTACTCGTGAAGTGCTATGCAATCCTCGTGCCTAAATACAAATATACATTTTAAATCACTTGTGTTCATAACCCATATTATATTTCGTGTACCAACTACAATACACCAACATTAACACACTACATGCAACATACAACACAAATAAATAGCCCAGGGGCGGGGCACTTTGCCACAAATAGACAGTGCCACACCAGCATGGGTAAATATACCCAAGTGTCAATTCCCTTTCCCTTTAGCATGAAAATACCCTCCCTCCCGACGTTGCTCTTGCCTCAAATAAAATACGTCTGTTCTGGGAAGACATGGAAAGTGTGACAACAGAAGAGAAGGAAGACAAAAACCCTACTGTACATCAGTCTGAACATACATTGCCATTCGACTTGAACTTCTTTAATTTAATTGATAGTCTCCTAAAACAATAACCAACCTTGTCTTTAGTCATCTTAAGTACCATGCCTATTTAAACATAGACAATGACAGTATGTGTTTATGCGTATTTTGTACATGCATGTGTGTGTGAGGCGTACTTTATATCTGTATTTTGTCTGTAAACTGTCAATTTGTGTTCCCAGGGGTTTAAAAGCAGTAAAATTGTTCCCCTGTTCAAGTGTGGGATTTAAAAAAAAAAAAAAAAACCTGGGAGTTTGTATTTGGTTGCGTTGATTTTCAGCCTCTTTGTTTTTATGTCCTCATGTTTTGAAGTGATCATCTAGAGATTGTTTTCCTCGACTACCATACTTGAACTCCATCTCACAAAGGCAGAAATACACCTTGCACTCAACATGCAGCTTCCAAACATGCTTCCCAACAAAAACCCCCATCTATCTGTGTCTAGCCACTTCCAATTCCACCACTTAACGCTTTTGTCAATCTCTTTTTTTATACTGGCATCTTGGTCGCACTCCACAACAGCCTCGACATTGTCAAATCTTGAAATAGCGGGAGCAAAGAGAAAGGATACACAAAGCAGCCTTGTGATAGGGCTCAATACTTTTTAAGCAGCCAGTCAACCAAACGTTGAGAGTAAGTACCGGTAGGCTATCCCACTGAGCCACTTGTCTCTGCTAATTGAAACTTGTATTCTGTGTCGCTTGTTCTGCATTGCCTTCAAAACCATTAGCAAAATTCAGTATAATCAGTTCACAAAAAGACATTCCTGACACTCTTAAGGCTGGAAGTATCATCGCTTGGTTTAGAAGCATACTTGCAGTAGAAAAGTGCAAAGGCAAAATGATGGTAAAGATGGCGACTGACTGCAAGGTAGAAGTGGATGGCATGTTCAAGTGTCAGGATGGGTAAGAAAGCCGAGCAGTACAGAGACTTGTTTTGTGCAGGATGTTGAATAAATAATTTGTTCAAATCAAAATTGTATTTCCTTCACTTGTTCATAGAAACACAAACATAGCTTTAACTGCTGTGTACCGAAATTATGATATTTGTGGTGTTGTATAGCAGGAACGGTGTCAATACCGTAATGCATCTAAACCGCGGTAAACCGGTATAGCGACTCAATCCTACTGGGCAGCTCTGCTGCTCAAGCCAGTGTAATTTAAAGGTTATTATGCATTTAAATAAACTAGTAACAGTGTATTCAGAAACCTACAGGGTGCCGACCCTTACAGGCATCACTGTAGTTTAGCACTGCACCAACACGCTTTAATGTTAGTTGTCAACAATAAGTTACTTCTGGTTAAATGATGAAACTTACCATAAAAGCCATACACCTGTGTGATCTGCCTGCTTTCATGATTGCCTCTCAGCAGTGTGATACGGTCGGGCCACTTCGCCTTTAAGGCAAGGAGGTAGGTGAAAGTTTCAAGGCTGTAATACCCTCTGTCTACAAAATCACCCTGCCAAAATAAAAAAAAAAACAGAAAAGGTAAACAGGATTACTAAACACAGAACACACATGCTCCAATTAAAGAACATAATATAGATCATGTTCATTTATAATGACAGTCATATTGACCTAATAAAAATATTGACCTGGGCAGCACCGATTTTTATGAGCGAGTTAAAGATTTACAGTTCACACTTTGCCAAATGAAAAACAAAATGTTGCCACTCATGTGTCACTCCACCCAAATGTAGAATCAACAGGCTTACCAGCAACTAACTGTTACATTTAACAGAAAAGGATCTGTTCATTGAATCCTATTATTTATTTTCATATAAACTACAAAGATCAAATATATGCTTCCTTAATGTGGTCAGCCCATTTCTGACTCAGCTCTGGCATCTCCCAGTTTACTTCTCTAGGTCTCTACCACAGCCGTCATTTAAAAGCTACCTGCCCACTTACCATGTGTTTGCATGCATCATATTACCATCCATGGTTCTGTGTGTTCAGAGTATCAAGGTAGATCTGAACTCTCAAACACTGCCCCTTTTCCGTGCTCGTTTTCATCAACATGGGCAACACACAATTATAGACCCAAAACATAAAATAAGGAGAGTTGAGAGCTAATATTTTGGAATTAATCCCAAAATGCTTCCATTGAAGGGAGGATGATTCAAAACTTGTCTTTTTGAAGGACTTTCAAGGGCTACAGAAGTGCACCCAATGCTAGGAGATACCTGCTGAACTACACCCCCCTATCTGGTGGTATTAGCTAGAATACAGTAATCCCATACCATAAAAATGTAGTTAGTGTCTGGGACCTGGCCTCCTGTTCTGAAGAGCTCACATAAGTCATAAAACTGGAAGAGAAAAGAGAATTAATGTGTTAATTTACGTGTAGCTTAGCGACCACTATACATAAAGCAATATTTAGCAACAATAAAACAGACCACATGACAGAAATGGTAATTAAAGGTCAACTGAATGGAGTTTTCTGCTACAGTCTATTTTAATAGTTTCAGTTCCAGAATAAGACTATGAAATCTCAAAGACAGCTATTTTATGTTAAAATAGTTGCAAGAAACAACTAAATGTATATAGGCAAGTACCATGTGCTTATTTAACATTTAACAAATGTTGCTTTCCTTAGAGTTTCTCACCTGGCCATGTATGTCTCCACAAACAGTAACAGGAGTAGATACTGGTTGAACATTTGACTCTTCAAGTAACAGGTCACAAACGTAGTCACATAATCGCTGGGAAATAAAAATGACATTTTAAAATTCCAATGCACTTTAAAATACCAAAAACATGCACTAGATCATTCCATGATGGGCACCCCCCTAACTTTAATCAACCTTTTACTCGGGGGTGAAATACTGCCGGTACTGGGTACCAGGACTTATTGTATCTGCTTTTCATCAAACATGCTTGCATTTCATCCACTCTTACAGTTGTCTATTGTACACAGTCCACTAGTGTTCTGTTAGAAAACAAACAAACAGTCTCACCACAGAAACTAAACAATCATTAAAATATTCTTGAAATATAGCAAGTTCATTGCAGCAAGCTCATAAGGAGAAGTTATTTGGCAGCATTGGTGCCAATCATTACTAAACAAATCGGTCAGTCTCATCCACCTCTGGCAGGGGTTTTCAACTTGGGGTACGCGTATCCCTGGGGTACTTCTAAGTCATGGGTCATGGGGGTAAGCAGGACGACTCAGAAATGCACAAATAAAAATTAAAGTACGGAACACAAGGAGGGTAAGTGACTGCTCAGGATATGTAATTAAGTTTTAAGAATTAAGCCTACTGTTTGGTATTCTGTCCTGAACCAGCAGTTAGTCAGCTCCAGACTGTATATTAAATAAAACAGGAAAACATGTTAACCAGATTATACTATGGTACCATTCAGTGAGGGAAATTGTAAAGGGTACTTTAGCTGAAACCTCCCGACAGAAGGGGTACAGTGTCAAAAAAAAGTTGAAAACCCCTGGCCTACGGATTTATGACTGGTCAATAACACTGTCGACTACTAATTCTTTAAGAAATGGAAAGTAAAACGGTTGTTCATTGAATGAATGACATCTTAAGCAAGTTTACTGTGAAATGTTTATTTTTATTTATTTATTTTTTTAACTACTAGCAGCTGCTAAACAACAAGGCCAAATACAAAAACGTGTGGGTGAAAAAATAAGTGCAAAGTGATCGCTTACACTCAATTTGCTTCATTCTTGCTATGTTACTTAGGAGAAGTCACTGGGATAGAAGATTGTGTGTCAGTAGTAGGGATGGGAATTTTAAGAACATAAGAAAGTTTATAACCTCGAGGAGACCATTCAGCTCATCTTGCTAGTAGCTTATAGGTTGTTAGTAGCTTAATGATCCCAGAATCTCATGAAGCAGCTTCTTAAAGGATCCCAGGGTTCGGCTTCAACGACAATTTCCGGAGGTTGCATGGGATGGGGGACCGCACAAGAAAATGTACCACTCATGAAACCGAAATGTCCCAAATCATACCTTTATTTCCTATACATTTTTGTATTTAAATTGGGAATGTATATTACTACCACTGCAACACTAGCAGCTTCGAAATTCAAATTAAATTATGTAAATTGCCCCATGGTGTGGACATTTAGAGCTATTTCCCTAGTAAATGTGCATAAATAAAAGACGTTACTGTATTTTACACATTTTATTTTTTTCCTTTCTGAAACAAATGAAATAATCACACATTTCTATTTAAAGTGCAGCATTACTTATTAATAAATTACCTGTCATTACAGTGGCGCTTTTTATGCAATTATATACGATTGCTACCTAACATCCTACTAGCTACTGTACTGTAGCCTGACTGCAGTCTTATTCAGAAACACTGTACAAAAGAAATGTAACAGTAACAATTTTAAACTGTAGTCCACTGTTACTACAGTAATACTTTCCCTAACAAATGATCCAAGTTGAACACCAAAACTACAATACTGTACAAAGAGAACTTTCCCAATGTAGTTGAAGCTGAATAGATTAGCTCTTAAAATAATAAAATCTACAACAGAAAAAGTGCCTGTATACTGAACCAAAACATTTCTTGCAGTCGCTCTGTTAACATTACAGAAGCTAGCTAGCTACTTCAGCTGCATAAAGTAAACTAACTATTTGTGTGATACCTTCATGCCTTGATATCAGTCTTTGAGCATCTTCCCCTGTGGAAAGCAACAGGAGACGACAAAATAATAATTTCAGAAAAGTAGAAGCACTTTCTTAGGAGGTTCCATGTTATTTTCCTTCAGCACGGCAAATCTACTGTGCACTATAGGCGCCATTATTTTTTTTTAAAGGGACAGTGTGCATATAATGACCGTAACAACTTACTTCATACTTCATATTATTAATTTCCCCAAAATTACAAGCACAATTCATGAAAATTTAAAGAAAATGTAATAATAAAATAAACGGTTGCGGGCTGCACTTTGGGAAGCCCTAATGGCTATGAGGCTTTAACAGCTATGTAATGTGTTAACAGAAAGGGATATTTATTTCAACTAACTAAATAAACAGAAAGGATATCCCGTTTGTGGCACCGATCCCTGAACAGTTGAATTAATGAACAATGTACATAACCTTAGACAATTAAACTATCTAAACATAACTTTTTTTTTATTATTACTTTAGTTTTGTTCTTGGAATTTAATGTTAAAAAACAAACAATAACATAATTCACTTTGTGCCCACGCGTGACCATACGTCTCAAAATATATATATATATATATATATATATATATATATATATATATATATATATATATATATATATATATATATATACACACACACACACACGCAAATGCGTTTATAAAGCCAGTTTTTTTGGGTTGTTTTTATTCTAGTAATATTTTTAGTACTACATGAAGGACAGCCGCTATATGATTGTTACCTTCAAAAATATGCACATATGAATTTGCCCAAAAGTTAACCAATCAAAAATTTGAATCGAGTGACAGCAGTAATTACAATATATTCTTTGGTGTGTACGTGCGTGTTTTTTTTTTTTTTTTTTTTTTTTTTTATGTTGTTAAATCTTTGCTATGTTCAAATGTTAATTGTTTATTTAGAGTTTCTTTGCTTAGCAAATACTAACCAGACCTGTCAGTATACATCATAATGTAATGTAAACAGTGTGCGTGTATAGAGACATGTTACGCTGACACCTGCATAGCATTTAAACGTTCATAAAAAATGTATCAAAACCCCTAGCATGTAGGCCTACGCCTTTGCACATCCACTGTACCTCACACTTACATTCAAGTTCTTAAACTCAAGATGTTATTCCTCATATTGTAAATCAGTCCCTTTAATATACTTCATCTTGGTACTAACAGCTCATCTGCTTACCGAACGACATCTAAGTCTTAAATAGCATAACCAATTTACATTATATATAACCTAACCCTAACACTATTGTAGTCTCAAATATTAAACCCTTGACTGTTCGCACCAATATGTAGCCTACTGTAAAATACAAGCCTATTGCACTAAACCAGATTATCAACACACACAGAAAAAGTTCCTTAGATAGCGTGAAGGTTCTGATTGTACTTTAACACACTTTATGGATTCTACTTATAGAATTAGCTAATGTGCATTGCAGTTTATGCACTTCCTTATATGTATATCAAGTAGTATTAACTAATTTACTATTGATACTTCTCCCAAAATATTAACGCATTAACCAGCAATACGAAAACTAGGGATATAGATGAATTTATATGTCAATGCACAGTCCCCTGCACAGCCCACTTTCTGATCCGTGGCGCTTAATAACCGTTCTCCAATATGTAATTTGAATTGTAAACAATTTATTTATTTTTTTTTTACATATATTTGTTTTTAAATTGTTGTTTTAAAACAGATTTGCGTTTTTTCACGACTAGGTCCCGCTGTAGCGCTCCAGGCTCGGGTTTCCAGAACTCGTCTAAGCGCAGTTTACATTTTAATAGGGCTGAGTCTGCATCAAATGATTGCAACCGTAGCACGGTTTACTTTACTTATATTTGTGTTTCTTCTTACCTTTAAGTCGTTTTCTGGGAGATATTTACACTGTTTTGCGATTTCCACATACTTGTCTAGATCTAACGGCGCCATTTTAAGAATAACAACCGTATTACCGACTGCAAACGGACGGTCGAAACGTCACTTCCCTTTACACAGGCAAGCGCTCTGTGAAAGAGACGTGTATGCGCAAAGCATTGTGGTATATGCACAGAGAGCTCAGCGGAATCAATGGAGGCGGAAGAAATGTTGCTGTTTTTTGCCATGTTATAACATGTATAAAACTTTTGAAGTTGATTTCACATTTGTCCAAGGCCTTTTGAAGAAAACGGCAACATTCGCAAATTATGACAATACGTAATTATTATGAAAAATTGTATTTTTCTGAGCACTGTCATGGCCATGCGCAGAAACAAAGCTCTAAAGAAGCGACGACTGTATGCAAGTCCAGATGTCTGTAGGAAAGATAGGCAGATGAGTTGTGTACGTATTTATTATCCTTGACCTTGAAATTAAGTTAAAACTGTGTTTAACAATTTTAAATTAATTATTTCTCTCTCTCTCTCTCTCTCTCTCTCTCTCTCTCTCTCTCTCTCTCTCTCTCTCTCTCTCTCTCTCTCTATATATATATATATATATATATATATATATATAAGAACATAAGAAAGTTTACAAACGAGAGGAGGCCATTCGGCCCATCTTGCTCGTTTGGTTGTTAGTAGCTTATTGATCCCAAAATCTCATCAAGCAGCTTCTTGAAGGATCCCAGGGTGTCAGCTTCAACAACATTACTGGGGAGTTGATTCCAGACCCTCACAATTCTGTGTGTAAAAAAGTGTCTCCTATTTTCTGTTCTGAATGTATATTTTATTGATCATTTTGGTACTTTACCTCTGAAGGGGGCCCAAGATGTAGCCAACCCTCTAGTGGTGTGTGGGGCTATCCTGCCAGGTTTGGAGCCAGCACTATCATACACAATCCAATGTGACAGACGCTGCTTAGAGGGGGTCTGTCCTAGGGTCTGTGTCCCGTGACAGACTCAGAGCTGATCAGATTGACTCAGAGCTCTTGTCCTATGCACGTAGCATCTCAGTGCCCGCACTGGGCAGAGGAAATTCAGTCTGTCATTCTCCGTTGAAGCAAACTGAGGTGGATGGAAGGACTCTAGTTCCACAGACTAATTAATGTGGAAGGCTCTGATCACCTTGGGGAGGAAATCAGGGTTGTTGTGCAGAGACATCCTGCTGCCATCCTCCCAAATATGTATACAGGAGCTGTACACAGACAGTGCCTGCAGCTCACTGACCAGCTTAGCAGAGGTGATAGCCATGAGGAAGGGTGTCTTCCTAGACAAGTACTTCAACTCTGTAGAGTGTATGAGCTCAAACGGTGCCTTCGTGAGAGCCTCCGGTACAATATTAATGCTCCATTCGGGGAGAACAGTCCTCCTGGGAGGGCATAATCACAGAGCGCCTTTAAGAAAACAGGTAGCCAAAAAATGCACGCCCAGAGACACCAAATCTACAGGGGCGTAGCATGCAGAGATAGCCGCTAAATACACCTTCAAAGTGGAAGGTGACCTGCCAGCATCAAGCAGTTTTTTTTGTTGTGTTTTTATACCCAGACTGCGGATTCCCAGGCCAGCTGCCTCCGAGCCCGGACTTCACCTGTGATCCTTGGCATCTCCAAGAACTACCACTTGGGAGAGGGAGCCCAAGCCACCTGCTGTTCTTTGTGGATTGTTTGTTTTTCATTTCAAGCCTCTATCTATCATCCTCAAAAAAATCAAGCAAGTTAGTTAGACACGATCTCCCTTTCCTAAAACCATGTTGACTGTCTCCCAGGACCCTGTTACCATATAGGTAATTTTCCATTTTGGATCTTATTATAGTTTCCATAAGTTTGCATATAATAGAAGTCAGGCTTACTGGTCTGTAGTTACCTGGTTCAGTTTTGTTTCCCTTTTTGTGGATCGGTATTACGTTTGCAATTTTCCAGTCTGTCGGTACCACCCCTGTGTCAAGAGACTGCTGCATGATCTTGGTTAGTGGTTTGTAAATTACTTCTTTCATTTCTTTGAGTACTACTGGGAGGATCTCATCTGGCCCAGGGGATTTGTTTATTTTAAGAGCTCCTAGTACCTTTAACACTTCTGCCTCAGTTATGCTAAAGTTATTTAAAACTGGATAGGAACTGAATGACATGTGGGGCATGTTGTCAGTATCTTCCTTTGTAAAAACTTGTGAAAAGTAATCATTTAATATATTTGCTATTTTTTTCTTCATCTACGATTTTGCCATTTGTATCTCTTAAACATTTAATCTCCTCTTTGAATGCTCTCTTCCTGTTGTAATAATGGAAAAACATTTTGGAATTGGTTTTAGCGCCTTAGCAATGTTCATTTCTATTTATCTCTTGGCCTTTCTAACTTCTTTTTTGACTTGTGTTTGCAGTTCTGTGTACTCTTTCTGTGTACTTTCTTTTTGGTCCTTTTTTAATGCTCTATAAAGTGCCTTTTTTCGCTGAATATTTTTTTTAATTGATCTATTAAACCATTTTGGCAATTTAGTTTTACATTTAGATTTGTCTACTTTAGGGATGTAATTGTTTTGCGCCTCTAGTACTACATTTTTGAAGAACAACCATCCTTCTTCTGTGGGTGTTTTCTCTATTTTACTCCAATCTACTTCTGTTAGTCTCTCTTTCATACCTTCATAGTTTGCTTTTCTAAAATTGTAAACCTTAGCTTTAGTCTTTACTTTTGGGGTTTTAAAAAACACTTCAAATGAGACCATGTTGTGGTCTGAGTTTGCCAGTGGTTCTCTGACCTCTGTTTTAGTTATTCTGTCTTCGTTGTTTGAAAAGACTAAATCAAGGCATGCCTCCCCCTCTAGTCAGTGCCTTGACAAATTGTGACAAAAGCAGTCATTTGACATTTCCACCATTTCAATTTCATCCTTCGTGCTACCCAACAGGTTTTCCCATTTTATATGGGGGAAGTTGAAATCCCCCATTAGTATAAGAACATAAGAAAGTTTACAAACGAGAGGAGGCCATTCGGCCCATCTTGCTCGTTTGGTTGTTAGTAGCTTATTGATCCCAAAATCTCATCAAGCAGCTTCTTGAAGGATCCCAGGGTGTCAGCTTCAACAACATTACTGGGGAGTTGATTCCAGACCCTCACAATTCTCTGTGTAAAAAAGTGTCTCCTATTTTCTGTTCTGAATGCCCCTTTTTCTAAACTCCATTTGTGACCCCTGGTCCTTGTTTCTTTTTTCAGGCTGAAAAAGTCCCTTGGGTCGACACTGTCAATACCTTTTAGAATTTTGAATGCTTGAATTAGGTCGCCACGTAGTCTTCTTTGTTCAAGACTGAACAGATTCAATTCTTTTAGCCTGTCTGCATATGACATGCCTTTTAAGCCCGGAATAATTCTGGTCGCTCTTCTTTGCACTCTTTCTAGAGCAGCAATATCTTTTTTATAGCGAGGTGACCAGAACTGCACACAATATTCAAGATGAGGTCTTACAAGTGCATTGTACAGTTTTAACATTACTTCCCTTGATTTAAATTCAACACTTTTCACAATGTATCCGAGCATCTTGTTAGCCTTTTTTATAGCTTCCCCACATTGTCTAGATGAAGACATTTCTGAGTCAACAAAAACTCCTAGGTCTTTTTCATAGATTCCTTCTCCAATTTCAGTATCTCCCATATGATATTTATAATGTACATTTTTATTTCCTGCGTGCAGTACCTTACACTTTTCTCTATTAAATGTCATTTGCCATGTGTCTGCCCAGTTCTGAATCTTGTCTAGATCATTTTGAATGACCTTTGCTGCTACAACAGTGTTTTCCACTCCTCCTACTTTTGTGTCGTCTGCAAATTTAACAAGTTTGCTTACTATACCAGAATCTAAATCATTAATGTAGATTAGGAATAGCAGAGGACCTAATACTGATCCCTGTGGTACACCGCTGGTTACCACACTCCATTCTGAGGTTTTTCCTCTAATCAGTACTTTCTGTTTTCTACATGTTAACCACTCCCTAATCCATGTACATGTGTTTCCTTGAATCCCAACTGCGTTCAGTTTGAGAATTAATCTTTTGTGCGGGACTTTGTCAAAAGCTTTCTGGAAATCTAAATAAACCATGTCATATGCTTTGCAATTATCCATTATCGATGTTGCATCCTCAAAAAAATCAAGCAAGTTAGTTAGGCACGATCTCCCTTTCCTAAAACCATGTTGACTGTCTCCCAGTACCCTGTTACCATATAGGTAATTTTCCATTTTGGATCTTATTATAGTTTCCATAAGTTTGCATATAATAGAAGTCAGGCTTACTGGTCTGTAGTTACCTGGTTCAGTTTTGTTTCCCTTTTTGTGGATCGGTATTACGTTTGCAATTTTCCAGTCTGTCGGTACCACCCCTGTGTCAAGAGACTGCTGCATGATCTTGGTTAGCGGTTTGTAAATTACTTCTTTCATTTCTTTGAGTACTACTGGGAGGATCTCATCCGGCCCAGGGGATTTGTTTATTTTAAGAGCTCCTAGTCCCTTTAACACTTCTGCCTCAGTTATGCTAAAGTTATTTAAAACTGGATAGGAACTGGATGACATGTGGGGCATGTTGTCAGTATCTTCCTTTGTAAAAACTTGTGAAAAGTAATCATTTAACATATTTGCTATTTTTTTTTCTTCCTCTACGATTTTGCCATTTGTATCTCTTAAACATTTAATCTCCTCTTTGAATGTTCTCTTGCTGTTGTAATATTGGAAAAACATTTTGGAATTGGTTTTAGCTCCCTTAGCAATGTTCATTTCTATTTCTCTCTTGGCCTTTCTAACTTCCTTTTTGACTTGCATTTGCAGTTCTGTGTACTCTTTCTGCGTACTTTCTTTTTGGTCCTTTTTTAATGCTCTGTAAAGTGCCTTTTTTCGCTGAATATTTTTTTTAATTGATCTATTAAACCATTTTGGCAATTTAGTTTTACATTTAGATTTGTCTACTTTAGGGATGTAATTGTTTTGTGCCTCTAGTACTACATTTTTGAAGAACAACCATCCTTCTTCTGTGGGTGTTTTCTCTATTTTACTCCAATCTACTTCTGTTAGTCTCTGTTTCATGCCTTCATAGTTTGCTTTTCTAAAATTGTAAACCTTAGCTTTAGTCTTTACTTTTGGGGATTTAAAAAACACTTCAAATGAGACCATGTTGTGGTCTGAGTTTGCCAGTGGTTCTCTGACCTCTGTTTTAGTTATTCTATCTTCGTTATTTGAAAAGACTAAATCAAGGCATGCCTCCCCTCTAGTGGGTGCCTTCACAAATTGTGTTAGGAAGCAGTCATTTGTCATTTCCACCATTTCTATTTCATCCTTCGTGCTACCCACCGGGTTTTCCCATTTTATTTGGGGGAAGTTGAAATCCCCCATTAGTATGGCTTCTCCTTTGCTACACACATTTCTAATGTCATTGTATAACAGATTATTTTGCTCACCGTCTGAATCTGGCGGTCTATAGCATGCTCCTATTATTATGCCTTTTGAATTTTTGTCTGTTATTCTGACCCATATTGATTCGGTTTTATTTTCTTTGTCCAGGTTTAACACCTGGGCTTCAAGACTGTTTCTTATGTATAGCGCTACCCCTCCTCCTCTTCTGTCCTGCCTGTCTTTCCTATACAGTGTATACCCACAAATATTATATTCGTCCCCATCACTCTCAGATAACCACGTTTCTGTAACACCTATCACATCATAGTTACCTGTTAGTGCAGTAGCTTCAAGTTCTAGAATTTTGTTTCTGATACTTCTAGCATTTAGATAAATACATTTAATGGTTGTCTTACCTGAGTTGTTGTTCTTGTTTTGATGCGGTCTCCCTTCTGTTTTTTTGTTGATTTCTCCCCCCTTCCTTTCTAGTTTAAATGCTTCCGAACCTGCTCGAGGATCTTTTCTCCGAGTAGACTAGTTCCCTTGTTATTTAAATGCAGTCCATCCCGTCTATACAGATAGTCCTCGTTGTAGAATGTGGTCCAATGATCAAGATAGGTGAAGCCTTCCCGTGTGCACCACGTCTTCAGCCATTCGTTTTGATTAATTATTTCCAGCTGTCCATATGGTCCTTTGCAAGGTGCGGGTAGTATACCAGAAAATACCACAGTTTTGGTTTTCTCTTTTAATTTCCTTCCTAGCTCTCTGAATTTATTTTGCAGGGATTTTGGTCTGTCTCTTCCAATGTTGTTTGTACCGATGTGGACGACTACTACCGGGTCGTCTCCTGTTCGTTCTAGGAGCCTGTCCACGTTCTCAGTGATGTGCTTGACCGAGGCTCCCGGAAGGCAGCACACTGTTGTAGTAAGGGGGTCCAAACTGCGAACTGAACTTGCTGTGTTTCTCAATATGGAGTCCCCAACAATCATGACCTCCCTTCTTTTTGCTGTCTGGTCACCACTGTCAATAGGGTCCTGGATGTTGTTCCTTTCATTCTCTTGTTGTTGGTTCTGCTCATCACAATTCTGAAGTGACTCAAATCTGTTGGTTGTTTTGATTTCTGGTGGTGGTGTTTGACGAAGTTTCTTTTTTTCCCTGCTTCTGCCTACCTGAACCCAGCTGTTCTGACCTTCTATCTCCCTGGTGGCTTTCAGTCTGTTAGGGGTGATGCAGACTTCCATGAATTGTGGGTGTGCCAGTTCCTCAAGATCCTGTTGCTGTCTCACTTCTTCCAGCTCCATTTCTAGTATACTTACTAGTTTATGCAAATCCTGGATCGCGCGGCACTTTACGCACACTTGGTTTAGCTCCGCTGGGTTTTCTCGGATTTCCCACATCAAGCAGGTGTCACAGATTACAGGCTTGAAGACCATGTTGAGGTTTTTTTTTTGAAGTTTAGTTTCTTCTGCAGCTGTCAGCCTGCTTTCAAACTGCTTCGAAACTGCTCTGTACTTTTCCACGCCTGTACTTCTCCCACTCGCTGTCGCTTCCACTCGCTGTCGCTGGGAAGACTGCCTCGTTTAACTGCGTTGTTCTGCTGTGCTGTCGGCTCCTCCCCTCGCCCGTGTCTCAAAACGGCGCTGAATTTGAATCAGCTGCTCCGAGTTTCAGCTTGTTTATCAGAAAAACACACGCGGCTGTTTGACTTTGAGCTGCTGCTGTGTTTCCCCAATGTCCTCTGTTTTCTGATTAAAGCAATTCAAGATGCAATTTCTCCTTTCTGCTTCGAAACTGCTCTGTACTTTTCCACGCCTGTACTTCTCCCACTCGCTGTCGCTTCCACTCGCTGTCGCTGGGAAGACTGCCTGGGAAGATGGCTTCTCCTTTGCTACACGCATTTCTAATGTCATTGTATAACAGATTATTTTGCTCACCGTCTGAATCTGGCGGTCTATAGCATGCTCCTATTATTATGCCCTTTGAATTTTTGTCCGTGATTATGACCCATATTGATTCGGCTTTATTTTCTTTGTCCATGTTTAACACCTAGGCTTCAAGACTGTTTCTTATGTATAGCGCTACCCCTCCTCCTCTTCTGTCCTGCCTGTCTTTCCTATACAGTGTATACCCACAAATATTATATTCATCCCCATCACTCTCAGACAACCAAGTTTCAGTAACACCTATCACATCATAGTTACTTGTTAGTGCAGTAGCTTCAAGTTCTAAAATTTTGTTTCTGATACTTCTAGCATTTAGATAAATACATTTAATGGTTGTCTTACCTGAGTTGTTGTTCTTGTTTTGATGTGATCTCCCTTCTGTTTTTTTGTTGATTTCTCCCCCCTTCCTTTCTAGTTTAAATGCTTCTGAACCTGCTCGAGGATTTTTTCTCCAAGTAGACTGGTTCCCTTGTTATTTAAGTGCAGTCCGTCCCGTCTATACAGATAGTCCTCGATGTAGAATGTGGTCCAATGATCAAGATAGGTGAAGCCTGCCCGTGTGCACCACGTCTTCAGCCATGCGTTTTGATTAATGGTTTATTTAGGTTTATTTAGATTTCCAGAAAGCTTTTGACAAAGTCCCGCACAAAAGATTAATTCTCAAACTTAACGCAGTTGGGATTCAAGGAAACACATGTACATGGATTAGGGAGTGGTTAACATGTAGAAAACAGAAAGTACTGATTAGAGGAAAAACCTCAGAATGGAGTGTGGTAACCAGTGGTGTACCACAGGGATCAGTATTAGGTCCTCTGCTATTCCTAATCTACATTAATGATTTAGATTCTGGTATAGTAAGCAAATTTGTTAAATTTGCAGACGACACAAAAATAGGAGCAGTGGCAAACACTGTTCCAGCAGCAAAGGTCATTCAAAATGATCTAGACAAGATTCAGAACTGGGCAGATACATGGCAAATGACATTTAATAGAGAAAAGTGTAAGGTACTGCACGCAGGAAATAAAAATGTACATTATAAATATCATATGGGAGATATTGAAATTGGAGAAGGAATCTATGAAAAAGACCTAGGAGTTTTTGTTGACTCAGAAATGTCTTCATCTAGACAATGTGGGGAAGCTGTAAAAAAGGCTAACAAGATGCTCGAATACATTGTGAAAAGTGTTGAATTTAAATCAAGGGAAGTAATGTTAAAACTGTACAATGCACTAGTAAGACCTCATCTTGAATATTGCGTTCAGTTCTGGTCACCTCGCTATAAAAAAGATATTGCTGCTCTAGACAGAGTGCAAAGAAGAGCAACCAGAATTATTCTGGGCTTAAAAGGCATGTCATATGCAGACAGGCTAAAAGAATTGAATCTGTTCAGTCTTGAACAAAGAAGACTACGTGGCGACCTAATTCAGGCATTCAAAATTCTAAAAGGTATTGACAGTGTCGACCCAAGGGACTTTTTCAGCCTGAAAAAAGAAACAAGGACCAGGGGTCACAAATGGAGTTTAGAAAAAGGGGCATTCAGAACAGAAAATAGGAGACACTTTTTTACACAGAGAATTGTGAGGGTCTGGAATCAACTCCCCAGTAATGTTGTTGAAGCTGACACCCTGGGATCCTTCAAGAAGCTGCTTGATGAGATTCTGGGATCAATAAGCTACTAACAACCAAACGAGCAAGATGGGCCGAATGGCCTCCTCTGTTTGTAAACTTTCTTATGTTCTTATGTACACTATTAAATGTCATTTGCCACGAGGTCATGATGTTTTTTTTGGTTTTTTTTTTTTTGCTGTATAAAAATTTTACTGGTTAAATAATTGTTGAAAAAATTAATTGTTGTGTTTTTGGACTGTTTTTTTTTATTTTTATTTTTCTGTACACCAATACTTACATATAACAGAACCATCTTAATTGTAAGTTTAAACTGCACTGTAGCCACTTGTAAATAATAATAACCGCAGACTTTCTGCACAATCTTCTATCAGTTCATCCAAAAACAACGCTAGTATTGTGTTTTCTGCCATCTGGAAAGCGCTCTCTTCATAACGCATCCCGGTCTCGATGACAGCAATATTCGTTTCCTTGGCAGCACATAACGTCTAATTTCATTGGTTCATTGTGAGAGAACAAAGGGGAAAGGTTAAAGTGAACGGCGTGGCTTAGCAACAGTGTCAGATATACTGGAATAGAAGCACAGTAGTGCTGGTGGAAAGGTACATTAATATAGTTTGATATTTTAGTAGGAGAAAAAACAGTATTAACCAGTTATTAGTAATTCTTAGTAATTTAATTTCTAGAAGGAAATACTGCTGAATCATTTTACATTTCTGTTCCGATCGTCGTGGTATGTTGTGATGGTATGTGGTATAGCATTGTAAACACGCTTATATTAAGCACAGTAAAAGCAGGACCACACTATTGTTACCTACAAAATTGCCCATAGTGAATCTCCAATATAACTACACTCATTACTGTATTTTGAGTTTTGTTCCATGCATAATTAACCCAATTTGTATTCTGTGTTTCGAGTACTATGGGGCTGCTTCAAATACTAGAACCAGAACACTCTCTGCAAAAGGGAACTTGGTAAGCCACCCGATTTTTTTTCATGCAGTTATTTTATATATATTGCCTTTGTAAAATAGTACCATACTGCATTGCAAGGGGCGTCTACTGCGGTGTGGAGGGCTTTTCCACTCCAGGGTTAACAGGTACAGTGAGATCATGAACTACTTCAGGGTCTGAACAGAGGGTTAATTGGTTCAGTTAAACCATTTAGAGAGGGAGTGGAAGGGACAGTACTGTGAGTGCACCGCCCAGCTATTCAGTGCTGGGGCTCTCTTATACACAGACTATTGTAAAGGTCTGCTGGTTTTGTGATGTGGAATATTGTTCCCTGGGATGCTAAGTTGAGACACTAAACTTCACTGGTGACCTGAGGTTTGTAGAGCCTGTGAAGTAATCTAAAAAAATAGTAGTTTTACATGCAAAATAATAAGTAACAATGCCATGTTCTGAGGGTATGTGTTGTTTTTTGTTTATTTTGTTGTATTTTGCATGTTTTTTGACTTACTGTAAAGAGAAGTCATTTTTCGATGTGTTTAGGTTCATGTACAGCACAAGCCAGCTGTAATCTCCTATAGCAAGGGATTCAGTGACATTTACATGTAATGGCATAAAGTAGCATAAAAAATAGCAGTGAAGGGCCTTGTGCAAGAAAATATAAGACTTACAATTTCAAAATACTAAAAGAAAGTTAATTCAGTAACAAATGACCAGATGTATTTTTCCATGTATTCAAAATGACTTTGTGACGGGGTGCCCTGCCCCTGTGCGTATTTGTGTGTTTTGTTTTGTATTTGGCTTGTTAATGTTGGTGTATATGTGTTGGTGCACGGGATATAATGTGGGCCTCTGTGTAGAACGAGTGTTGTTAAAGTGTATATTTGTATTTTGGCACAGGGATTGCACAATCACTCCACATGCAGATTAAACTGGGTATTAGGATGGAAGCACAGGGAACACAATTAGTTCATGTGCAGATGTACCAAGATTCCAATTGAATAGCAATCAAGTCTGGGTACAGCTGCATTAAAGATCCAGTGTTTCACGCACACAGGGCTGGGTGTTCGGTGAGTGGAGAGCGAGAGAGGAGAAATAATTAAAAAATAATAACAATTGCTACTGGTGCTAAACCACCTCAGCACAGTACTTGTTTGGGTCAGTGTTTTGTTTGTTTATTATTTTTTTGTTTGTTATTATTTCTTTCATGTGTAATTGAACCACAGAACCTTCCATCCA
This sequence comes from Polyodon spathula, assembly GCF_017654505.1. Classification (NCBI taxonomy): domain Eukaryota; kingdom Metazoa; phylum Chordata; class Actinopteri; order Acipenseriformes; family Polyodontidae; genus Polyodon; species Polyodon spathula. The sequence goes on from NC_054585.1 coordinate 56,393, forward strand.
GGTTCTGAACTAGTTAACTATTTAAGTATACTTTCTAAACCAGGTATAGAATGGTTCTCCAAGACCAGATGTGACCATACCTGATTAATCCATAATACTTTCCCAATTATCCAACAAAATGTTCTTAGTCAGTGGGTTAGGTTTTCAGTGTAACATCATAAAGGTAGTAAAACTGTAATGAAACACCTATGTTTCTTGCTAGTATGATAAATTATCTTTTTTTTTGTCTTTCTTAATCTTGTTGTCAACTGTATGGGACAGAATTTCAGTATTTCTGATTAACTTTAATACAAATGCTTCTAAAGAATTGTTAAATGTGACATGTTGTAAAGGATCTCTTGCTAGTGGCTGATGAGATAATCTTACTGACATCAGTATAACGCCCGTGCTTGCCTCTGACTAGAGCTGGCTTGTTAGTTGGATGTTAAGACGTTCGTCTTTGAACTGTATGGTTTGCGGTTCACCTGCAGCGCTTGCCTTTTCATTCAATTCAGTGGTTTGAGATGACAATTTATTACAATGTTGTTTACTTATTTCATTGTTTATAAAAAGTGTACTGTGACAGATTCCGTTGTGACAGGTGCACTTGCCAAGCTGTTTTGTGTTGCTCCTGCACAGACACTCATGAGTGGGATATCCCGGAGTGGGAGGGTTTACTGCCCAGGTATGAACACACCAGCTTTGTCCCTTAGTGCAGTCCCAATAACCTCTGGGTTTTTGGTGGTGCAGAGCATTCTGGCAATCGTGACTGCATACAAGTTCTAAATTTAGGTAAGGGTGTTTTGTTGCAGAATAATAAAGCTCTATTAATAATGAATAAGGCTGTATTTTTTTCATGATTTTTGTGAAATCTACCCATTAATGTGACAAGTCCCATTTCTGAAAGAAAATATATCCCATCATAAGGAAGATAACTAGTATATTTACCATGTCCCCCCCTTAGATACAGGCGCAGAAGAAGTGTAACTGTTTGTGGGACCCCACCTTCAGCACGAACCTATCACACATGTACAGCATCTATAGGGGACAAGCTGTACGTGTTTGGGGGAGGTGATACAGGAGCACAGCCTGTTGATGATGCAAAGCTTCGTGTCTTTGATGCAGGTGATTCTTTTAGCAATGTCTGTTTGTTCATCAGCAGAATCTATAGGACATCAGGAGGTAATAAAATAAGAATGTGTGGCTGGTACACATGCATTACTTACCACTGCTGTCTCCTGTGCTGCATCTATAATATTTATTTCAACTTACTTGATTTGATTTGGTATTTTATTAAATATGTACCCTGGGTAATAATTCACATATAACCAAACAAATACATTTGTAGAAACTCGGAATTGTAGAGCTCTTCAACTGGATGTCATGTGTTAGTGGTGCAGTTAAACAGCGGCTCCCCCTTATAAAACAATTGCATGTTTTTAGTCTGTTAGTTTACTGAAAATGACTTGTTTTACATCCTGTATCTTCCTTATTTTCATTTCACTGCACTATTCTAATCCCCAAGCCATTTTTTTGTTTGTTTTTTCAGCTACTCTAACTTGGTCACAGCCAGATACACAAGGCAAAGCCCCATCTCCTAGACATGGTCATGTAATAGTGGTGTAGGACTCAAACTGTATATCCATGGTGGGTTGGCTGGAGTCAAATTTTACAGTGATCTGTATTCCATAAATTCAAGTAAGTATGGATGACAGTTAAGGATATTGTCAGTGCTTAATGAGAAACAAGACATTTAGGGTGGAATGCACCAATGTGAATTAAAGAAGTGCTAATCTAGGGGTAGTCGCTCTGGGGTTATGTTTTAATCACAGCTACATTTCACCACAAACATTTAAACCAGGATTAGTGAATCATTACTTATATACACTGTATTCAACAAATGTAAACATACAAGCAAATGTAAACAAAAAAGAAGAGTTCAAGCATAAGAAAACATTCCGTTCTATTAATTCTATTCATTTTATACTATGTCTCTGCTCCAATGAAGTTTTTAATTCATTATCAAAAATCAACAACATAGGCCCCACTGCAGCTTGCGGCTTTCCTACAACCTCCAGTTCTGCCGACGAGTCGTCATTCCAAATATTAAGTAATTGTATGAATAGCTTACCGATTCTTATAATGAATTAAGAGGGAGCATTTCTACCTTATCCACTACCCTGGATTTACAGTAGCTTCTCTGCTTGTGGGTTTCATGTCTTATTGCTGGTGTCGGTAGCTGCTTGCCCACCTTTGCCTAGCCCAGTTGTAATATCATCTTCAGGCTTAAACAATACCAGCGGTGGGCTGACTAATTGGATGAACAGGAGCGACAAGCACTTGTTTTTTGGTGTTTTGCCATTTGGGTTGTGAAAAAAAAACAACTAGTAATGTTCTTACCCATTGATGTCACATCCTAAAATATACCGTTACAGAACACTTTTGTCATTTAATTAATGGAATAGAAAACTTTTGTTTTTGTACATGTTATGTACCTTTTTTGCAACATAAAATAACTTTTGTTTTTTCATACAGTTCATTGCAAACTGTTTAATCAATCAATCAATCAATTTTTATTTTATACAGCATCTTTCATAGTGGATCACCATCACAAAGGGCTTAATACTCACCTATCAGACAAAAAGGTACAGGATCTTGGATCAGCGGTGATGGGCACTCATGAACACATACTATTTTTTATTGTTTAAAAAATAAATTAAAAAAAGTTGCATTTGTAATTGTACAACATGATATATAAACACAACACATAACTTTTGTCTATTTATTTTCCTCGTTACTCAAATATACAATATGGGATACACAGTCCTAATGTGAAACCAGGTTATTATTGTTATTATTATTATTATTATTATTATTATTATTATACGCATGCTTACATCTTATTTGTTTGTAACTCATGTGTTTTACTGAATATTCATCGGGTGAGATTTGTCCTGACTAGCATTTCATGTTCTCAAATTGAGACGGATTGTGCCCTTGTTTATTTTATAGAAAGGTACGTTCTGTGAAGGTATGCTGCTATTACGTCCAAGTTTAGTCCACCTCCAAGGAAGGTTTAAATTGAATCCACCTTTCACATTTAAACCTGGATTAAAATGAGTGGTGCAGTGTGATTATATTTTAATCTTAGATTAAGAAATGTTTAATCTTGGACTTATTTTAAACAAGGTTTAAATATAAAGTCTGGTTTAAAGTTTTGTGCAACATGATTAAAATATAATCCCTGATTTAATCTGGGTTAGTTTTTACTCCACGTTGGTGCAATCAAGCCTGCGACATTGAATGAGACTTTTACAGGTAAATAGAAAACATTTAGGTGTTTGATTTGAAATAATTTCCTTTCTGTTTCCAGCTGATCTGCAGTGGGAGAGAGTGAAGGTGAAAGGAGGCGCCCCGCCCGGCTGCGCTGCACACTCTGCAGTGTCTCTGGGGAAATGCATCTACATCTCCGGAGGAATGGACGCATCAGGAGCATTAAACACTATGTATAAATACCACACGGGTAGGAAAATACAGAACCAAGTTACATATACTGGACCGCTGACAGGGTTATCCAATTCTTTTAATTTCCTTTTCTTAACAAAAGTATATGCCAAAATATTTGAAATATGCAACTTATTACTTATGGTTAAGGCTGTATTTTTTTTTTCACAATGTACCTCTTGCCGATTAATAGCTAGTTCCCTGTGAAAATCCCCATTCTGAAATTCTGAAAGAATAGTGTAAATATACATGTTTTAAGCGGCATATTCACGGGACAGGAGCAAGGGCTGCGAGGAGTAAGCTCCGGGACTTGAAACAGGAATTCTGTGCTTGTGACTTCAGGAAGATGACATGCTTTCCTCTTGGCTCGCAGAGAGCTGTCCTTACAGAGGAGAGACCAAACCGATCGGCCTCCAAGGCTGGGAGCATGCGTGCTGCCCCCCGGGGGAACCTGGAATGATAGTGTTAAGAGATTTTCCTGGCGGTCCCCTCTGGCACTCTGAGAACCATCCTCTCGGAGGTTGGAAAGTGAACGTCACTTGCCCCCAAAAGAGAACCCCTGGCTCCCCGCATCTGCACCACCAATGCAAAAAAAAAGAAGGGTTAGAAAAGAATCCCCCCATTTGGGAGTAAACCTCTGCTCTGGCCATGTGGATATCGGAGACAGACTGATATCTGAGAAGTAGGGCCCTACCAAATTCACAGTCCATTTTCTGACATTTCACGGTTTAAACTATTTAAATCTTAAATTTCACAGTGGTGTAACAAAGCATGACCATGCAGGTTCAAACAGAAATGCATGGATCCAATGATAAGGACAAACAATTAACACTAGAAGACCCAGAGATATACTCATACCTAGAAGCCCTGCAGCAGTCTTTCTGACGGCTCTATTCAAAACACTGTAAATAGTATAACAAAAGGAGACACAGTCGGATGTAATTCGTTTTTTCTTTTTTTATTGAATACAAACATCTGAACAATCGAAGTGTGTGTGTGTGTGTGTGTGTGTGTGTATATATATATATATATATATATATATATATATATATGATATGAACATTTATTTTACAAATCAAAACAAGAACATGTAAATAAACATCTCTTGCGGCTCTCAGCGGGGTTGCCAGTTTCAGCTGTGGGTACACACTTGTCTCCCTCTGTTCCAAATGCTTCTTGTGAAGTTCCTGTGTAACTAAAAAATATTCTCTCCTTGGGAAATTTTTCTCTGTGCAGTCAAGGTACATTATGACTGATTACCAATTTTAATCCAGACAGAAACTCAGATGTGACCTGTGTGTGCTGAACAATATAATCCATGTCTCCCTATTCAGTGCAGTCGAATGGTTGCAAATCAGTCTGCCTAGCAACGATGTCAGGCATAAGTGATGTCAGACCATTATCTCGGTTCAATTTCTGTAAAACTAGGACCCCCCCCAAATATTATGAATACCCCATTGCACATCTACACCTCGGGACTATATGTATGCCGAGCGTGGTTCCTTAATTTGCTATACTTTTTGAGATACAGTTGTATAAAAAAAGCGTCTTAATCATTTCTAAACAAAAAACAAAAAAAACAGCTATTTTTTTGCACTGTATCTCAAAAAGTATTCAACCAAATGCTGCCCCGTTGAGTTTGTTCAGCCTGCCAATTCAACCACACATAAACATGTTCATGCATATTGGTGGGGTTTTAACCCCCTTTTGAGTGGTTGTAAAATCGACTGTAACAGTCCCTTTGTTCAAACCTTAATAATTAAATAATAAATAACTTAAATAATTATACAGTTGTAGTCAAAAGGTTACATACCCCAATGGAAATTTATAATTTCTCAAAAACAAAAATGCTAATTCAAATGCTTTCATACCCTGACAAGGAAAATGAAATTAATATCTAGTTGAGATAATAACCTATTTTAAACAATTAGGATATTTATCAATGAGCTTTTGGCATGAGTCTTAGTGATTTTTGACCATTGTTCCAATTCAAAATTGTTCTTGTGCACAGCCTTCTTCAACTCAACCCAAAGATTCTCAACAGGTAGAAGTGATCTACTCGGTCAAAAGCCTTTTCCTGGTCCAACGACACTACACCTGCATTGAAACCAAAAAGCTTGGATGCTGTCAGTATATCTCGAACTAGAAAGATATTATCGAAAATGGATCTGTCTGGAACGCAGTATGTTTGGTCTCCTTGCACCACCCTCTTTATCACAGTCCTGAGGAGGTTTGTGAGGACTCTGGAAAGGATTTTATAATCAGCACAGAGCAACAACACAGGTCTCCAGTTTTTAATATTACACAAATCTCCCTTTTTAGGGAGGAGAGTGATAACCGCTCTTCTGCAACTCTGAAGCAGAACTTTATCCTGCACTCCCTGAAAACCCCCAACAGTCCTCTCCCAGCAGGGACCAGAACTTTTTATAAAACTCCACTGGGAGGCCATCAAGTCCAGGTGTCTTTCCGTTGTTCAGCCCCTGCAGGGCATCAGAGAGTTCAATCAGTGTCAGAGGACTTTCCAGCCCCTTGGCTTCCTCCTCAGGCAGCTGAGGGAGGTCCTGCAAGAAACGCTGTGATTCCCCAGTTTCCTCCACCGCCTCTGCTGTAAACGTCCTTATAAAAGTCCACAGCCAGCTTCCGGATCTCTGCGTGCTCCCTGAGCTCCTGCCCAGCTGCTGACCTCAGGCAATTAATCACTTTGCTCTGTGCACTCTTTCTCTCCAGCCCAAAGAAATAGTGAGTGGGTGCATCCATCTCCACTAAGCTCTGGAAACGCGATCTCACCAGCGCCCCCTGCACCTTTACGTCCAGCAGACCCCCTTTTTATACATTTTAGGCCCTCAATCAGACTTTTGTTTGGGCTGGACTCCAGAGCTCTCTGGAGCTGTAGGATGTCCTCCTCCAGCTCTCTCATGGTTTTATTTAAGCTCTTTGTGACGTTTCTAGTATACTGCTGACAGAAAGATCGAGTCTGCGCCTTCCCTACATCCCACCATTGCCGCAATGAGGAGAAGTCTCTTTTTTTTACATCTCTCCCAAAAAAAATTTAAAACGTTCCTAAAATGCTCATCATTAATTAAAGCAGTATTAAAATGCCAGTATGCACTTTGTATTCTCAGAGACGGGAGCAACACACTGACAGAAACTAAACTGTGATCTGACAGGCTTGTGAGGCTGATAAAACATGTTTAAATTATGTTTAGCAGTATAACACCGATCCATTCTAGCCAAGGAAACATCAGTGCCATGTGTTTTGACCCACATATATTGCCTATCCTTTGCATTAATGTTTCTCCACACATCAACTAGTTCCATATAGTTTTCAATCCTAACTAGTTCCGTGGCAGACTGGGGATGTGGCTCAATGTGATTCCAATCTAATCTACTATCAGCTGTGCAATTAAAATCCCCACCTAAAACTAACACCTCATCAGTTTTACATTCGACCAAAATCCCTTCAAGCCTCTGGAGGACGCGTACTCTCTCCCTACTGTCAGTAGGTGCATAAACATTAACAAAAACAAAGACTGCCTTCAACAACTGCTTGGACTCTTGAGTAGGCATCCTTGTATGACGTCACAGACAATTACAGAGCTCGGTTTAAACCTCTCAGAAAACAAAATGCTAACCCCAGCACTCACAGTAGTTCCATTACTGAAAAAAACATCCAATTTCCAGTCCTTTTCCCAATCAACCTGATTTCCCCCATCTATGTGAGTCTCCTGCAAAAATGTAACATGCAGACTTTTCTGCGAGATAAATTCAAACAATAGCTCTTTTAAAGGCATTTCTACAGCCATTAATATTAAAACACCTGATATTAAAGCTAGTCTTTGCAGAGTTTGAAAAGGAAACACACTGATATTCAGAAAAGAAAACCAAGCAGACAGTGAAGTGAAAGAGTACTAGGAGTGTACTGGCCATCAGGACTGACTGTGTTTAACATTGCTACGGATTTTGCTCGATATGTATTTGAGGCGCACTAGCTCCTGAGTACTAAACGTTTCCTGAGTAGAAACGGTTTGTTTTAAACCTCGTACTGAGCTCAGAAACAAATCAATATCGGGAAAAAAGTCCTCAACATCAATTCCCCTTCGCCCTTTCGTCTGCTCGAAGAAATCTTTAATGCTCTGAATACTGTACCCTCCCGGGGTTTATACATGCCCAACGATTGCGATACTTGAGAGGAATCAGTGAGAGTGCCTTCATCCTCACTGTCTACAGCGGGATTGTCTGTCACTGTGCTGACAGCCTGCGCTCTGCACATCTCTGCAGAGCTCATAGGCTCCATACTAACACTGCTGCCGTCAGAAGAAACGCTGCGTTTTTTTGTGACAGCACTGCCCTCTGTTTTACTCTCCCTTTTTTCTCCCAGCAATCAAACACCTCACTATCCTCTGCAAACTTTACCCCTTCTACCTGTATCTGAACATCACCCCACACACTAGCAACCATCTCTGTGTCCATTTGCTCACTCTCTCCCTCCGTTCCGTGACTTTCTGCGCTCTCATTGTCTGTTGCTGTATCTTGTACTTTGATTTGTACTTTGAGTCCTCCAGGCTGGCTTATCCTCCTCTCCTGCTCCCAGCCGTTCCCTCCAATGGGTATCTGGAAGCACTTCAAGTAGTTTCTGCTGTTTAACTTTTACACAAATTTCATAGACTTTTTTCCCCTGTAATAAATTAAACTGAAGTGTACACAAATCCTTCACTTTAAAATCTTGCCATTCTCTTCACCAAAATGACTTATCGCAGGGGACATTAGCAAAGAAAGAAACAGAGTTTGCTGAGGCATTCGACATTCATCAAAAACACTCCCCAGTGCCTCTCGCCACTCCAGAGACAGAGCTTCACGCAGCTGTGCCAGATACAGCCCTGCCACATGCACAGACCGCATGGCCAGAGCACCAGCTGCACACACATTCAGGGCTTTTCCAGACACACTTCTCTGTGTCTATCAGATCACAAATCTTTACTGTTTTAGCCCTTATGAGAGAATCGTTAAAAGAGTCTGAACTATTAAAAGAAGTATTAAAGTGTGGATTAAACACCAAAGGCTGCTCCAGAACCCAAAAATGATCAAGTGGGTCAACATATTCAGCCTTTAGTAACGTCCAAGCACTCGACACACTCCTATAAAAGAGGGGAAGACATGAAAACTGCATTTTGTCAAAATCTAAAAACAAATTAAAATCAAAACCAAGCCCTCCAACCTGATGAAGAAACGAAAATGCCAGTTCCCTCCATGGCAGCTTTACTGGAGAGAAAAACAATTTCCTCAGAGCCTGAATCCTAAAGGCAGCCAGCCTACACTCAATATTCATAAGACCTTGTCCACCCTCTTCTAGCGGTAGATACAATACACACTGCTTTAACCAATGACACCCATTCCAAACAAATCTCAGTGACTAAATCTGTTTAATCAAGAATTACAGGGTTTCCACACAGATCTATTTATGCCAGAGACTGGAGGCAACCACATTATTTAAAATCAAAACTCTTCCTCTGAAAGACATTTGTGGAAGAAGCTGCCGCCACCTCAGCAAGCAACCTTTTGCTTTTTCTAGAACCCCATCCCAGTTTAACTGTTCTACTTTCTCATTGCCTAAAAAGACCCCCAGGTATTTAAACCCATTCTGGCTCCATTCTAGTCCATCTGGTAAAACCAGGGAACCAATGAGCACAGCACTGCTTTTACTCCAGTTAACATGCGCTGATGAGACTTTTTCAGATACTTTTTGCTTCTCAGTTAAGGCCTTTACATCTTCTTGATTACAAACGAGCACAACTGTATCATCCGCATAGGCTGAGAGCTTTATTGACTGGGCATTACAACCTGGAATAGACAAATCTGTTAAAACATTTCTTAGTTTACATAGTAGTGGTTCAATTGATAAAGCATATAACATTCCAGACAAAGGGCAACCCTGCCTGATTCCTCTTCGTACAGCAAAAGGAGCACTCAAGCCCCCATTTATTTTAAATAAACTGAACACGTTACAATAGAGCGCTTTTATTTTACTAATAAAATCAGAACAAAGACCAAATGCGTCGAGGACTTCCATAAATAACGGTGGTCTACTCGATCAAAGGCCTTTTCTTGATCTAAAGAAACAAGACCAGATCTAAAGCCGAACAATTTAGAGACCGCTAAAATATCCCTAACTAAAAAAATGTTATCGAAAATTGATCTATTTGGGATGCAGTAAGTTTGATCAGGGTGTACAACATTATCAATCACTGTGCTCAGTCTATTGGACAAAGCTCTGGAAAGGAGCACACATTTTTGAGATCACCTTTCTTAGGGAGGAGCATAATGACAGCTCTTCTGCAGCTCACAGGTAACTCCCCTTTCTCAAACTCTCCTCAAACACTGTGAAAAGGTCATGCTGAAACAGATCCCAGAAACTTAAAAACACAGAGCAGAGTAGGGTGGACAAACATGGCAGGGTTGAACACAGAGCAGGGCTGACAAACACAGAGCAGGGCTGAACACAGAGCAGGGATGACAAACACAGAGCAGGGATGACAAACACAGAGCAGGGCTGAACACAGCAGGACTGAACACATACAGGACTGAACACATAGCAGGGCTGAATGCAGAGCAGGGCTTACAAACACAGAGCACTGCGGAGCATAAGCGCACCGTGAAGATGAGAGTGGCATGGCAGAGCCCAGCAAACAAAGCACACCCCCAAACAAAACGCACATAGACAAACCAGGGGGACCACTCACATAAAACATACAGAAAAATGTAACAATATAAGCAAAAGCTTGGCAAAGCACAGACTGCAGAATGAAAAATGACAGGTGGGGTCAGCAGCGCTGTGTCACAATACAAAAAGCAAGACTGAGAATGAGTGTTCGACCCAGGGCTTAATAGGGAGGTTAATTGATAGATTGGCTGGATGAACTAGGGAGGAGCCGGTGCTCCTGACCACCAAACAACAGCTCATGGTTACAAAACAACTCAAAGTGCTAAATCTGTAAGAAAATAATCGTTTCTCATGCCTAACGGCACTCAAAACAGTGAGTTATTTTTACTGATTCAACACTTTTCGTTGTTTATCCTGTACTTAATGTCAGTATTGCTGATGTTTGCATTACTGATGCACTACCTGTCACATTTAGGAACCTGGCAGCCAGTTTAGTTTGCTTCCGGGTAATAATTGAATACACTGCATAGAGCTGCACAATTTCTTTAAAATTTCTTCAAATAAAAAGACACCAGTTGCATCAAAGATCAGAAATATTTCTGCTAAAGATTGTACAAAACGGGACATTTCATGTGTCTGTTGTTATGTTTACATGTATTGATAATTCACTGATGGTGAAGATAGAATGTCTTTAAAAGGTGGACATAAAAAATGTAATATTCTACAATTTAGCATTTCCTGTTTTTCAAGTAAACATTTTTAAATATTTAGAGACATTTGTTGTATAATAATTCCAGAGAAAATGATCAGTTTTGAATGTGACAATGTTATTTTTTCTGCTTTAATAAATATTGTTTAATATTTATGTGAATATTATGTGATCTTATGTTAATATGTGTGTGGCAGAGCAAAGCTCTGCCCTTTTTAAATTGGCAGGGATGGGGTTAAATTCCCCTACCTGCCTGGGTTCATTGTGTTCAGGTGGCTGGGGTTGATTAGATGATTAGTTTAATTAACGATCAATCAGCGCCCAGCCACCTGACATAAAAGGAGGCCTCTGCTTCTCATTAGAGAGGAGGGAGCTGAGGAAGCAGGTTGGTGGTTTTTGGTGTGTGATTTTTTGAATTTTGATAAATCCAGTGAAGGCATTGCCCAGCCTGGAAATTGTTGTTTTTGTTAGTTTTGCTTTTTGTCTTTTTGTGTTTAAATCGCTTTGTTTTGGCCTTTGTGCCCTTTTATTTTTGTGTATTTATAATAAAATAATAATTTTTTTGAGCTACAGACTGTCTCTGGGCCTCTATCCACTCACCAGCCTGCCACAATGTGAAATACATGTTTTTAGACCATGAAATAATCCATTTACACTGTGAAAAAGGCAGCCTTTAATTCCACCCAGCATTCCCTCCTAATTGAAGTTATTGAAGCTACAAAATAGTTCTGCACGTTTTCCACATCCTCTAATGTGTAGTTTTTAAAAATAAATCTTTCTTGAAACAATCATATATTTTCAAGTATCAGGGTCTTGCTAAGAAAGATTTCTTTCTAATATATTGTAAAGCTGCATCCCTTCTTTTTATATTCTCAAACAGAAACAGCACTGGACGCTCTTAAAGTTTGAATGTCCGCCCGCCAAAAGACTTGACCACTTCGTGTGTGTCATTCCCTGGGCTGATCACAAAGCATCCTGTCCACAAGCAGCTTGTGGGGACCAAGAGTGGAAGGATTCAGCCCAGCAAGCAGCCGACAGTGCAGAAGAGCAACAGTGCCTCCCGAGGCACACCGGTGCACCTCTGCTTTGTATTTGGTGGCATGGACGCCAGGGAAGCATTTATAATGACTGTATTGTAACTCTTCTTGATTAACAAGAAAACTAATTATTTTACAGGGTGTAATGTGCCATTCTCAATACATAGCAGTTTAAGATATTCACAGTTTTACTGTGAGAACCATCATAGTATGCCTTGTTGCTTGTTGCTTTGTAACACAAATTGAAGTGTTACAAACACCCCTACATTTTAAACCGGAATCACGGTTGTGTGTAGAATGTGTATCTTGGTGCCTTAGGTTATTAACCCATTGAGTAACAAATTGATTTTTCTTTCAAAAAATCATAAAACTAGCTGTATTTATGTCATTTGATACAGTCTGTCAATATTTCTTCACAGAAAATAATGAAGTCCTTTGTTTTGGCTAATCTGTTTTGAGGACAGTCAAGTTGACGTGCCGTAATTGAAACATTGTGTATTTAACCACTGTAAAACATCAAATGGCCTAAACTGATATACAATGGGGCGGTCTTGTTTACTGCCCTGTTTTTATGCATATTGTAAATGGATTGATATTTTTTGTATACTGGTAACATGATGTATTTCACGCTGAACTGTCAACTAACACCAAGCGTAAATATAAAAGCTTCTACTCATTCTTCCCCGCTGGTCAATAGAATGACAGTGTATTCCCTTACGTTGCCCAACTAAGTGTTAAACATTTTAATATGAATGGTAGTTATCTTAATGAATGTCTTCTTGTTTAGATTCAATTTGCATGTCATTTTCTGTCTCAGAAATAACAGCATGTTTTTAATCTTGTAGACAGTGGGCTCTGAAACATGTCTTCTGTTTAAGTACAGCCGGTACATCAGAGTGTAACCAGTAACATGTCCCCCAGCCACATCCAGTGGATGCAAGAAATATTACATTGAACTTGCAGGGGTACAGTTTCCTGTTTACACTAGGGTATGCCAGCTGTACAGAACAGTGTGCACGTTTGAGAGCTCTTAGAGGTGAAGGTGGCTTTCAACTTCTGAGTTTTATAGTCGCCTTAATGTAATGACTGAAACAAAGTGAGAACCTGATTCTAAACAGGAATGCATTAGTTCAGACAACCACCATGTTAGTACTGCACTAAGTTGTTCTTTAAGGCAGCGTAACCAAATGTTCAGAGCAGAGGACCTCAGAGAAAGGGATCATACCCCAGAGCTTTGTAGTAATACAGATAATTAACATTACGTTACCTTTGTCTTATATTGTCTTTGTAAGAGATTTTGGGTTTTTTCTTTTCTTGTAAAAGCCAGACACACAGCTCTGCAAGTGTACCTCAATCCTGACCTGAACACCCTGTGCCATTAACCAGTCACCTGTGGCTTCAACTAGGTTTGGCATACAGAGGTGAAAACAAATCACAAGAGCAGCTAAATCCCTTAACAGACCTCCCCCAAAATCAATAGAACACAATGGGATTTTACCAAAAAAAACAAATGTTACCACCCCAGCAACATGGCCGGTTCCAAACATCTTCACACATATATACAGGGCTGTTCTAACGAAACACACAGCTTGGCAGCTATAATTTCTAAAAGGGAATGTCTCTTGAAGTAAGTATTTGACAAAGGTTAATGTATCTATAATACATTGTAAAAGTATTTACAATATGATATGTCCAGATTCCTTGAGCATGTAAATGTGGGTTTATTTTATTAAACACTATATTGTTTACACAGATATGTACATGTTTTTGGTAGAACACTTTCACATGTGTGTAAGTGAAAATGGGCACGTAAGCATACAAGGCACACTACCTTTTTAAAAAAAAAAAAAAATGTTTTCTAAAAGAAATTAACTGTAAATGTGAGTGTTTGAAATCAAGGATTATATATCAGTGTCCTTATTTCTGAGGATGAACTACAAGGACAAAACTGACATTGCCGCTTATAACTTAAACTGAACTTATACCATTTGTTATGTACTAGTGATACTGTTGCATCATTAGCTCAATTGCCCTCATTAGACATTTAAAAAATGTCCTTTGAATACAGAAGTACCAGATTGCAGCTGTTTATCTATAGTGTTCTATTCTAAATATTTGCATTTCATGAAAGTGAAGTTACCAGGAGGACCACTAATCATTAACCCTAATGATTTAAAGAACCCTATAACACATGCCACTCAGTAAATTACTCCATTTGATAATTTTGAAACCCACAGGTGCCCTTGTAACGTTGATGAATGTTAAACATAGCAAGTACATGAGCAATCATGCAATGAACTTCAGACAAGTAGTAGTATCAAACTTAACATTTATTCAAGGTTAATTTACAGTAGAAAACATTTCTTCTACAATAACCAGAATGACCAAAATTTCAAATAAATAAACAATTTCCTAGACATCACATTGGATTCGTTCCCATTCCCTATTTAATCTGCCCCCCACCCCCTCTCCAAGAAAAAAAAAAAAGCCGCCTCCACATCTGAAACTGCCAAAGAACAGCAGCAGAGCCAACCCGGCTATGACTTCACTCCACCTTGCTGTGAAGATACCACATTTACATTCGTGAATGAGTTTTCCACCATTCAAAATATTGATTTCCTCAAACACATTACAGTTCTCAAGGAGTCCAATATATACACCTACGTGAAGGAAGGGGGAGCTCTACAACTCATCCTTCTCAGCCTGTTCCTCCTCACCACCCTCGGGTGGTGGTCCTCCCGCACTGCCATACAGTTTACTGACAATGGGCTGCACAATCTCCTCCAGTTCTTTCTTTTTAGCCTGGAAATCTTCAATTTCAGCATCCTGGTGGCTTTCGAGCCATTCGATCTTCTCCTCAACTGCTTTTTCAATGGTCTCCTTGTCTTCAGAGGATAGCTTGCCCCCCAGCTTCTCCTTGTCTCCGATCTGGTTCTTCAGTGAGTAGGCGTAGCTCTCCAACTCGTTCCTGGCGTCTATGCGTTCCTTCAGCTTTTTGTCCTCTTCAGCGAACCTCTCTGCGTCGTTCACCATCCTCTCAATGTCTTCGGGGGTCAGGCGGTTCTGGTCGTTGGTGATGGTGATCTTGTTCTTGTTTCCGGTGCCCTTGTCCTCTGCGGTCACACGGAGGATGCCATTGACGTCGATTTCAAAGGTGACTTCGATTTGGGGTACACCACGAGGAGCAGGAGGAATGCCAGTCAGGTCAAATGTGCCCAGCAGATGGTTGTCTTTTGTTAGAGGTCGTTCACCTAAAATAAAAAAAAAATAAATAAAAAAAAAAAGTGGCAGAAATTTTAGTTTCAGTACAATTTGATACATAATTTAACTGCTCCTTTAACTTCATATAAAATTATTCTTTGCAACTGGTAAAGAAATATTGTGTAGTGCACTTAGAAGTACACACATATGCTCTAAATCAGTTTAACAGCAGTAAAGAAACAAATAAACCAAGACGGAGTCCCCTCACCTTCATAAACCTTGATTGTAACAGTGGGCTGGTTATCAGATGCAGTGGAGAAGATCTGGGATTTCTTTGTTGGCACAACAGTATTTCGTGGAATCAACTTTGTCATGACACCTCCAACTGTCTCAATACCAAGGGTCAGGGGGCACACATCAAGAAGAACCAAATCACCTGTTAAGATAGAGCTCATTAGCTACCTTTGTAAATCCATCAATGCTACCCGAATTAAAACATTCCAGATCAAAATGATTGTATGGTCAGGTTGTCCCAATACACCTACCAGTATCCTCTTCCCCAGACAACACCCCAGCCTGCACAGCAGCACCATAAGCCACAGCCTCATCTGGATTGATGCCACGCGAAGGCTCCTTGCCATTGAAGTGTTCCTTCACCAGCTGCTGAATCTTGGGGATTCGAGTGGAGCCACCAACCAGGACAATTTCATCTATGTCAGCTTTCTTCAAGTCAGAGTCCTCCAGGACTTTCTGGACTGGCTTCATGGTTGATCGGAAGAGATCCTATGAAGGCAAGGGGGGGGGGGAATATGGATGTTGGAATGCAATTTGTCATTGTACTTGTGGGAATGACTGCCTTAACATGCCAGTCTTCTCTATTGGTTATCCCCAAACGCATCTTTATATAACTCCTGTATGAAAAGAAACATGTCTATACCCTCTCAATGATTAATGACCTTGATTTAACTATCACTTTTAGATGGCCCTGGTTATAACCATGTTTCACAGTTAACAGTCCATGTTAATCCACTTACCATATTGAGCTCCTCAAACTTCGCCCTGGTAAGAGTTTCAGAGAAATCTTCTCCCTCAAAGAAAGACTCAATCTCAATTCTGGCCTGGTGTTGGGCAGACAGAGCCCGCTTGGCCTTCTCCACTTCACGACGCAGCTTCTGCACGGCACGGTTGTCCTTCCGCACATCTTTGCCAGTCTTCTTCTTGTATAGCTTGATGAAGTGCTCCATGACGCGCTGGTCAAAGTCTTCACCTCCCAGATGGGTATCTCCGTTGGTAGCCACTACTTCAAAGACACCATTGTCAATGGTGAGCAGAGAAACATCAAAAGTACCCCCGCCTAGATCAAACACAAGGATGTTCTTCTCGCCGTCCTTCTTATCCAAGCCATAGGCAATAGCAGCGGCAGTTCTGTATCAAAGGAGAAGACTCAATGAATACTCAACTTAAATTGATCATAAACTATTAAAATGAACAGTGCTGATTGTAATGTAGCTATCCATATATGTATAAGTATGTCACACCAAGCTAGATCTTTTAGCCCACTCAATCTGATGGATAAAGCCATGAAACTAGGATGTCAAATTAACAAAACCCATGTATACCAAGCAACAAGTTCATGGACAGTCCAGAGCTAAAGAAAGCTGCATCTGACATTTAGGCCTTCATCCAAAACAGAGTAGAAAACTGAACAATTTATAAAAATAAAAACCTCCCACTTACGGCTCATTGATAATCCTCATCACATTCAGTCCAGCAATGACTCCAGCATCCTTTGTGGCCTGGCGCTGGGCGTCGTTGAAGTAGGCTGGCACGGTAACCACAGCATGAGTAACCTATTCAAGACAAAAAGTAATGGAAAAGCTAAAGTTAACACAGAAATCTTAACATTCCAATACATTAAATGTGATGCAATATGTTAAACTACCTTTTTGCCCAGATAGGCTTCAGCGGTTTCCTTCATCTTTGTGAGCACCATGGCAGAAATTTCTTCAGGAGCAAAGGTTTTGATTTGACCTCCAATATCAACCTGGATATGAGGCTTGCTCTTCTTCTCAACAACCTGAAAAGAAATAGTAATTAGATTAATATTTTATATATTATATAATATATATAATATCACACACACACCAGATCAACACCCTGGTTGATCAATGCTGCCCCCCCCCACCCCCACTTTTAGCTGAAAGTAAAATTTTCACCATTAATTCCCAGTTTAACCACCCAGCTGCTTATCCCACATGGAATGCAAGTTTGTCACTCCCACAAGAGTAGTGTGCAGGCGCAATATGTGCGTCTGCAAAGTTTAACATGTCGTTTGAACATGCTTCAATCACAAAAATAAGAAAATTACTGTCAAAGTATGCAGTTGTGTTTTTCACTGGCAGGATGGCAGTAGTCACCAAGAAATGTGACACTGTCATTCATTCATTCATTCATTCATTCATATATATATATATATATATATATATATATATATATATATATATATATATATATATATATATATATATATATATATATATATATATACATACACACACACACACACAGCAGAATGAAAAATCGATACCTGTGTATCTACTAAATAAAATGAGGATTTATTTGTTGGCGTTACAAGTTGTAAGGAAGTCTTATCAGGATTGGTACTAGTAAAAAAAAAAAAAAACCTATTTATTGTACCTACACATCAGGTAAGACTACACAGTAACAGTGCTATACACCCATGCCTGAAACTGGGGAAGATGCAGTATATGATGTGACTGAACTTGTGACGCAAGTTTTCTGATGTATACGTGCTAGATAAGGACATTAGCATTGATAAGGGCTTGAAGTGCATCTGCTTTGAAATCTCACACAATTTCTATAAAGTGATATACCCGCACAAGTATAATATCATTTATAATGTTAGCATTGGAAAAATAAATGTTGTGATCTCTATTATAATGCTACAATTGTAAACACATTGTTATTTAAGGTCTATTGGAACACTGTTTCCATTTTTCATAATCAATAAAAAAAGTTAAATAGCAGATTGCTTTGGAAACTATCCAAATTGCTTTTGAGGGTCAAGAATGAAATCTGCAAAAAATTACATTACAAAACACATTAACATGCAAATTGACAAAATAAATTGGCAGCTGGTGGTTAATGACCATGTGCAAATAATGCCTGAGGTGGAACAGAAAACTGTAGGAGTTGCTCTGTGTATTAATGATTCAGATAATTGCTGCATCCATTATGAAGAATCAGACGGAAGACATGCAGTCTGGCGGTTTCAAGTCAGATACGCAGTCAGATCCTTATTTGACACTGCAAGAGCTTGTAACCCAGGCATTTTTTCGTACCGAATATTTAACGCTATAGTACTACTTTGGTTGCTACGTTTATTTTTTGTGTTGCGTTTCCGTAATGGACACGAACATTTCCACTTAAGACTATGTAAAGCCATTTAATTTAGTGGACCAAAAATTTCATGTGTTTATTTTTTAATCTAGCGTGTTTCCATGATGTGCTTTTGCACTACACATTGTAGCATGTTTTGTGAAGTATCTGAAATGAAAAAACAATTCAGCAACATCGAATTGTATTTGTCAATAAATGTTGCCTGCACTTCTTGATTCCAGTGTGACACTGCTGTGCTCTTTGAATTTTAAGCCTGCTTAACTGTAAATGTAATTTACCCAACATTAATAAGGCCTGTAACTTTACCCCTGTCTCCTATGAACACACTAGCCAAAACTATAGATGTTTAAAGTTACCTGTAAATGCAACCCATTTACCTTAAAAGGGAAGTATTTAATATCCTGTTGAACAGTGGGGTCAGTCCACGTACGACCAATCAGGCGCTTTGCGTCAAAGACAGTGTTCTCTGGGTTGGAGGTCAGCTGGTTTTTAGCAGCATCACCGATCAAACGTTCTCCCTCCACAGTGAAGGCCACATAAGATGGAGTGATTCGGTTACCCTGATCGTTAGCGATGATTTCCACACGTCCATTCTTGAAGACACCAACACTGTAAAAACACGGTCAACAGTTATTTAGTATTCCATAATGTTGCCAGCCTTATGCTTAGAG
Organism: Polyodon spathula; assembly: GCF_017654505.1. Classification (NCBI taxonomy): domain Eukaryota; kingdom Metazoa; phylum Chordata; class Actinopteri; order Acipenseriformes; family Polyodontidae; genus Polyodon; species Polyodon spathula. The sequence continues at coordinate 75,572 of NC_054585.1, forward strand.
GTCACTCACGGGTCTGATCAATGCATAGTGTTAAATATCAAGTGTAACAGACCACTTCAATTGGAACCAGAAAGACAAGTAACATCAGCCAGACTTACCAAGAATAAGTGGTACCCAGGTCAATGCCAACTACAGTACCGACACTCTCCTTCTTGTCATCTTCATCAGCAAAGACACTGCTGATGGCCAGCAGAACAAGAAAGCACAGCTTCATGACGAGTAGTGTAGTTCACAAGGCGCTGCTCAATTATTGCTGTTGGACAAGAGAGTTCATTTTTAAAACAAGTGCAACAATACCATGTACCCACAACTGTACTGTTAAATTTGCATACTGTAAATAAAACATGCCAAGGTATCTGCATTTACACTTAACATTAGACTTTATTGCAAGGTACACAAGTTATTTGAAGAATGTGCAGGGCAACAGCCTACAGTAGCAATGTTTAAAAATTAAAATCGGACTCTTCAAAATCATGGCTTCCTTTACTAAAATCACCATTTTCCTATCTTCTCCGGATATTACACCAATATCATATTTGTCAGTTATTATACACGCAGCATTAAACACGTTTTTGTTACTACAACTGATGCGGTCTTAATCTACTGCAACTTGGGCGGTCAGTGAATTCAGCCTTTAAAATGCAGCAAACCTTTTAATACATGGAAGTATTCCCTTTTAGTACCACTAGGTGGCACACTGGCCACGTGATAAAAGGCCATTTGTTCAAACTCAGCCGAGGTATATTTTTATATAAACTCTTGATTTGCGTTTAATTTAGGACCTAAAACTGAATCAAGCAGTTAGTGCTCGTTGAGATGGCAGCTGGGAGAGCACTCTGCCAGGCCTCAACTGCAAAGTCAATTTCAAGGCTCCTGACGTCTATCAACCAAGAACACCGCGAACAGCCACTAGCCAGCGATACCTGAACACAAATTAAACCCTCGATCACCGAGAACGTTGGAGAATATGCAATCGTGACATTCAGAAACAAACTAGGCGACGACTACGTAGATACTACAATATACATAGTAAATCACGACTGTAGCAGATTCGACGCTGATTAAACGTACCGGTATATATTTGTGTGCGACAAAATTAAATTATGTAATTAAAACAATTAGTCAGAGTACGCTAAGCCTAAAAAAAAAACGCCCGACATCTTCTTTCACAGCCGATGGTAGTGACGGCAGTCTTGGGCTTCATTTTATATTAAAAAAAATAATTATTCTACAAAAATCTGCAGACGAAAACACACAACAGTCCTAATGTTCAGTGCACGCTTGCTTACCGGTAACGTGCGCACGACAATGGCATTCATACAGCCGCACGAAGTAACAGTGGAAGCGCTCCTATTAATAAACTGCAAATACACCCTCACAAGCTAGACTCAGCAACGCCCCTGTGGAAGAATACACTGATAATTCAACAACGCTTCCTAACTTCCCTCCTAACGCCTCACAAGCAGCAGCCTGCATTGTTCCACCCAGCACATCACATGCACTATTATTATTATTATTATTATTATTATTTAATAAAGACAGGCCTAAATCGCTGACTAAAATGTAACATTTTTTCCAGAGAAGTATTTCTTGCCAGTATTAGCGTACAATATTGCCGGTAACATACATAACAATTATTTACATACTTTAAGGAAAGAAAAAAAAAATCTACATACCTCTACTGTATTAAATGTTCTTTTTCCAGCTCTTTTTTTTTTTAAAATATCAACCCAACAGCGCTTCCTCCGCTTTGCTTGTTTCAAGTGTAATGTCGGGCAGCTCTGATCTGCGTCTATATAACCCTTCGCCGCTTCCCTATCGTGGAGGGCAGCGATTGGCCGGTTACTAACTCGTTGGAACGAGGTGATTGGCTGGGAGAGGCACGCTGGCTGCTCCGGATTCGGACACGTACGGGGCTTCATGACGTTTTGCTAGTCCTGCTATTTATTTTACTCATTGGCTTGACAAAAGGTATCTCGACCCAATCATGTGAAAGGCGGTGTCCAAGATCTTATTGTGATTGGCTGCCAAGACTACCGGTCTAATCTTTAATGGCATTTTCTCTGAACTTGCCTCGTTTTGTATGATTTCTGTAAATTTCATAATCTAGTCCAATTCAGAAGTAATACGCGTTATGCTGTGTTTGAAACAGTACCAGTATTTCATTATGATCCTGTGAGTGTGCTTAATTATTGAGTGTGTTCAGCTTTTATTAAGACCAGTATTATTTTTTTTTTTGTACATGCCTTTATCTTTTCTGTCTTAATTTATAGTGTTGTTTTAATTATATTGAACTGATAATACAGTTAAAAAAAAAAAAAAAACATTTAAAATAAAAATTAAAAAAAAAAATTAACTCAGTATTTGTATACTTCTCACAAATTACTCTCCTGGCAAAACCGTTGCAACGAATGCAGACCAAGATCAATGGGACTGGGGACACCACTTACCCATGGCTCTATTCGCCTAACAGATGGCTGTCCAAGAGTACACACCACCAACACCAAGGAGCAGTGTATCCCCGTGGACCTACTCTTCAGCCCACCGCCTGGAGCAGAGGATGACCCCACTCTGGCGGGCCCTCACTATGTGCGCGACCTGCGAGACCGACTGGGCCAGGCCCACCGATGCTCAGGAGCAGCTAGCAGGCACTGGACTGAGAAAGTTGAGAGCCTATGATGTGCGGAGCAGGGGGCAAGACTTCCGGCCAGCATAAGAAGGGATTGAGCCCTAAACTGACCAGCTAGTGGGAGGAGCCCTGTGAGGTTCATCTCCATCTTTCTGAGGTGATGTATCAGGTCCGGCTGCAGACCCGGGGGCAGAAGCTGGTCCTCTACTGGGAGTGTCTTGCCCCTTATCAGCCAGGGCTTGACCAAGGCGGGACCACCCCTACACCACTGGACACCGGCACGGAGGGGCCCACTGCTGAGGCACCCCACCAGGACTCTGTACTACGATACCCCCCACAGGGCTGCCCACGAGTCTATACCCCACAAAGGCTATAGGACAGTTTCCTGGGTTAGGGTAGTGAGTGGGATTCACTGCTAGGAGGGGGCAATTAACGATCCTGGGAGGGGAGAAGAGTCAGGATAGTGTAGATGGTCGTGTGTGCGTGCAGGGGTTGCATGGTGTGCATGTGTGCGTACAGGGGTTGCATGGTGTGCATGTGTGCGTACAGGGGTTGCATGGTGTGTATGTGTGCGTGCAGGGGGTTGCATTGGGTGTGTGTGCGTACAGGGGTTGCTTTGTGTGTAGATGTGTGTGTAGGGGAATTGGGTTGCAGGAATGGCATGAAGTACATGTGGATGGGGTTCTGAGTAAGGGGTGGGGGGAGCGAGGGGATATAAAGGGGTGCGTGAAAAAGACCCAGAGATGGAGGGAGAGAGGAGTGAGAGGGAAGGTGCGTTTAGGGGAGTAGAGTGAAAAAGGGGTCGGATAAAGAAAGACAAATACAACAAATAATTTTATTTTCATTTTTGACTCCCAGTTTCCTTCCTTTACTTTATGATTTTATTTTATTGATTATTTGTGTTAAAAATAAACAGCTTGAGCCTTCAACTCCATCACAGCCTCAGTCTCACCTTTGTCCCAAGAACCCAAAAACACTACAGTATTTTATGATGGTCCTTGGGATATCCCCCTTGATTGTCAGCATGTGAGTGCCGATTTTGATATGTCCCTGTTGTTCCTGGGCCAATATGCAGTAGTCATTCCTGGATAAAGAATTCGATGAGCCAATCACAGAATACTTTGCATTTTCACCTTGCCTGTCAGGCTGGCCTGCAGCATCATCACTCACCTCAGTTTTCTACCATTAGAATTTGCAAGATTCAGGCAGCTAAGGTGAGCCTATTTTCCCTTCTACAGTATTGTTTACTTTTGACATATTTTAACTGTTTTACTATCCAGAAACGATTGTGTTTTTAAGAATGGTATGAATTTAGCCGCTGTACATTTTCATTCAGACAAGAAAATTGGTCCATTCAACCATAAAGCGGTGGGTAGGTATACAATAAAAAAAGGTGTTTTTTTCCCTTCTCCAGGTCTGTAGGCTGTGCCACACTGCTACAAGCTACGTGCTGCACCAGCTGTGTGCTGCACGTGATCCAGACACCATTCCTATCCAGTGATATGTGTTAACAAGCGGGCAGTGAAATTCAATTCCTATCCAGTGATATGTGTTAACAAGCGGGCAGTGAAATTCAATTCCTATCCAGTGATATGTGTTAACAAGCGGGCAGTGAAATTCAATTCCTATCCAGTGATATGTGTTAACAAGCGGGCAGTGAAATTCAATTCCTATCCAGTGATATGTGTTAACAAGCGGGCAGTGAAATTCAATTCCTATCCAGTGATATGTTACAAGCCGACAGTGCAGTACAGCATTGCAGAGAGGCGCTCTCCTCCTGATTGTACACAATGCTCTCCTCCTGATTGTACACAATGCTCTTCTCCTGATTGTACACAATGCTCTTCTCCTGATTGTACACAATGCTCTCCTCCTGATTGTACACAATGCTCTCCTCCTGATTGTACATAATACTCTCATCAAAGAATTTTGAATGCTTGAATCAGATCTTTATTCATCTTTATTTTTTAGCCTGTCTGCATATGACATGCCTTTTAACCGGGATAATTCTGGTTGCTCTTCTTTGCACTCTTTCTCTAGCAGCAGTATCCTTTTTGTAGCGAGGTGACCAGAACTAAATACAATATTCTAGTGTGGTCTTACTACTGCATTGTACAGTTTTAACATTACTTCCCTTGATTTAAATTCAACACTTTTCACAATATATCTGAGCATCTTGTTGGCCTTTTTTATAGCTTCCCCACATTGTCTACATGAAGACATTTCTTTTTTTTTTTTTATTCAGTAGTCGCCAATTGTTTTTTATGATTTTCTCCCAAGTTATAATAGCCAATTATTTTCAGGCTCAGCTCACCGCTACCACCCCCGTGCTGACTCGGAAGCAGCTAAGATGAACACACACTGTTCTCCAAAGGGTGTGCCATCATCGGCGCATAATCGGCTGAGCACTGCCCGGGTAGGGAGTGCTTAGGTCGGCAGGGGAATCCACGGTTCACCGCGCATCAGCAACCCCTGCAGCCGATAGTGTGCCTGCGGGTCTATAGTGGAGCCATTCAGATCTCTGATGCGCTGGGGAGACCGCACTGTGGTTGATCCCTGGAGCCAGCATCGCAGCCGTTGTGTGTGCTGATGCACTGGGGAGACAAAATAAGCCGATCCTTGGAGCCAGCATTACACTTCAGCCATCAACACCAGGCAGAAGGATATCTACATCATCAGATGGAAAGAAACGCAAATGGATGGAGATGCAGATGGATCATATTAGTTTACTGTAAAGCTACATCTTAGTTGGTGCTTATCTTGGCGAGAGCTGAGTGAAAATCAGCAGAACGTTTTGGCATCCACTCTCATGCAATGGAAATCATCATTTTTTTATTTGAAAAGTTATGTTTCAGCTGAGCTTGAGATAACTTAGCTGTTCTACTTTGTTTGTCTTACTTTTCAAAAGAACAGTATTTATGACAGAACTTAAACCAGCCACATATGAAATACACTTCCACTCTTTAATCATTTTTAAATAATTAAAAAATACAGTGCCTTGCAAAAGTATTCAGACCCCTGACCAATTCTCTCATATTAACAAATTACAAATGATAAATTGAAATTTCATTCTGTTTGATATTTTTTTTAAAACACTTAAACTCAAAATCAATTATTGTAAGGTGACATTGGTTTTATGTTGGGAAATATTTTTAAGAAAAATAAAAAACTGAAATATCTTGCTTGCATAAGTATTCAACCCCCACACATTAATATTTGGTAGAGCCACCTTTCGCTGCAATAACAGCTTTAAGTCTTTTGGGGTAAGTATGTACCAGCTTTGCACACAGTATCGAAGTGACTTTGGCCCATTCTTCTTGGCAGATTTGCTCCAGGTTGTTCAGGTTGGTTGGACAACGATTGTATACCGCAATTTTCAAATAGTGTCACAGATTCTCGATGGGACTTTGACAGGGCCACTGTAGGACATTCACCTTTTTGTTCTTGAGCCACTCCAGTGTTGCTTTGGCCTTGTGCTTGGGATCATTGTCCTGCTGAAAGGTGAATTTCCTCCCAAGCTTCAGTTTTTTAGCAGACTGAAGCAGATTCTCTTGCAGTATATTCCTGTATTTTGCTCCATCCATTCTTCCTTCAATTGTAACAAGATGCCCAGTCCCTGCTGATGAGAAGCATCCCCACAGCATGATGCTGCCACCACCATACTTCACTGTAGAGATGGTGTGTCTTGAGGCATGGGCAGTGTTAGGTTTGCGCCACACATATCGCTTTGAGTTTTGGCCAAAAAGCTCTATCTTGGTCTCATCTGACCACAAAACCTTTTCCCACATCGCAGCTGGGTCACTCTCATGCTTTCTGGCAAACTCCAGACGTGCTTTCAGATGGTACTTTTTGAGTAATGGCTTCTTTCTTGCCACCCTCCCATACAGGCCAGTGTTATGCAGAGCTCTTGATATGGTTGACTGGTGCACCATTACTTCACTCAGAGCTACTGAACTCTGTAGCTCCTTCAAAGTGATTGTTGGCCTCTCTGTGTCTCACAAGTCTCCTTCTTGTTTGAGCGTTGAGTTTTGAGGGACGGCCTTTTCTTGGCAGTGCCTGGGTGGTGTGATGCAGCATCCACTTCCTGATTATTGATCCAACTGTGCTCACTGGGATATCCAAACACTTATTCTTTTGTACCCTTTCCCTAATCTATGCATTTGTATTACTTTATCTCTAACTTCTGTAGAATGCTCTTTGGTCTTAATTTTCCTTCAGGTTCAAAGCCTTACCAATGATCCTTCAACAGTGGGGTTTTTATCCAGAAAATGTGACAGTAACTTAATGGTTCACAGGTGGAGGCCAATGGTTTAAAAAAAAAAAATCAAACAGAACGAAATTTCAGTGTACTATTTGTAATTCGGTAATGAGAGAATTGGTCAAGGGGTCTGAATACTTTTGCAAGGCACTGTATATATCTATACCCAACAAAGCACATCACCCAGGTAACACCGTCCCTACTGTGAAGCATGGTGGTGGCAGCATCATGCTATGGGGATGCTTTTCATCAGCAGGGACTGGGAAGCTTGTCAGGGTAGAGGGCAAAATGGATGGAGCTAAATACAGGCAAATCCTTGAGGAAAACCTGCTTCAGTCTGCAAAAGACCTAAGACTGTGAGAGAGATTCACCTTTCAGCAGGACAATGACCCCAAGCACACGGTCAAAGTGACACTGGAGTGGCTTAAAAACAAGAAAGTGAATGTCCTAGAGTGGCCCAGTCAAAGCCTGGACTTGAATCTTTACTGCCAAAGTATGATCCATTATGCATTCATAAGTGTATATTATTAAAAATACAATGTGTATTATTGAAAATTGCACCTATTATTAAAAATACTTTGTATATTTATGTGTTAATTAAGCAACCGCTCCATTGAAAAATATGTAAATATAGGTCTCTTTAAAATGATCTGCTTGTATTTATATTCTTAGCTCAGTTCAGCTACGGTTGAAATTTGAATCTAACAGTAGCAGTTAATGTATTTTATGTATGTTTTACTTATATCCTCTTAAAGTTTATATTTGATTTATGGATAGCTAAAGATCATCCCGCGGAAAAATGAAAAGGGAAATATTACTATATACATATATTTTTAAAAATATTGCCGGCAACCTCCGAGGCATTACTGTAGTGCTAGGTGAGCTCTTGCCGGGTGAAAACATCGACCGTATAAATAATAACACGTACGTGTTACTCTAAATAATTTGAGGCGAACTTGTCCAAAAACTGTAATCGTTTTAAAGAGAGAAGGCTCGGAATAGGAAATGAGGCTCATTTTACATTATACAGGCAGCCGACGAGCCATGACGCACCGCTTCGACCGGGACAGAAGAAAAGGCGGAGTGACTATCTTGTCTAGAATAGCTTTGGTGTTAAGCTGTAATTGTAATAAACGCTGCGATAACTTACACATTTTGTTTTAATATTGGTAAAATACCGCAAATTTGTAATAATGAATGTATTGATTTTCCCCCGTTTCAATTATTAACTACCCCCAAGTAACAGAAAAAAATAGATAATCAACGGCAAGCTGGGAAAGACCAAATATAACAAAAAGGGGAGAAGTTAAATATAAATAAGTAAGACGTGCTTATAAATGAATTATTCTTATATTATTACATAAATGGCAATCTAAATCATTGCCAAGGAACACTGTTAAATAAAACAATAGAAATATTTTATTTTGAGGATTAGACGTTACCCCTTCTCTTCTGTCTATTTCGCCAGTGGTGCGGTCTATTTTGACTGGAAACGAGCGCGATCTGGGACTGGAAAGTAGAAGTCAGTCCGGTAACACTAGTACATATATTTTACTTTTTGGCTGTTTATTTGTTTTCTGACACGTTGGAAGTAGATATCTGATCTGACACTGAGCAAACAGTTATTACTATTTACTATGCAAATGACAAAAGAAGTCTGAAACTTTTACAGCGAGTAGTGCTGTTATACGCAAGTACGTGAGTACGTGCCCTGCATAATTGGAGCTGCAGGAAGAAATATCTGCTTTTAACCCACCGCTGACCTCTTTTGATATGACATATATGAACTACGCAGAAAGTGGAATGTTTTTTTTTTACTGTTCCTCGAGACAAAGCTAATTATGTTTTTAACATGCCCTTTTGGACACTGCAGACAGCAGTATTAAAACGGCGGTATTTTGTGTTTTTGTACTGCTTGATGCCAAAAAGTGCATTTCCTTTGTAATACGACAGTAAACCACAACAATGAACCGCGTAAGTAATCACATGGACAAAATTCAACGAACTGCTAATGCATGTGCATAACACACAGTAATGCAAAATTCAGCGCTACAAGAAATGTTTACTTTCGAAACATTAGGTGCTGTTTCTTTTTTGTTTTTTTTCATTGACCACATGGGCACTATTTTCTACACAAATAAGACTTCAGTATATTCCAGTAAGCCTTCTGAAAATGAAACTCATATCTTCATCAGTCCACAGTTACACATTACAGTTAGAATTCCCAATTACATGGAGTGGGAGGTTGTCATAACCAAAAAGGTAATGTTTTGTGACATGAATTAATTGTCATAGCTTTCAATTCTAGTTTCCAGAACTTGAAACCCTTTTCCTGGACAGTGCTCTTTCAGCATGCACTTTGACCCACCGCACTGCACTGAACTGCATTTTCCCATTTCCCATCGATACCGTTCTACATGCGTTCTGAACTATTGCATGCCAGCAACCATAGAGATGGAATGGCCCTAAATGGCCCATAGACTGTTTGAAGACTGCGTGCTGTACTATTGGATTTTGCCTTACATTCCCAATTAAATATCTCTTATTTGACAATATCTCACATTTGTGTTTGCATCCTCTCCAGGATTTTGAAGACTCGTCTCTGGATGTCTGCCTAGATGTCTGTGTGTCTGGATCCTGCCTCTGTTCCCTCGCTGGCCAGGGGAGATGGCCTGCACGAGCATGGTGGGGAGCCTTTCCCTGCTGTCAACCCTGGTTCTTACATCTTCTCATGCAAACACTGGGTCCCTACTAAGCTGGACATGCTCATTGCCAATTAATCAATCTTCAGTTAAAATAAAAGATGTATTTGGTGAACATATAATATTCAATTCAACAGTAATTTTCCTGTAGCACCTGCTTTAAAAGTGGGCAGTGAATTCTTTGAATGTTTGTGAATGGGGTGCTTTGATTAAATGATTTAATGGAGCTGGAAGAAGTGAGACAGCAACAGGATCTTGAGGAACTGGCACACCCACAATTCATGGAAGTCTGCATCACCCCTAACAGACTGAAAGCCACCAGGGAGATAGAAGGTCAGAACAGCTGGGTTCAGGTAGGCAGAAGCAGGGAAAAAAAGAAACTTCGTCAAACACAACCACCAGAAATCAAAACAACCAAGAGATCTGAGTCACTTCGGAATTTTGATGAGCAGAACCAACAACAAGAGAATGAAAGGAACAACATCCAGGACCCTATTGACAGTGGTGACCAGACAGCAAAAAGAAGGGAGGTCATGATTGTTGGGGACTCCATATTGAGAAACACAGCAAGTTCAGTTTGCAGTTTGGACCCCCTTACTACAACAGTGTGCTGCCTTCCGGGAGCCTCGGTCAAGCACATCACTGAAAACGTGGACAGGCTCCTAGAACGAACAGGAGACGACCCGGTAGTAGTCGTCCACATCGGTACAAACAACATTGGAAGAGACAGACCAAAATCCCTGCAAAACAAATTCAGAGAGCTAGGAAGGAAATTAAAAGAGAAAACCAAAACTGTGGTATTTTCTGGTATACTACCCGTACCTTGCAAAGGACCATATGGACAGCTGGAAATAATTAATCAAAACGAATGGCTGAAGACGTGGTGCACACGGGAAGGCTTCACCTATCTTGATCATTGGACCACATTCTACAACGAGGACTATCTGTATAGACGGGATGGACTGCATTTAAATAACAAGGGAACCAGTCTACTTGGAGAAAAGATCCTCGAGCAGGTTCGGAAGCATTTAAACTAGAAAGGAAGGGGGGAGAAATCAACAAAAAAACAGAAGGGAGACCGCATCAAAACAAGAACAACAACTCAGGTAAGACAACCATTAAATGTATTTATCTAAATGCTAGAAGTATCAGAAACAAAATTCTAGAACTTGAAGCTACTGCACTAACAGGTAACTATGATGTGATAGGTGTTACAGAAACGTGGTTGTCTGAGAGTGATGGGGACGAATATAATATTTGTGGGTATACACTGTATAGGAAAGACAGGCAGGACAGAAGAGGAGGAGGGGTAGCGCTATACATAAGAAACAGTCTTGAAGCCCAGGTGTTAAACCTGGACAAAGAAAATAAAACCGAATCAATATGGGTCAGAATAACAGACAAAAATTCAAAAGGCATAATAATAGGAGCATGCTATAGACCGCCAGATTCAGACGGTGAGCACAATAATCTGTTATACAATGACATTAGAAATGTGTGTAGCAAAGGAGAAGCCATACTAATGGGGGATTTCAACTTCCCCCATATAAAATGGGAAAACCCGGTGGGTAGCGTGAAGGATGAAATAGAAATGGTGGAAATGACAAATGACTGCTTCCTAACACAATTTGTGAAGGCACCCACTAGAGGGGAGGCATGCCTTGATTTAGTCTTTTCAAATAACGAAGATAGAATAACTAAAACAGAGGTCAGAGAACCACTGGCAAACTCAGACCACAACATGGTCTCATTTGAAGTGTTTTTTAAATCCCCAAAAGTAATGACTAAAGCTAAGGTTTACAATTTTAGAAAAGCAAACTATGAAGGTATGAAACAGAGACTAACAGAAGTAGATTGGAGTAAAATAGAGAAAACACCCACAGAAGAAGGATGGTTGTTCTTCAAAAATGTAGTACTAGAGGCACAAAACAATTACATCCCTAAAGTAGACAAATCTAAATGTAAAACTAAATTGCCAAAATGGTTTAATAGATCAATTAAAAAAAATATTCAGTGAAAAAAGGCACTTTACAGAGCATTAAAAAAGGACCAAAAAGAAAGTACGCAGAAAGAGTACACAGAACTGCAAACGCAAGTCAAAAAGGAAGTTAGAAAGGCCAAGAGAGAAATAGAAATGAACATTGCTAAGGGAGCTAAAACCAATTCCAAAATGTTTTTCCAATATTACAACAGCAAGAGAACATTCAAAGAGGAGATTAAATGTTTAAGAGATACAAATGGCAAAATCGTAGAGGAAGAAAAAAAAAAAAATAGCAAATATATTAAATGATTACTTTTCACAAGTTTTTACAAAGGAAGATACTGACAACATGCCCCACATGTCATCCAGTTCCTATCCAGTTTTAAATAACTTTAGCATAACTGAGGCAGAAGTGTTAAAGGGACTAGGAGCTCTTAAAATAAACAAATCCCCTGGGCCGGATGAGATCCTCCCAGTAGTACTCAAAGAAATGAAAGAAGTAATTTACAAACCGCTAACCAAGATCATGCAGCAGTCTCTTGACACAGGGGTGTACCGACAGACTGGAAAATTGCAAACGTAATACCGATCCACAAAAAGGGAAACAAAACTGAACCAGGTAACTACAGACCAGTAAGCCTGACTTCTATTATATGCAAACTTATGGAAACTATAATAAGATCCAAAATGGAAAATTACCTATATGGTAACAGGGTCCTGGGAGACAGTCAACATGGTTTTAGGAAAGGGAGATCGTGCCTAACTAACTTGCTTGATTTTTTTGAGGATGCAACATCGATAATGGATAATTGCAAAGCATATGACATGGTTTATTTAGATTTCCAGAAAGCTTTTGACAAAGTCCCGCACAAAAGATTAATTCTCAAACTGAACGCAGTTGGGATTCAAGGAAACACATGTACATGGATTAGGGAGTGGTTAACATGTAGAAAACAGAAAGTACTGATTAGAGGAAAAACCTCAGAATGGAGTGTGGTAACCAGTGGTGTACCACAGGGATCAGTATTAGGTCCTCTGCTATTCCTAATCTACATTAATGATTTAGATTCTGGTATAGTAAGCAAACCTGTTAAATTTGCAGACGACACAAAAGTAGGAGGAGTGGCAAACACTGTTGCAGCAGCAAAGGTCATTCAAAATGATCTAGACAAGATTCAGAACTGGGCAGACACATGGCAAATGACATTTAATAGAGAAAAGTGTAAGGTACTGCACGCAGGAAATAAAAATGTACATTATAAATATCATATGGGAGATACTGAAATTGGAGAAGGAATCTATGAAAAAGACCTAGGAGTTTTTGTTGACTCAGAAATGTCTTCATCTAGACAATGTGGGGAAGCTATAAAAAAGGCTAACAAGATGCTCGGATACATTGTGAAAAGTGTTGAATTTAAATCAAGGGAAGTAATGTTAAAACTGTACAATGCACTAGTAAGACCTCATCTTGAATATTGTGTTCAGTTCTGGTCACCTATAAAAAAGATATTGCTGCTCTAGAAAGAGTGCAAAGAAGAGCGACCAGAATTATTCCGGGCTTAAAAGGCATGTCATATGCAGACAGGCTAAAAGAATTGAATCTGTTCAGTCTTGAACAAAGAAGACTACGTGGCGACCTAATTCAAGCATTCAAAATTCTAAAAGGTATTGACAGTGTCGACCCAAGGGACTTTTTCAGCCTGAAAAAAGAAACAAGGACCAGGGGTCACAAATGGAGTTTAGAAAAAGGGGCATTCAGAACAGAAAATAGGAGACACTTTTTCACACAGAGAATTGTGAGGGTCTGGAATCAACTCCCCAGTAATGTTGTTGAAGCTGACACCCTGGGATCCTTCAAGAAGCTGCTTGATGAGATTTTGGGATCAATAAGCTACTAACAACCAAACGAGCAAGATGGGCCGAATGGCCTCCTCTCGTTTGTAAACTTTCTTATGTTCTTATGTTCTTATGATTAGCCAGGAGGGACCTTTCATTCCCTCGTATTTAATCTAGGCAGGGCATTGTAGGAATACTGACCAGTTGTGTCTCTACCTCGCAGCTGGAGAGACCTTTATCCCTGTCTTTTACTTAGATATCATACTCAATTTAGCCTGAAGTGAGTTGGCTTGTAAAATGGCTGCTGGTTATTTTACAGGAAAAAAAAATGATAAACAAAAATCAGTTTCTGAAATTTTCTGTTTGTTAAGTTACGGTTGCCAGAGTACAGAGAGTGCAGAAATGAAAGTTACGCCCCTTGTGTTTTTTCATATTTCTAGGAACAAACCCAATCTCTCTAACGATGATTGATTGACAATCCAGAGGTTGAAAAGGAACATACCTCTAGTTAGTAATCCTGGTAAATAACGATCTAATCAAGGACAACAGAGAGTTATAGAGATCATGCATAATAAGGTATTAAAAATAAATTCAAAGGAAAATATTGATACTCCTTTGGTGGTTATAATACAGTACAGTAGAGACGTCTTGCAGGACTACTCACAGGATTGTACTGGGCTAAATAATGTTTGTTCAGCCTTGTTTCAGATCACCTTTCTTATGCTGGGGATGCATATCCAAGCCAGGGGATAGTTCAGGCTGGTGTGTGTGTACATATCACACTTTAGAGGTTTAATGACTGAGACTGGTCTCAACTCCCACAGTGTTGACGTCTTTACCCATGTGTCACTTGAGTGAAGATGACCTTTCCCAGAATCCTCAGTTCTCCAAACTGCTGTCTGCACTCTCACAACGCATGAATGAAACCGGACTGACCATGCAACTGAAGAAAAAACTACAGAAGGTAAGAGGTGTACACAAGCAGTACAGGTTGAAATGACAGAGTGATGCCCTGTGATGCAGGTACATGAGAGGGTGTTCACCTGTGATGAAACTGCATGGACATTGGTTTCAGTGATGCCACATACTATAAATCTAAGTAAGCAGAAGAATGCTAGTACAAATAAAACAATACCATCCAAACCAATACAAAGTAGATGGACAAATAAGGACTGTTAAAATGATGAAAAGCTTGATCCATATCATGACAATAATAATAATAATAATCTTTATTTTTATATAACGCATTTCATAGTGGACCACCATCACCATGTATTACAAGATACAAGACTAAGGGGGTTTCTGGTTTGAAGCTGCATGAGTTTGTTTCTACAATTATAGATGTTTTGGGGTCTGGAATCAACTCCCCAGTAATAAGAACATAAGAACATAAGAAAGTTTACAAACGAGAGGAGGCCATTCGGCCCATCTTGCTCGTTTGGTTGTTAGTAGCTTATTGATCCCAAAATCTCATCAAGCAGCTTCTTGAAGGATCCCAGGGTGTCAGCTTCAACAACATTACTGGGGAGTTGATTCCAGACCCTCACAATTCTCTGTGTAAAAAAGTGTCTCCTATTTTCTGTTCTGAATGCCCCTTTTTCTAAACTCCATTTGTGACCCCTGGTCCTTGTTTCTTTTTTCAGGCTGAAAAAGTCCCTTGCGTCGACACTGTCAATACCTTTTAGAATTTTGAATGCTTGAATTAGGTCGCCACGTAGTCTTCTTTGTTCAAGACTGAACAGATTTAATTCTTTTAGCCTGTCTGCATATGACATGCCTTTTAAGCCCGGAATAATTCTGGTCGCTCTTCTTTGCACTCTTTCTAGAGCAGCAATATCTTTTTTATAGCGAGGTGACCAGAACTGCACACAATATTCAAGATGAGGTCTTACAAGTGCATTGTACAGTTTTAACATTACTTCCCTTGATTTAAATTCAACACTTTTCACAATGTATCCGAGCATCTTGTTAGCCTTTTTTATAGCTTCCCCACATTGCCTAGATGAAGACATTTCTGAGTCAACAAAAACTCCTAGGTCTTTTTCATAGATTCCTTCTCCAATTTCAATATCTCCCATATGATATTTATAATGTACATTTTTATTTCCTGCGTGCAGTACCTTACACTTTTCTCTATTAAATGTCATTTGCCATGTGTCTGCCCAGTTCTGAATCTTGTCTAGATCATTTTGAATGACCTTTGCTGCTGCAACAGTGTTTGCCACTCCTCCTACTTTTGTGTCGTCTGCAAATTTAACAAGTTTGCTTACTATACCAGAATCTAAATCATTAATGTAGATTAGGAATAGCAGAGGACCTAATACTGATCCCTGTGGTACACCGCTGGTTACCACACTCCATTCTGAGGTTTTTCCTCTAATCAGTACTTTCTGTTTTCTACATGTTAACCACTCCCTAATCCATGTACATGTGTTTCCTTGAATCCCAACTGCGTTCAGTTTGAGAATTAATCTTTTGTGCGGGACTTTGTCAAAAGCTTTCTGGAAATCTAAATAAACCATGTCATATGCTTTGCAATTATCCATTATCGATGTTGCATCCTCAAAAAAATCAAGCAAGTTAGTTAGGCACGATCTCCCTTTCCTAAAACCATGTTGACTGTCTCCCAGTACCCTGTTACCATATAGGTAATTTTCCATTTTGGATCTTATTATAGTTTCCATAAGTTTGCATATAATAGAAGTCAGGCTTACTGGTCTGTAGTTACCTGGTTCAGTTTTGTTTCCCTTTTTGTGGATCGGTATTACGTTTGCAATTTTCCAGTCTGTCGGTACCACCCCTGTGTCAAGAGACTGCTGCATGATCTTGGTTAGCGGTTTGTAAATTACTTCTTTCATTTCTTTGAGTACTACTGGGAGGATCTCATCCGGCCCAGGGGATTTGTTTATTTTAAGAGCTCCTAGTCCCTTTAACACTTCTGCCTCAGTTATGCTAAAGTTATTTAAAACTGGATAGGAACTGGATGACATGTGGGGCATGTTGTCAGTATCTTCCTTTGTAAAAACTTGTGAAAAGTAATCATTTAACATATTTGCTATTTTTTTTTTCTTCCTCTATGATTTTGCCATTTGTATCTCTTAAACATTTAATCTCCTCTTTGAATGTTCTCTTGCTGTTGTAATATTGGAAAAACATTTTGGAATTGGTTTTAGCTCCCTTAGCAATGTTCATTTCTATTTCTCTCTCTTGGCCTTTCTAACTTCCTTTTTGACTTGCGTTTGCAGTTCTGTGTACTCTTTCTGCGTACTTTCTTTTTGGTCCTTTTTTAATGCTCTGTAAAGTGCCTTTTTTCACTGAATATTTTTTTTAATTGATCTATTAAACCATTTTGGCAATTTAGTTTTACATTTAGATTTGTCTACTTTAGGGATATAATTGTTTTGCGCCTCTAGTACTACGTTTTTGAAGAACAACCATCCTTCTTCTGTGGGTGTTTTCTCTATTTTACTCCAATCTACTTCTGTTAGTCTCTGTTTCATGCCTTCATAGTTTGCTTTTCTAAAATTGTAAACCTTAGCTTTAGTCTTTACTTTTGGGGATTTAAAAAACACTTCAAATGAGACCATGTTGTGGTCTGAGTTTGCCAGTGGTTCTCTGACCTCTGTTTTAGTTATTCTATCTTCGTTATTTGAAAAGACTAAATCAAGGCATGCCTCCCCTCTAGTGGGTGCCTTCACAAATTGTGTTAGGAAGCAGTCATTTGTCATTTCCACCATTTCTATTTCATCCTTTGCGCTACCCACCGGGTTTTCCCATTTTATTTGGGGGAAGTTGAAATCCCCCATTAGTATGGCTTCTCCTTTGCTACACACATTTCTAATGTCATTGTATAACAGATTATTGTGCTCACCGTCTGAATCTGGCGGTCTATAGCATGCTCCTATTATTATGCCTTTTGAATTTTTGTCTGTTATTCTGACCCATATTGATTCGGTTTTATTTTCTTTGTCCAGGTTTAACACCTGGGCTTCAAGACTGTTTCTTATGTATAGCGCTACCCCTCCTCCTCGTCTGTCCTGCCTGTCTTTCCTATACAGTGTATACCCACAAATATTATATTCGTCCCCATCACTCTCAGATAACCACGTTTCTGTAACACCTATGTTGTTGAAGCTGACACCCTGGGATCCTTCAAGAAGCTGCTTGATGAGATTTTGGGATCAATAAGCTACTAACAACCAAACGAGCAAGATGGGCCGAATGGCCTCCTCTCGTTTGTAAACTTTCTTATGTTCTTATGTTCTTATGAAAAACAAAGGGCTAGTGTTTTGAAGCCATCCCAGTTTTCTCTCAGGAACTTCATAAAACATTTCCTGACTACTTTGTGTGGCTTCTTTCTGTCCATGTTTATTGTCTACAATGCTATTATATAATATTCCCTTTTATGACTAGCCAGGAAAACAGGTTAAAACCTTTTCACAAAAGTTCACTGTAAAGAAGGAACCAAACAGCATTTGTTCAAGCCCTCAAACTGCAGGGGGGCAATCAAGAGGAGAATTTCATTGAAGGTTTTAGCCCAGAATGTGGGCAGCTTTATAACTTGACGAGGGGGAGGGATATAGTTTTCTTCTTTATTATTTTTGGATATATTTTATCTTGGCAGCTGCCGGTTTCATTTGAGACTAAATGTTACACGAAGGTCAAAGATAAGCTATACAACATGTAGCACTTTTCTCAATTGTATGACGTGTGCGTGAAAAAAATCACACTGGATTAGTACACATGGCTATTTAGATTGTCATCTGGAAGTCAGTTGTTTTTTTAAAAGTTAGTTATGCTAAGCTTTGTGTTATTTTAGTTATGTTGAGCTTCGTGTTATTTCTGCCTCAGGTTTAAAAAGTTATCAATATTGGAAACAGAATTAATTGTTTTACACTGGATAAAAATAACAAATCTTTCTTTCTCTGTCTTTTTTAGTTCTATAAGGCTCTTGAACAGTACTTACTGGTGACACAGTGTGTGAGGGAACTGGATCCCAGTTCAACCACAGCGGAAGACAAACCATAGCTTCTGGGCCTCAGCAAGCAGAATGTTCTTGATCACATGCCACCTGATCAGGTAGGGACACAAACTAAATAAAAAAAAAAAAAATAGATTTTTTGAACAAGAAAACCACAAATCATGTTTACTTTTTTTTAAAAATCCATAACTTCAAACACTGATGTAAAATGTTTACGTATTGTTTTAATAACTATTAATTTTTAACTGAAGAGTCCACATTGTCAAATATTTTGCTGATGTGTAAATTTTATTGCCACTGAGCAATTAAAGTTTTCTTGCAAAGTGGCTAACTGGCATTATAATAACTACTCTTTACTGTATATTGAAAAATCAAGCTATTTTTTTCTGAACAAGATGCCAAGCGAATGAGGCAGCGATTGGTAAGAGAGTTTGAAGACAGGTTGAAGAAGAAATGTTTTACCATCCTCTCGTACTACAGCCAGACTGGGGTAATTGCACCATTTGTGCAGTAATAAGAAAAATACAACTTTTGTAGAGCCCCTTTTATCACTAGTGATCTGAAAGCATTTTACAATAAAAACACTAAAAGAATAAAACAAAATCAAAACCCAATAACCCAATCTCACCCCGCCCAGTCATCATAACCCCATCCCGAGACATTGAAGCCACAAGGCCGAGACAGTGCGAAAATAAAAGATTTAAACAAAAATACACACTTGCTGACAGTGCGAAAATAAAAGATTTAAACAAAAATAAACACTTGCTGACAGTGCGAAAATAAAAGATTTAAACAAAAATAAATCACAAACACAATAAAAACAAATACGATCCAGGTCAGGCTGGGCAATTGCCTTCACTGATGCTAGATCATTTAAAATTTATTTTCTCCTCTCGCTGTCCTCCGTACAGCCACCCTGAGTGCAGAGAGCTGCAGGTATTTATGCAGGTGACCATCTCCCAATTAGCAACAAATTAATCACTTAATTAATTTGGGAGATGGTCACCTTCTGTACAGGTTTTATAATATGGCTTCCCATCCACGCTGCAAAACAATAACAAAACTAAAACACAGCTACGCCTTCATACAATAAATAATAAACAAAATACACGCCTGTTCGCCGTCATCTATAAACAAAATAAAACACAATACAGTAAACAAATACAAAATAACACAGGGGGGGAGGGGGAGACCCTGTTCTGAAAATAAACAAACAATACAATTAAACAGCAGGAATTTCCTACCGCCCTGCTACATGCCCAAATGAAAACTGGGTAAGTGACATTTACCTGCGTATCCCCTTCACTACACCGCTGGGCCTAGACTTTAAAAGCCACAGTGTGGCTCCAGTTTGATGTACAGCATTGCAAACAGGGTTGGGGCAATTGATTTTTTTTTTCAATTCCAATACAGTTTCCAATTCCTTTTTAAAATTAATTTGCAATTCCCAAGTCCTAGAGGCCTTGGAATTGGAACTGATTAAAAAGAAATGGGAATTTGAATTGTTTTTTAAAAAGGAATTGGAATTGACCCTATACCTGATTGCAAGCTTGAATGTTGAAAAGGAACTATGTGTTCACAGCATGTGTTCCTGTTCAATCATGCACTTGTGTTTGTTTTGATACTCTAATAAAAATAAAGTGTGCAACCACTACACACTTTCACCTCAAGAACCACATCTTTGTTTAAAGAAGTTGTGCTCATTTATCTTTCCACCACCAGAGGGAGAAAGCGAGGGTCTGAAGACCTTGAAGCTCTCAAGACTGCCAGAGAGCCTGGAGAATGAAAGCAAGAGACTAGAGTCAGCGAGCAAAAGAAAGAGAAAGTGCCCTTCTGCTGCACAGGCAAACTCACTGCTACCTCACTGTGAGCTCCAGTTGGTTGTGTAGAGTCTAAAGGAATTACATTTCCGTACTTGTTATTAGCTTTAGTTTTATATTATTATTAGTCATCTTTTTATTATGTTAAGAGTCTTTTGGTCTTTGCAAATATTTCAGATGCATTCTTGTAGACAAACAGCTGCATCTTGATACCCATGCTTTAAGTGACATGGTCTGATTGCAGCTAGAGAGTTTAAGCAACTTTTCATCTATTGTGTTGTGTTTGAACTATCTGCGTATTCCAAATAAAAGTATAAAATACAAGCAAAGAATCAAAGGTGCTTCAACTGAGCAAAAGAGGGACAAGTTATAATGTTGTAGTTCTAATAAGAGGAAATGGAATTTAAAACTGTTGTGTTCCACAGACTTGTCCAGTTGTACACTACAGTATATATTCACTGCATTTTTTCATACCTTCGCCTTCGTGCACTCCACTTTGTGCAGAAGGTGATGAGTTGGTTTTGTGAAGAGTTGATTGTAACTTATGTGATGGTATTGAGGAGATTTCCTGTATCTCCATTTACTATTGTATTTGTAAGAATGTGTAAGGCTGTGATGTAGATTTCTTACCATCCCTGTATCTCTCTCCATGCAGGAGCTACTGGGCTGTATACAGATCTTGCAGTCGCTCATCCTGGAGCATTGACTGAGGGCTCAGATTGATCTAGATTGAAAAAAAACCCAGTACATGGAGGCCAAGTGCCAAATCATCATTCTCAAGATCAGGTCAGACAGCCATAAGACTGCTTTTCCCATCAAAAGACATATTATTGGAAAATTACCTTGGAAGCAATGTGTACAGCGATGCATAACAACCATGGCTAACTCTTTCCTTTTTTTCTGCAGGATGGAGATGTTGCAGGTTCAGTTAGACACCTACACACCCAAGAAGATAGCTGTGCGTCGCACAGTCAGGTTAGTGAGAGAGGATAGTTCTAGTATTGTTCTTGGGCAATTAAGTAGAATATGTATGAACCTGCATAGCAATGTACACACAATTCTCTTGCCTCGTGCTGTAATTGGTATGTTTTTTAAGTCGGTCAGTTGTGAGTGGTTGATCCACTTTTCAAATGCATGACACCATACCAATTTTCACATGTGGAACACATAAAGACGTTACAATGTAATAATGTAATTCCTGAATCAATGAGGGAGTTTATTATTAACGAGGAACATGCCACAGCCATGTCATTTTCACTGCTGTGCTACAGCTGTTTTAATTCTTTATTAATCTGCCTCTGTGTGATATAATCGTTGTAATCCGGTGAAAGATTATTGAGAGTGGGGTGAAGCCTCTATGTGAAGTGTTTCATCATCAGTAAGCAGTGGTTTAGAGCAGGTGTCGTTAATTACTGTCATTGTTTCCTTCATTGACTAATAACAGAGTGGCTGACCTCCAAAGACAACAGTGGGAGAGAAATGTCCAGTAGTTCTATAACATTTTTGTTCCTGGGTAGTAAGTGTTATTCCTAATTGCTTATGCCTCAAAAGTATAGAAAATGGCTATTATTCCCCACAAACTTTGCTTTTGTGACCAGGACAGTGATATTTTGAAATTTACCTATTTCCAATGAGAAAACGGGCAAATTTGTGTCTTTTCGTTCACATAAAGTCAGAAAAAAACAACATATGAATCCGAATTAACATGTATTTATACTAAAGTAATACAAAAATGACTACAAAAGATTTAGAAGTGAGTAGTTTTTCAAGATTTACGATTATACTGTAAATCACTTTCACGAATCAGCCCCCAAATGTAGTCTCCCATCATGTTCTCGTTATACTGTCCTTGGTAGCGGCGTTCAAAGTCCAGTATATCCTGGTGGAAGCGCTAGCCTTGCTCCTCCGAGTATGCTCCTATGTTCTCCTTGAATTTATCAAGATGAGCATCAAGGATATGATGCAACATTGATAATGGATAATTGCAGAGCATATGACATGGTTTATTTAGATTTCCAGAAAGCTTTTGATAAAGTCCCACACAAAAGATTAATTCTCAAACTGAACGCAGTTGGGATTCAAGAAAACGCATGCACATGGATTAGGGAGTGGTTAACATGTAGAAAACAGAAAGTACTGATTAGAGGAAAAACCTCAGAATGGAGTGTGGTAACCAGTGGTGTACCACGGTGATCAGTATTAGGTCCTCTGCTATTCCTAATCTACATTAATGATTTAGATTCTGGTATAGTAAGCAAACTTGTTAAATTTGCAGACGACACAAAAGTAGGAGGAGTGGCAAACACTGTTGTAGCAGCAAAGGTCATTCAAAATGATCTAGACAAGATTCAGAACTGGGCAGACACATGGCAAATGACATTTAATAGAGAAAAGTGTAAGGTACTGCACGCAGGAAATAAAAATGTACATTATAAATATCATATGGGAGATACTGAAATTGGAGAAGGAATCTATGAAAAAGACCTAGGAGTTTTTGTTGACTCAGAAATGTCTCCATCTAGACAATGTGGGGAAGCTATAAAAAAGGCTAACAAGATGCTCGGATACATTTTGAAAAGTGTTGAATTTAAATCAAGGGAAGTAATGTTAAAACTGTACTGTGCACTAGTAAGACCTCATCTTGAATATTGTGTTCAGTTCTGGTCACCTCGCTATAAAAAAGATATTGCTGCTCTAGAAAGAGTGCAAAGCGACCAGAATTATTCCGGGCTTAAAAGGCATGTCATATGCAGACAGGGTAAAAGAATTGAATCTGTTCAGTCTTGAACAAAGAAGACTACGCGGCGACCTAATTCAAGCATTCAAAATTCTAAAAGGTATTGACAGTGTCGACCCAAGGGACTTTTTCAGCCTGAAAAAAGAAACAAGGACCAGGGGTCACAAATGGAGATTAGACAAAGGGGCATTCAGAACAGAAAATAGGAGGCACTTTTTTGCACAGAGAATTGTGAGGGTCTGGAATCAACTCCCCAGTAATGTTGTTGAAGCTGACACCCTGGGATCCTTCAAGAAGCTGCTTGATGATATCCTGGGATCAATAAGCTACTAACAACCAAACGAGCAAGATGGGCCGAATGGCTTCCTCTCGTTTGTAAACTTTCTTATGTTCTTATGTTCTTATGACTTTGAGGGACATCCTACAGCCCATTGTGCCGTAGTTCTTCACCAGAGTCTCAACCAGCTATACATAGTTTTCGGCCTTGTGATTGCCCAGGAAGCCCCGAACCACTGTGACAAAGCTGTTCCAAGCCGCTTTCTCCTTACTAGTGAGCTTCTTGGGGAATTCATTGCACTCCAGGATCTTCTTTATCTGTGGTCCGACGAAGACACCAGCTTTGTCCTTTGCCTCAGACAGCTTAGGGAAGAAGTCTTGAAGGTACTTGAAGGCTGCCGACTCCTTATCTAGAGCTCTGACAAATTGTTTCATAAGGCCCAATTTGATGTGCAGTGGTGGCATCAGCACCTTCCGGCGGTCCACCAGTAGGTCCCACTTGACGTTGTTTTTCCCCACAGAAAACTCGGTCCGCTGTGGCCAGTCCCGCCTGTGGTAGTGCGCCTTGGTGTCCCTGCTGTCCCAAAGGCAAAGATAGCAGGGAAACTTGGTAAAACCGCCTTGGAGACCCATCAGGAATGCCACCATTGCAGCCTCTTGATGCCATCTTAGAAAAATGCAGATATGTATCCACTTAGGCAGCTGGAACTAAACTGAACTGGTGGGCTTAAGGCCTCTGTATTTATACTACTATTTAAATTCCTATTTATTACTGGAAAGTTCTAGAAAGTTCTAGAAGTTACTCCAAGTTTACTCAGCACTAAATCTATCTGGAATGTTCTGGAAAATAGGTACATTTCAAAATATCACTGTCCTGGTCACAAAAGCAAAGTTTGTGGGGAATAATAGCCATTTTCTATACTTTTGAGGCATAAGCAATTAGGAAATAACACTTACTACCCAGGAACCAAAAAAAAAAATGGTTACACTGTGTAATTAATATACCCTGGTTCTTTGTTTCCTTGTTTCTTCCTTTGCCAGCAGCAACAGCTGCAATGCTTGAACCTCTCTCTGTCCCTCTCTTTCAGAGACACTGTGGAATCAGCCCTGAAGTCAGAGCAAGTTGAACGGCAGTCATCTGAAAGAATGTTGTCGTCATTTGAGATTTTAGGGCAGGACTTTGAAGCACTGGTGAAGGAATACTCCCGCCTCCGACGGGAAATAAAGAACAAGAAGTGGGCCCTGCAGGAATTCTCCCAGTACAACCACTGAACTGGTGCCAGACAGATACCTCCCTCCTCTATACACCACAGATATAGTCCTATAGTTAGCAGCTGTAAAAGAATAATCCACTGCAGAATGAACATATAACCTCACCAGCGGAAAGTGGCGCCATTCATTTTAAGCCTTTTTGAGGAATATGATTTAACAAAATAAACAAAAGTGATATGGAATATGGATTTTTAGGTTTTCCACTTGTGGATGTATTTATAAATTATCACTCATTTTAAGAAGAAGCAACCTGTTTGACATGGGTGTCACCTCATTTACTGTATATTGTACCATCAGGAGGCTGCTGCTACAAAGTTTAATCTGTACAATAATAATCAACACTGGTATTATTTCTTATGTGTAATAAAACTTGTTAATAAACTTGAATATGTAATTTTTATTGCCAGCAATGTCTAATTAATATATATATATCAAAGTAAATAAAAAAAAAAAAAAAAAAAAAAAAAAAACATACACTGATTGATGTTAGGGATAATTTTCAACATCATGATGCTGTACTTATGTGATAAGGGAAGTTTTAGGGTATGTTAGTAGGGCTGGGTAATAATAGAACAAAAGGTAAGAATATTTTTTTTTTTTAAATATGCATGTGTAACAGGATGGCTGTAGGGGTGACGTCAGGCCAGAAAGAATCACACAAGCAGGCAGTATTAGGGTTGAAACTGAGACGCAATGGCTGCGCTCAGTGTTTCAATGAAACAAATAAAAAGGTTTAAACAAAAACAGCACACGGCACTTGACGGCAAATAAAATAGACAAACAAAATGATAAAACAGTAAACAGACAAACTGGACGAACACTAAACAAGTACTGTGTTGGTGTTTCCAGCACGTTGTAGCAATTTCTTATAAATCTCTTTCTCTCCCCCGTTCTCCACTTACGAACACACAACCCCGAGTGAGTGAAAACATGCTGCTATTATACAGCTGTACCTAGACTCGATTGCTAATCAATCATTCAATTGGAGTCTCGGAACAACTGCACGTGAATTTACTTAGTGCAATTCCCCATGCTCACATATTATTACATTTTACTGGCACGTGAAGTGCTGTGCAATCCTTGTGCCTAAATACAAATAGATATTTTAAACACTTGTGCGCATAACCCATATTATATCCTGTGTACCAACTACAATACACTAACATTAACACACCACATGCAACATATAACACAGAAATACATACTGTTTGGGCAACATTGCCACAGCATATAATAGTTTATCAGGTGAGGAGAAAAAAAAATTCACTATGGAATTAGATCCCATCAAATTTCCAACATTTTCTGCGCCCTGCAGGAAGCAGTGACCCAGCGCTGCACTCGCACTTCTTGGGAGTCTGCACCCCTAACAGACTGAATGCCACCAGAGAGATAGAAGATAGAAGACATGATTGTTGGGGACTCCATATTGGAACACAGCAAGTTTAGTTCGCAGTCTGGACCTCCTTACTACAAATGTGTGCTGCCTTCCAGGAGCCTCTGTCACGCACATCACTGAGAACGTGGACAGGCTCCTAGAACGAACAGGTAACAGGAGACGACCCGGTAGTAGTCGTCCACATCAGTACAAACAACACTGGAAGAGACAGACCAAAATCCCTGCTGGAAACAAATAATGTAAATGCATCGCTGAAATCGTGGTGCACACAGGAAGACTTCACCTTCCTTGAACATTGGTGCACATTCTGCAACAGAACTATTTATATAGGCGGGACGAACTGCACTTAAATGAAAAGGGAACCAATCTACTCGGAGAAAGGATCCTTGAGGAGGTTCAGAAGCATTTAAACTAGAAAGTAAGGGGGGAGAAATCAACAAAAAAACAGAAGGGGGACCGCATCAAAACAAGGGCAACAAGTCAGGTAAGAAAACCATTAAATGTATTTATCTAAAGAAATAGTCTTGAGGCCCAAGTGTTAAATCTGGACAAAGAAACAATGCTGAATCAATATGGGTCAGAAAAATTGACATAATAATAAGAGTATGATATAGACCGCCAGATTCAGACGGTGAGCAAAATAGTCTATACAATGACATTAGTAAAGGAGAAGCCATACTAATGGGGGATTTCAACTTGTCCCATATAAAATGTGAAAACCTGACGTGGAGCACAACGGATGAAATTGAAATGGTGGAAATGACAAATGACTGCTTCCTAACGCAATTTGTCAAGATACAGACTAGAGGGGAGGCATGCCTTGATTTAGTCTTTTCAAAAAACAAAGACAAAATAACTAAAACAGAGGTCAGTGAACCACTGGCAAACTCAAACTACAACAAGGTCTCATTTGAAGTGATTATTAAAACCCCAAAAGTAATGACTAAAGCTAAAGTTTCCATTTTTGGAAGGCAAACAGGTATGAAACAGAGACTACCAGAAGTAGATTGAAGTAAAACTGAGAAAACATTCACAGAAAAAAGGATGGCTGTTTATGTAGTATTAGAGGCGCAAAATAATTACATCCCAAAAGCAGACAAATCTAAATCAATAAACAAAATGGCCAACATGGTTTAATAGATCAATTTAAAAAAAAAAATTCAGCAACAAAAGGCACTTTACAGAGCATTTAAAAGGGACCAAAAACAAAGTACACAGAAAGAGTACACGGAACTGCAAACACAAGTCAAAAAGGCCAAGACAGATTTAGAAATGACCATTGCTAAGGCGGCTAAAACCAATTCCAAAAAGTTTTTCCAATATTATAACAGCAAGAAAACATTCAAAGAAGAGGTTAAATGTCTAAGAGATACAAATGGCAAAATCATAGACAAAGAAAAAAAATAGCAAATATATTAAATCATTACTTTTCACAAGTTTTTACAAAGGAGGATACGGACAACATGCCCCACATGTCATCCAGTTCCTATCCAGTTTTAAATAACATTAGCATAAAAGCGACTAGGAGCTCTTAAAATAAACAAATCCCCTGCTTGATTTTCTTTTAAGGATGTAACATCGACAATGTTAGAAAAGCAAACTATGAAGGTATGAAACAGAGACTAACAGAAGTAGATTGGAGTAAAATAGAGAAAACACCCACAGAAGAAGGATGGTTGTTCTTCAAAAATGTAGTACTAGAGGCGCAAAACAATGATATCCCTAAAGTAGACAAATCTAAATGTAAAACTAAATTGCCAAAATGGTTTAATAGATCAATTAAAAAAAATATTCAGCGAAAAAAGACACTTTACAGAGCATTAAAAAAGGACCAAAAAGAAAGTACGCAGAAAGAGTACACAGAACTGCAAACGCAAGTCAAAAAGGAAGTTAGAAAGGCCAAGAGAGAAATAGAAATAAACATTGCTAAGGGAGCTAAAACCAATTCCAAAATGTTTTTCCAATATTACAACAGCAAGAGAACATTCAAAGAGGAGATTAAATGTTTAAGAGATACAAATGGCAAAATCGTAGAGGAAGAAAAAAAAATAGCAAATATATTAAATGATTACTTTTCACAAGTTTTTACAAAGGAAGATACTGACAACATGCCCCACATGTCATCCAGTTCCTATCCAATTTTAAATAACTTTAGCATAACTGAGGCAGAAGTGTTAAAGGGACTAGGAGCTCTTAAAATAAACAAATCCCCTGGGCCGGATGAGATCCTCCCAGTAGTACTCAAAGAAATGAAAGAAGTAATTTACAGACCGCTAACCAAGATCATGCAGCAGTCTCTTGACACAGGGGTGGTACCGACAGACTGGAAAATTGCAAACGTAATACCGATCCACAAAAAGGGAAACAAAACTGAACCAGGTAACTACAGACCAGTAAGCCTGACTTCTATTATATGCAAACTTATGGAAACTATAATAAGATCCAAAATGGAAAATTACCTATATGGTAACAGGGTCCTGGGAGACAGTCAACATGGTTTTAGGAAAGGGAGATCGTGCCTAACTAACTTGCTTGATTTTTTTGAGGATGCAACATCGATAATGGATAATTGCAAAGCATATGACATGGTTTATTTAGATTTCCAGAAAGCTTTTGACAAAGTCCCGCACAAAAGATTAATTCTCAAACTGAACGCAGTTGGGATTCAAGGAAACACATGTACATGGATTAGGGAGTGGTTAACATGTAGAAAACAGAAAGTACTGATTAGAGGAAAAACCTCAGAATGGAGTGTGGTAACCAGCGGTGTACCACAGGGATCAGTATTAGGTCCTCTGCTATTCCTAATCTACATTAATGATTTAGATTCTGGTATAGTAAGCAAACTTGTTAAATTTGCAGACGACACAAAAGTAGGAGGAGTGGCAAACACTGTTGCAGCAGCAAAGGTCATTCAAAATGATCTAGACAAGATTCAGAACTGGGCAGACACATGGCAAATGACATTTAATAGAGAAAAAGTGTAAGGTACTGCACGCAGGAAATAAAAATGTACATTATAAATATCATATGGGAGATATTGAAATTGGAGAAGGAATCTATGAAAAAGACCTAGGAGTTTTTGTTGACTCAGAAATGTCTTCATCTAGACAATGTGGGGAAGCTATAAAAAAGGCTAACAAGATGCTCGGATACATTGTGAAAAGTGTTGAATTTAAATCAAGGGAAGTAATGTTAAAACTGTACAATGCACTAGTAAGACCTCATCTTGAATATTGTGTTCAGTTCTGGTCACCTCGCTATAAAAAAGATATTGCTGCTCTAGAAAGAGTGCAAAGAAGAGCGACCAGAATTATTCCGGGCTTAAAAGGCATGTCATATGCAGACAGGCTAAAAGAATTGAATCTGTTCAGTCTTGAACAAAGAAGACTACGTGGCGACCTAATTCAAGCATTCAAAATTCTAAAATGTATTGACAGTGTCGACCCAAGGGACTTTTTCAGCCTGAAAAAAGAAACAAGGACCAGGGGTCACAAATGGAGTTTAGAAAAAGGGGCATTCAGAACAGAAAATAGGAGACACTTTTTTACACAGAGAATTGTGAGGGTCTGGAATCAACTCCCCAGTAATGTTGTTGAAGCTGACACCCTGGGATCCTTCAAGAAGCTGCTTGATGAGATTTTGGGATCAATAAACTACTAACAACCAAACGAGCAAGATGGGCCGAATGGCCTCCTCTCGTTTGTAAACTTTCTTATGTTCTTATGTTCTAATGGATAATTGCAAAGCATGTGACATGGTTTATTTAGTTTTCCAGAAAGCTTTTGACAAAGTCCTGCATAAAAGATGAATTCTCAAACTGGACACAGTAGTGATCCAAGGAAATGCATGCACATGGATTAGGGAGTGGTTAACATGTAGAAAACAGAAAGTACTGATTAGAGGAGAAACATCAAAATGGAGCGAGGTAACCAGTGGAGAACCACAGGGATCAGTATTGGGCCTAATCTGTATTGATGACTTAGATTCTGGTATAGTAAGCAAACTTGTTAAATTTGCAGATGACACAAAGATAGGAGGAGTGGCAAACACTGTTGCAGCAGCAAAGATCATTCAAAATGATCTAGACAAGATTCAGACCTGGACAGACACATGGCAAATGACATTTAATAGAGAAAAGTGTAAGGTACTGCACGCAGGAAATAAAAATGTGCATTATAAATATAATATAGGAGATACTGAAACTGAAGAAGGAATCTATGAAAAAGACCTAGGAGTTTATGTTGCCTCAGAAATGTCTTCATCTCTAGACAGTGTGGGGATGCTATAAAAAAAGGCCAACAAGATGCTCGGATACATTGTGAAAATTGTTGAATTTAAATCAAGAGAAGTAATGTTAAAAATGTACAATGCATTAGTAGTGGACGGGGCAGGATGTCCCTAGCAAACTACCTTGATCATGTAAACAAACGGGACTGTCTATAATTTCTAACACGGTTTAAAGTGCCCAGAACTCGTAACTATGGGCAAATGTGTTCAACAGACAAATAATTATAAGAACATGAATGTTGGGCATTAAAAAAAAAAATATTCCAATGGCACTACTGCCAATCGGTATCTTTCTACAAGTGACCTTGTTGCTATTTAGTGATTGATTAATCTGCGACTGGTGGGTGATACGTGGCAAACCACTGACAATAACAGGACAACCCGCCTACCCTTCGCTGCCTTCATATTGTCTTTTCTCCAGTGTGTTGCCTGGTGGTGGTTTCTGAAATAGCTCTGCAGACCTCTTATTGATGACGTGGGCCGTTTACGTCCAGGTTGATACAGAATGGCTGACGAGAACAGGCAAACCAAACTAGCAGCTGCAAAGAAAAAGGTACATATTCCTTACATAAATAAACAGCAGACTGTAAAGAACCATGCAGGGGATGGGACTTTGGTTTTGTTTATCCCAAATATAAACTTGGTAAGGTGTCTCGGGCAGAAATCACAAGGACTTCCACGTATACCGCCTTCTCTCTGGCTGCTGACCCGACACTGAAGCGCTGTCTCTGAGCAGCATTAGGGCTGGAAAGGCCGGGGTTCGTGTCGGCCCTAGAAGTGAGGTTTAGGCACAATAACCGCTTTATTTAAAAGATACAATATGTCAGCTTGATATTTTGGCAGAGAAACGACGGGGCGTTCATATTATGAGTGCCTTTTCTTGTAATGTATCTGCTGTTTAAATACTTCGTTGATTTTAGGTATGCCATGCTCTCTGTGTTAATTTGGATGCTTTGGATCAAGTTAGTGACATTAATTAGTATAGCAGTTATCAATGTTTGTGTTTTTAAATATATTTAAAAGCAAAACTGACAATGTCGACCCGTTTGCAGGTTTACTGACTGACGTGTACAGCATTATTGTTTGACGTGTACTGTGGGTGCTATGATCAGTATCGGGGTTTACATTTAATAATGTGACGCTTATTTATTACTTTGTATTCTTATATATAAACATATAGCCTTTTATTTAATAAAGGTGTGTATGTTTGTGATTTGTTACCAGCCCAGCCCAGCCCAGTCATTTTGCCCCGGTGTTAATATAGTTCTAACTAGTCTCAACACTTCACCGAACAAGAGGCAGTTATCAAACTGGAATTATAAAGTCACAAACTATATGTGAAACAGTATGGGAATTATTTGTAATATATTGAACTTTACAATATATTGACATGCTAGTGTTGGTTTCATGCATATATTATACAGTGTATTCGGTGATAGTGATAGTACAGTATTTTTCATAGTGCACTGTTAATTTCTCTTTTTTCTGTATTTGTTAACAGTCTAAAATGGGATATTTCACCTATAAATAAAAATGGATAGACTTGTACACGGTTGATGTTTTACAATAGTTTTATGTAAGGTGTTTAAAGTGGTGGACTAACATAGGAAATACCATAGAGTAAGCGTCCCGTTCTTAAAGTAAGATCGCTTTAATTTCTCTTCATACAGGATGGTCTTCAGTTTCATACAATATAGTAATGTGTCGCATATCTGACCGGTGGGACTAGAGTAAGGGTTGAGGTGTAAAAAGTGGGATGAATGAATCCTGTTTTAAATATCATTATACACAGCTGTAACAATTACTTTATTAACACAATTATTGTTTTGAGATTCAGCTTTTATTAGGGAGCTCCCCTAAATCCCTTGTTGAGAAAGATACAGGGTATTAATGCTTGTGACAGAGTAGCAGTCGGCCATGTGGGTGCCTGCATTCGCTGCTGAGTGACAGGCAGGAGATCCAGACTGAGGTTTAAGTTTTTAAAGTTATTAGTAGTAGCAGTTAATCTAACTTTAATACTATGAAATGAAATTATTCGGTTTGTATTTGCATTCAGCAACATGTGAGATATGCAGGACATTTTAATAAAACGGAAAACAATAACAGCAGCACGTTTCTTAAATGCAGATGTTAAAGACAACCTTCCCTTTTTCATCCCTATCCAATATATATTTTTTTTATTTAACAAAGTAGTTTTATGCAATGCAACGTATAAAAATGGTTCCACTGCGCTCTCTGTCCCTTTTTTTTTTTTTTTTTTTAATAGTGGAGGTCTAAGTATCCCATATAGCATGTCCCTGGTATTAGAGCACCTTACCCGTAGACTCTCAGCCCAGAATTTCGACAAGATTAATTCTCAAACTGAACGCAGTAGGTATTCAAGGAAATGCATGCACATGGATTAGGGAGTGGTTAACATGTAGAAAACAAAGTCCTGATTAGAGGAGAAACCTCAAAATGGAGCGAGGTAACTAGTGGAGTACCACAGGGATCAGTATTAGATCCTCTGCTCTTATTTACAAACCTCTAACCAAGATCATGCAACAGTCTCTTGACATCGGAGTTTTACAGACCGACTGGAGAATTGCAAACGTAATACCGATCCACAAAAAGGGAAACAAAACAGAACCAGGTAACTACAGACCAATAAGCCTAACTTCTATTAAAAGTAAATTTATGGATACTATTAAGATCCAAAATGAAAAACTACCTATATGGTAACAGTATCCTAGGAGACAGCCAACATGGTTTTAGGAAACAGAGATTGTGTCTAACTAACCTGCTTGATTTTCTTTTAAGGATGCAACATCGACAGTGGATAACTGCAAAGCATGTGTCATGGTTTATTTAGATTTCCAGAAAGCTGTTGGCAAAATTCTAAAACTAAACGCAGTAGGGACTCAAGGAAATGCATGCACATGGATTAGGGAGTGGTTAACATGTAGAAAACAGAAAGTACTGGTTAGAGGAGAAACCTCAAAATGGACAGGTAATACAAATGTGCATTATAAATACCATATAAGAGATACTGAAATTGAAGAAGGAATCTATGAAAAAGACCTAGGAGTTTATGTTGACTCAGAAATGTCTTCATCTCTAGACAGTGTGGAGAAGCTTTAAAAAAAAAAAAAAAAAAAAAAAAAAGGTCAACAAGATGCTCGGATATATTGTGAAAAATGTTGAATTTAAATCAAGAGAATTACATTAATGACTTGGATTCTGTCATGGTTAGTGAACTTGTTAATTACTATTTGTATAAACAGATGTAGTCAATTTAATATGCATAATAGTTTTGAAAACGTTACTAGCAATGTCACACAGTAATCCACAGCTCCACATGACCATATAGGTAATTTTCCATTTTGGGTCTTATTATAGTTTCCTTAAGTTTACTTATAGTAGAAGTCAGGCTTATTGGTCTGTAGTCGCCTGGTCTGTCTTTTTGGGGATTGGTATTATGTTTGCAACACCTGTCTCGAGACTGTTGCATGGTCTTAGTTAGCGGTTTGGAAATAACTTCTTTCATTTCTTTGAGTACATTGGGAGGATCTCATCCGGCCCAGGGGATTTGTTTATTTTAAGAGCTCCTAGTACCTTTTAAAACTGGATAGGAACAGGTTGACATGTGGTGCATGCTGTCTGTGTCCTCCTTTGTAAAAACTTCTGAAAATCAATAATATATCTTCTGCATGTGTCCAAACCCCAAAAATATAATCTACAAACCGAATGTATTCTAAAGGTTCTCTTTCTGATTTTCTAAGTTATTGTTCTTACCATTTCCCCATCTATGTACTGGCAAAATGCATTTCTAATTTAGATCCTATTGCTGTACCATTGTTTTGTTTGTAATTCTTATTAAATGTAAAGTCAATGGAGGCGTAAGAAATGTTGCTGGCTATCGCCATGTTAAAAAATGTTGCTGTTTTCTTCAAAAGACCTTTGAAATGTGAAATCTACTTCAAAAGTGTGATGCATTTTTTTAACATGGTGAAAGCCAGCACAAACTAGCAATTTCTTACGCCTCCATTGACTCTACATATAATTTTTTTTTTGCCGAACTCTCGTATATACCACAGTGCTTTGCATGCAGTGAGACGGAAGTCTCTATTGAAAGTCAGCGGAGTTGTGTATCTTGTTAAATGGATTTTCTTTTGAAACGCCCTCTCTAATAAACTGCAATATTATTGGCTGAAGCAGTTTTGAGTGAGGGTGGATTTTTATTGGTTAAAATATTAGTGTATTCAGCACAGTGCGAGATTGACAGTTGGAAGTTTGTTTTTTGGGAAGTTTGTCTGGTTGATTGGAAATTAGCCTTTCACATTAATGAATTGACAAATAATGAATCATTAGATTAACAAATACGTTTATGAATTACTGTATGAATTGACGAATTTATGGATGAATTGCTGGACAAATCGTTCATACTGTATAGTTTTGGCACAAATGGCGCTCCATAGTGTTGGATTATCAGTCGTGCTGACTATCGTTTGCACAGGGCGATTTTCTTTTTGGGCATTTTAGGATTTCCTCTTGCTAGGCCTGTTCTTGCATTATGTGGCTGCATGTATTTTTGATATAATGCCTTTAATGTATAGTTTCTCCGCAATTCCCTGAAACTTCTTTTACTGATTTATTGATCTTATTATATATCCGTATTATTTAATTCACGTTCTACAGATGTATGTAGTCATCTGTGTTCATTATCAGTATTCCAGAACCTTTATCTGTTGGTTTTAACAACTCAGTCATAACTTGTTCTTCAGTATTGGTTAAGTAATAAGCTTGATCCGTTCATTTAGTATGTTGTTTTCATGTTTAGGAAGTAGTACTCCGGGAGACACTGTTGAATTCTCAAAATGTTTGTTTTATTTGAAACTACAGAGAATTCCTGTCCAGGGCCAGAATTCATGGCACCAAAATAATAGCCCTACATTTTAGTCTTGGCACTTTCACTGCATATTGTCTATATTGATTAATGTATTTATTTATCGTTTTACTTTTACCAAATATATAGGCTATCCTTCAACATTGCTAATTCTCAGAAAAATGTATGTTTATTTTTGCCCAGTGGGGACCACAAATAGCGTTACTCTCATCAACCAGTATCGAGAGGAACCGTAGTTTCTTGCGCCATTAAGGACCACAATGAGGGTTGTACTGACAGGAAGCGGTGGAGGTGGGATGTAGTCTCCCTCTGTTGCAGGGGACTGGTGTGGCTCTCCCTCACTTGCAGGGGACTGGTGCAGTTCTCGGCATCCTCCCTCTTGGGCTGTGGACGTTCGTGCTCCTGCCGCTCAGGCTGTGGAGGCGAAACCAGCAGGTTTTCTCCCTCTGCTGGTGGGGACTGTAGCAATGGCACCTCTCCCTCTGATGCTGGCTGGAGACGGCAGCGATGGCTCGTCTCCCTATAGCACTTGAAATAGCGGGGCTTCTCCCTCTTACGCTGGAGATGGCAGCTATAGCTCCTCTCCCTCTCTCACTGGAGACAGCAGGGCTTCTCCCTCTTGCACTGGAGATGGCAGCGATGGCTCGTCTCCCTTTGGTGCTGGAGATGGCGGGACCCTTCCCATATCTGCAGCCAGGTAATTGAGCAACATGGCTGCGATGTCTGAGAGGGACGCTGGGTGGTGTTGCTGTTCCCAGGTCTCCCAAAGCTCCCCATCTCGGGCCCACAGCAGGTTAATCGCCACTAGGAGGTCCTTTACCATCCACCCTTCAGGGCCAGTCCCAGATCCCCCTGAATGTTGGCTTTTGAGCGAGCGGGGTTTCTTCCACCGACACTGGATGCTCGGGCTCCTCCCTCTCCTGCCATAGAGGGGGTTGGTTGGGTGCTACATGGCTGACCACACAGCACTGCGAGGTGAAAATGGTGAATGAAATGCGCTGCTGCGCGGTTTATTACCAGAAAATAAGAGTTGTACAAAAACAGGACACTGCACTTGAGCCACAATAAATAGACAAACAAAACGAACAGACAATAACAAACAGTGCACGTACAAACGTGCAACAAACAAACAATACCGTGCTGGTCCTCCAGCACGACATAGTAATTGCTTATTATCTTAAATTAAAGCTTGCTGTAATCTCCTCACTCTCTCCCGTTCTTTCACCCTGAACACACAACCCTGAGGGAGTGACAACATGCTGCTTTTATGCAGCTGTACCGAGACTCGATTGCTGATCAATCATTCAATTGGAGTCTCGGTACAACTGCACGTGAATTAATGAAGTGCTGTTTCCCGTGCTCGGATATTATTATATTTTACCACCACGTGAAGTGCTGTGCAGTCCTCGTGCCAAAATACCAATATACATTTTAAACACTTGTG
This sequence comes from Polyodon spathula, assembly GCF_017654505.1. Taxonomy (NCBI): domain Eukaryota; kingdom Metazoa; phylum Chordata; class Actinopteri; order Acipenseriformes; family Polyodontidae; genus Polyodon; species Polyodon spathula. The sequence continues at coordinate 112,079 of NC_054585.1, forward strand.
GTCGTAACCCATATTTATATCCTGTGCATTTTATACATAAACGCCAACATTAACACACTACCTACAACATAAAACACTAATAAACAGTGGGACACACTGCCACACAACATTGAAAAAAGGCACACTTTCTGTAAACTATGCAGGACTGATTTAACGGTGGGACCTGGGAGCAAGAATGATTTGGTAAGCGATCACAAAAACACCAAAAACCCAGCGACGCTCAGAAAACCAGCACTTTAATTAATAACGTATTCCGTTGCCAAGGGAAAAGTGGAGATCAAGAAAGTTACAAATGCAGAGACCTTTACATGCTGTGACTAGTTCATTAAATTTGTAGTAGACCAACGTATTCTGAAGGAGTCAAAGTCACACAAATGGTAAAATAGTTTTCTATTACAATTTCAGCATTAACATTGCTTTAAAAATTCAGATTGACTGATAACATGTTTCATGTACAGCAGTAGTGTATTGTCGTGGAACTTTTCAGGTCCGCAACTTTAAAGAGCCAACTGCACCAGGTGTTCAGAGATATAAAGCTTTATTAGTTTGCGCAAACGAGAACAGCTCAACACATCAGTGTTAGGAAGCCCCAGCAGTGTTCTGCCATACAGAGTTAGCATACAGTAATTATACCTTTACAGAGAGACAGGGTAGTTTCCCTTTCAACTGATAAGCTGGAGCCAGCTCAGTTGGGGCAACAACAACAGGGGGGACAGGTATTTACAAGGTAACACAATAAGGTACAGGAATGGTTCTATGCAGTTATTCCCCTACATTATTAATTTAAAATAGAAGGAAGCTGACAGTGAAATGTTACTGACAGTGGTATTTAGGGATGAGTCAGTGCAGTTGAATACATGATTACATGAAAATAAAAAATGAAAAATTTGTATTAGCTACTAGTAGAAGCAAACACAAGTGACAAGTGTTTAGAATCAGTGTTAAGCCCTGCGCATTCATGTGAATGAGATTGGCTTATTAAACATAATGACCCTAATTAATTATGCAATGCTTGTAACAGAAAAGTTCTACAGTAAACTTATTTTGTTGCCTTATTTTCAGCTAATGTTAACCGATCCCCCGCTTGAGTTCTCCTGTAATGCTGCACACAGCCGCTGCTGCTCGACAGTCGTGAAACAGCTTCCGGGAGCGCGACACCGGCTACCTTTAAATTTGTAAACAAATGGATAGCAAGTGCTAAAAAGGAAATCTAACTTTAGTAACATTGAAATTGGAATGCTAATTTTGCTTTATGTTGAATATAGAAGACGTACTAAATGCTAAGCAGAACAACTCAATGGCCAATGAGAAAACAGCAGGACTGCAGTACAATGTAAAACATCTACTGTTCACTTTCTGTTAATGAATGGAGTAATGTCAGCATTTGCACTGGCCATTAAAAGGGCAAGCAGGTATGTTCCTTGTATTTAATTATGTAGAGGTTATTGAATAAGCAAGTAACTTGAACAAAGAAATCTCGTCTTGGACATTGTTTGTACACTTTGTGAACCTGGCTGGAGAGTGAACTTAAACTTTAGCAGCCTGCACTTTTTATACTGTGCTGTAGTACACATACCTATTTGCCTTTTATTCTTTTATTTGAATAGACTAAAATGTTGGCCCTGTGTATTTGAATAGGAAACTATGTGAAATTCCTATCCCTCGTGAAATTATTTGTCAGCCACATGTGCAGTGTAATGAAAAACATTGCAGTACTACGTTGTTGTGTATTTTTTTTGTTTTTTCTTTTTATGAAGGACTTATTTCATTTTTTCTTGTTAAAGTAGGTGCTATAGCTCGTCCTTTGACGAGGTCAATGTGCAGTACCAAACTTGGCCTTCAGGTTTGTTGTGATGAAAGTAACAACGTGCTGTTGCGCAAACTCAAATACACTGGACCTGTTTACAAAGTATTGTGGCTGCTGCCAAATCAGCCACCTACAACTAGAGTACAATAAGAACCACAGGGACCAAGAGAGAATTGGATTGTGAAGCATGTCCTGTTTGTTTTTCTCTTGATAGTGTTTCTTTTTAAAAGCAACTAGCAGCAGCGTATCACAGTAATAATAATAAAGTAGAATAGTCACATGCCTTTTGTCTCATGTAGCTATTCACTTCAATTCAGGCCACTAAGATTTCAGTTTACAAAAGTTCCCTTTTTTTGAAAACTCAGTGTTGACCAGTATTGATATACTTTAAATGTATAATTGTACAAAGTTATCACGATCTTCGCAACAGAAAGAACAATGACAGGTGGGTTATTTAAACAATTGTAGCAGCACAGGGGGACGTGTAACGCTATGTTTTTCGGAACCCAGCTGCTTGCTGTTAAGGCAGTGGCATACAAAGTGTGTAATTGTCTGTACGTCGCATTGTCTGACATTTTGATTGATAAATTACAAAGTAAAAATGGTCAGAGTGTTGAGACTGTGTAAACACTTTGGGTTTCAAGTAATACATAAGAACATAAGAAAGTTTACAAACGAGAGGAGCCCATTCGACCCATCTTGCTCGTTTGGTTGTTAGTAGCTTATTGATCCCAGAATCTTATCAAGCAACTTCTTGAAGGATCCCAGGGTGTCAGCGTCAATAACATTACGGGGGAGTTGATTCCAGACCCTCACGATTCTCTGTGTAAAAAAGTGCCTCCTATTTTCTGTTCTGAATGCCCCTTTGTCTAATCTCCATTTGTGACCCCTGGTCCTTGTTTCTTTTTTCAGGTTGAAAAAGTCCCTTGGGTCGACATTGTCAATACCTTTTAGAATTTTGAATGCTTGAATTAGGTCACCGCGTAGTCTTCTTTGTTCAAGACTGAATAGATTCAATTCTTTTAGCCTGTTTGCATATGACATGCCTTTTAAACCCGGAATAATTCTGGTTGCTCTTCTTTGCACTCTTTCTAAAGCAGCAATATCTTTTTTATAGGGAGGTGACCAGAACTGAACACAATATTCAAGATGAGGTCATACTAGTGCATTGTACAATTTTAACATTACTTCCCTTGATTTAAATTCAACACTTTTCACAATATATCCGAGCATCTTGTTGGCCTTTTTTTATAGCTTCCCCACATTGTCTAAATGAAGACATTTCTGAGTCAACAAAGACTCCTAGGTCTTTTTCATAGATTCCTTCTCCAATTTCAGTATCTCCCATATGATATTTATAATGCTCATTTTTATTTCCTGCATGCAGTACCTTACACTTTTCTCTATTAAATGTCATTTGCCATGTGTCTGCCCAGTTCTGAGTCTTGTCCAGATCATTTTGAATGACCTTTGCTGCTGCAACAGTGTTTGCCACTCCTCCTATTTTTGTGTCGTCTGCTTACTGTACCAGAATCTAAATCATTAATGTAGATTAGGAATAGCAGAGGACCTAATACTGATCCATGTGGTACACCACTGGTTACCACACTCCATTCTGAGGTTTTTCCTCTAATCAGTACTTTCTGTTTTCTACATGTTAACCACTCCCTAATCCATGTACCTGTGTTTCCTTGAATCCCTACTGCATTCAGTTTAAGAGTTAATCTTTTGTGTGGGACTTTATCAAAAGCTTTCTGGAAATCTAAATAAACCATGTCATATGCTTTGCAATTATCCATTACCGAAGTTGCATCCTCAAAAAAATCAAGCAAGTTAGTTAGACACGATCTCCCTTTCCTAAAACCATGTTGACTGTCTCCCAGGACCCTGTTACCATATAGGTAATTTTCCATTTTGGATCTTATTATAGTTTCCATAAGTTTGCATTTAATAGAAGTCAGGCTTACTGGACTGTAGTTACCTGGTTCAGTTTTGTTTCCCTTTTTGTGGATCGGTATTACGTTTGCAATTTTCCAGTCTGTCGGTACCACCCCTGTGTCAAGAGACTGTTGCATGATCTTGGTTAGCGGTTTGTAAATAACTTCTTTCATTTCTTTGAGTACTATTGGGAGGATCTCATCCGGCCCAGGGGATTTGTTTATTTTAAGAGCTCTTAGTCCCTTTAACACTTCTGCCTCAGTTATGCTAAAGTTATTTAAAACTGGATAGGAACTGAATGACATGTGGGGCATGTTGTCAGTATCTTCCTTTGTAAAAACTTGTGAAAAGTAATCATTTAATATATTTGCTGTTTTTTTTTTTCTTCATCTACGATTTTGCCATTTGTATCTCTTAGACATTTAACCTCCTCTTTGAATGTTCTCTTGCTGTTTTAATATTGGAAAAACATTTTGGAATTGGTTTTAGCCCCCTTAGCAATGTTCATTTCTATTTCTCTCTTGGCCTTTCTAACTTCCTTTTTGACTTGTGTTTGCAGTTCTGTGTACTCTTTCTGTGTACTTTCTTTTTGGTCCTTTTTTAATGCTCTATAAAGTGCCTTTTTTCGCTGAATATTTTTTTTAATTGATCTATTAAACCATTTTGGCAATTTAGTTTTACATTTAGATTTGTCTACTTTAGGGATGTAATTGTTTTGCGCCTCTAGTACTACATTTTTGAAGAACAGCCATCCTTTTCTGTGGATGTTTTCTCTATTTTACTCCAATCTACTTCTGTTAGTCTCTGTTTCATACCTTCATAGTTTGCTTTTCTAAAATTGTAAACCTTAGCTTTAGTCATTACTTTTGGGGTTTTAAAAGGCACTTCAAATGAGACCATGTTGTGGTCTGAGTTTGCCAGTGGTTCTCTGACCTCTGTTTTAGTTATTCTATCTTCGTTATTTGAAAAGACTAAATCAAGGCATGCCTCCCCTCTAGTCGGTGCCTTGACAAATTGTGTTAGGAAGCAGTCATTTGTCATTTCCACCATTTCTATTTCATCCTTCATGCTCCCCACTGGGTTTTCCTATTTTATTTGGGGAAGTTGAAATCTCCCATTAGTATGGCTTCTCCTTTGCTACATGCATTTCTATTGTCATTGTATAACAGATTATTTTGCTCACCATCTGAATTTGGCGGTCTATAGCATGCTCCTGTTATTATGCCCTTTGAATACCCACAAATAATATATTCGTCCCCATCACTCTCAGACAACCAAGTTTCTGTAACCCCTATCACATCATAGTTACTTGTTAGTGCAGTAGCTTCAAGTTCTAAAATTGTTTCTGATACTTCTAGCATTTAGATAAATACATTTAATGGTTGTCTTACCTGAGTTGTTGTCCTTGTTTTGATGCGGTCTCCCTTCTGTTTTTTTGTTCATTTCTCCCCCCTTCCTTTCTAGTTTAAATGCTTCTGAACCTGCTCGAGGATCTTTTCTCCAAGTAGATGGGTTCCCTTTTTATTTAAGTGCAGTCCATCCCATCTATACAGATAGTCCTCGTAGAATGTGGTCCAATGATCAAGATAGGTGAAGCCTTCCCATGTGCACTATGTCTTCAGCTATGCGTTTTAGATTATTTCCAGCTGTCCATATGGTCCTTTGCAAGGTGCCGGCAGTATCCCAGAAAATACCACAGTTTTGGTCTTGTCTTTTAATTTCCTTCCTAGCTCTCTGAATTTGTTTTGCAGGGATTTTGGTCTGTCTCTTCCAATGTTGTTTGTACCGATGTGGACAACTACTACCAGGTTGTCTCCTGTTCATTCTAGGAGCCTGTCCACGTTCTCAGTGATGTGCTTGACAGAGGCTCTCGGGAGGCAGCACGCTGTTGTAGTAAGGGGGTCCAAACTGCGAACTGAACTTGCTGTGTTTCTCAATATGGAGTCCCCAGCAGTGCTGACCTCCCTTCTTTTTGCTGTCGTGTCACCACTGTCAGTGGGGTCCTGGATGTTTTTCCTTTCGTTCTCTTGTTGTTGGTTTTGCTCATCAAAAAGCAGAGACCCTTTAAATCAGTCAATAGCTTACAGTATTTAAAGCAGTGTTATACAATATTAGGATTTTTCTGTTATGAAGAGTTTTAAATGCTACATTTTATCTGCATATTTGAAATGACCTAGTGATATAGTTCTGAGTAGAAAAATAAATGTTGCTCTCAACTTGTGAGGTTGCTAGAGCAGGTCATTTACATTGTACAGCAGAAACCAGGGTGCTACGAGGCTCTTTCTATTGAATGACCTGCACACCGCGAGCGCTTCCTAACAGTGCAGAGCTGCCTCGCTGGAGGTCCAAAATGGCCGACCTGCATTATCAGTGCGATGGCTGCAGATTGATTTTTTTCAAAGATGGATTTGAATGCCAAACGTGTGTTAAGTAATATTTTTGTAGTCATTTTGGCTTTTTAAAACTGATTATGGTACTTTTTATAAGTAATGATTATTTTAGAAAAGGAAGCATGGACAATTTATTAACTTGAGAAATGTGATTTGTGCTTGAAGATGCTAAGCCAAAAAAGTTTCAGTAACTTTACATGACAAAAATACAGTAGTAGTAATTAATTAAAAAAATACAAACATTTTCAAAACTTGCTTAGGATCAGAGCCATTTTCTCCAGTTTTTTTACTGATAGATCTGTGGCTGTAACTAACAAAGTGTTTTTAGAAAAAAAAACATTCAATGTAAAAAAAAAAAAAATATATATATATATTTTAGCATGGCCTGACAGTGCACAATTAAACTTCAACATGTAGGGAACATGGGGAAAAAAAATAACAAATGGGATAATAAATAAGGGAATTATGGCCACGTATACAAAATGTTCAAAAGAAAACAAAAACCCATTCAAATTATTCACCCCAGGCACCCTGATCATGTGGCACAAGATGGGGCAGTTCACTGTAGCTTAAATGGCCAGCAAGGTGGCAACCAGGGCTACATACCCCTTGTCTCGTGCTTCTGTTCCACAAACACGAAGAACAAATATATATATTTATTTATCGGAAAATAGGTGCTTGTGCCTTCGATGCCGCCATTTCTCATGTTTTGTAAAGATTTTGTGTGAAAATGTTTGTTTACTACACGTGGTTGGTCTGTTTATCCGTGCCGCAGCAACATTCTAAAACACTCTCATTCAAGAATCTCCTACTATGGTCATCTACCGGAAATACACAAGTAGGACCTCGTTTGAAAACCCTGTCTCACAGGGCCTGAGTAAAAAGAGTTGGAGCCAGGTCGCTGGTGGGATATTTAACATTGGACAGACCCTAAATAGTTAAAGCAACTGTTTTAATACACAGTGTGCATTGCTGCTATTGTGAAACTGATCGCTTCTAACAGACTGTTCAGTAACTGCTAACATGTTATGGGGCGCCAATTGAGAGCGATGTGCTATTGAACGCACTCCAGGTTGTCATTTTCGTGTCATGCACCTTGCATTTTCATTTATGGTATTTCTCTTTTGCTTCCTAACAGCTAAAGGAGTATCAGCAGAAAACCACCCCATTATCAAATGCAGGGATCAAGAAAAAGAGGAAGGTGCGAGACGAGAGCCGTCCAGACACCCCCTCCAATGACAGACACTCTCCTGATAACGTGAGTCAAGTAGGAATTCCTTATGAGCAATAGCTTATCTTGCCATGCTCTTTAAATAAAATGCTACTGCGTGTTTATTAAAGTACTTTGCTAATTTCTGTTTTATTCACCCTCTTTTTTTCATTTCTGTACTGTGTTTCATTAGATTTTGCAGTGTAATATGTCAGAGTTTTACAATTGAACACTTATACAGGTAACCACATCCTTGTAGGCCTAGAACATTTCGATTTTGCATGAGCTGAAATAGATCTTGTACTTCATAACATTTCAATTACAAAGTAACGAACAGTGGAATTTGGCATTTAAAATTTGAAATAGCAGCACAAACTATTACTAATAAGTGAAAATGTTTTTCGTTTTTCTCCCATAAAATGGTGTACTGTACACAGGCATTCTTTATATAGGCACAACTTCCGAAATTAGGTAAGGGACACTGCGGTACAGTCTGTTATCACGTGTGGACCTTCACTTGCCAATATTGAGCTAAAAATAAATGTGTCGTCTATTTGGCAGCTTCCCAATCAAAGTACTGTACGTATTTATAAATGTTTTTATTAGAAGATGTGATGACTTCTTGCCCAAAGTACAATTTTAACTCTTAAGTTCTGTGTCTTCAAAAACGTCGTGATCAAAGTGGTAGCCCATATTTTAAAAATATTTTTATAATTCCACGTTGCTGGTAAAACTGAGAAATTTGAAGGTGAAACAATATTCATGATTCAGATGCTATAATCTCAGAGCTGAAGGGCATGTATGAAATGAATTTGTGTGGTTGTAATTTCATGGAGAGGCCAGTACTGCTGTACCCAAGGCGGATTTACACCCCAGGGCAAGGTTCTTTGATGGGGTTTGCGTTGGTAGCTTGCATTACTGCTGTACCAGCTACCTGTTTTCACTGTTGACAATCAAGTATTTGTTATTGGTCTCTTACCTCATTATGAAGCAGAAAAAGACTTTGCACAATTGTTTCCTGACTTTCCTAAAATAACTTGACTAAAAATGTGATTACAGATATGTGAGCGATCATTTCAATGGATAGGGTAGGGGCTGATGTTTACTTCCTGGTAGTTTCAATATCCCAGGCACTCCACAAATCTGGGCTGTGTGGTAGGGTAGCAAGAAGGAAGCCATTACTCAAGAAAGCCCCCCTTGAATCCTGTTTGAAGTATGCAAAAAAACACTTGCAAGACTCTGTAGCCATGGAACTTTGGCCTAAATGCAAAGTGTTATGTTTGGCGCAAACCCAACACAGTGCATCAACCCTAGAACACCATCCCTACTCTGAAGCGTGGTGGTGGCAACATCATGTTATGGGGATGTTTCTCATCGGCAGGGACTGGGACACTTGTCAGGATAGAAGGGAAAATGAATGGAGCAAAATACAGAGAAGTCCTTGAGGAAAACCTGCAAGAAAGATGAAACTGGGACGGAAGTTCACCTTTCAGCATGACAACAACCCCGAAGATTTTCGATATGAAAGCTCTTTAAGCCACATTTTTCTAATGGGCAAATCAGCTTACAGTCATCGGTGCCAGTTCTGCTCTGTTGCATTTGAATCACAGACAACTGCGCATGCGTTTATTCATGTACAGTATGTGAAGGGAAAGTTAGAAAAAGATCGATTTTCAGGCAAACGCTGAAGATTTACTGATGGCTGGAGTTTAATAACGATACTAGTCAAATTAGTTGTTCAGTCTGCAGTGTCTGCACAACCGTAGTTTGCAAACCACTGTTACAACACAACTTTGGGAGAAAAAAAAAAAAAAAAAAGATGATTGTGATTTGTTCAAGTTGCTACTTGAACCCTGTCATGTTAGCTACTTGCTCGACTTTTTTTTTTTTTTTGGTGTAAGAATTTGAGCAAAACTAATAATGATCTGCCTATTGTGTGTTTTGATGTTTGGGGGGGGGGGGGGGGGGGGGAGATAACACTGAATTACAAAAGGGCAATGGTCATTGAAATGTCTGTATAAATTAGGAATTTATTTATATTGAAGACATGAATTTTTTTTCTTTTTTTTTTTAATTGAGTGACCAATTATTTGTATTTATTCCCCCCCCGTTTGCCCGTCATTAACCAATGATACAGTACATCTCTTTCCTGGCTTAGTGCTGGGAGGTGCGCAGTAAAAAGAATGGCAACAATAATACATAATGGTAATTAGTTAGTTTCTCCTAGGACTGTAGTAATTAACAAGAAATGTAATGTTTGTTAATGTTCTTTTTTCTCTCTGCATCTGTGAGTAGAAAATTATTGTGATTCTGAACTCCATTGTAGATTTCATCATTGATATTTTATTTTTAGATAGAGCAGCTGGGTACTCCTATTTTCCTTAAGCACTAAGCATTCAGTTATAATAGAATCAACAATCGATACAAATGTTCGGTTAATATAGCTTCTCTTATGATACCACTCCTTATTCCTTAACCTATCAATTACATGCTGTTGCATATTTTTCAACCGATCATATCACTGAGCACATATTACCTTAAGTGAATATAAAATCAAAGCCTCTTTTGATGTTTTACACACAGTCATAACGTCATAGTTGAGGGAAGGAAGGAGAGTATAAGTTGTTATCTCTGAGAAAACACATGGTCTACTATAAATTGCCATATGATGCTCTTCAAAGCTTTCTCCTTATGTTTTGTCTTTCCTGCTCCAACAATCAATATTAAACCCATTAAACTAACCCTAAAACCCAAATAGTAACTCAATCTAAAACCCAGTTAATTTTGTAAACTATAGTTTCTGAAAGTGTGTGTTTCTCCAACAAGGATGAGATTAGAAAGAATTAAATTGAATTGTGACAAAATGGGCCAGCTGATGCTGAGCAAGTTTGTGAGTGGGTTGTAGATTAGATGTGTGGCAACGATGGACGGGCTTAAGCCCGGAACAGACAGGCGCTGCACGGCACTGCTGGACATTTTCACGGTGCGATACTGCTAGTCCACACCCGGACACACAGTAGTGGTATGCACTACACCACTGACTCTTCTTATATTGTAGAAAAATTTAATGTACAGTAGTTGTGTACACACTGTAGGCTATGTACTCAAATATAATTTTACATATATGGCCAGAAGTTTTGCATCACTTAGTAGAACATTAGGATGCAGACATAATGGCAAAAAACCCCGCAAAAAACTATATGAACATAATTTTTAGATTATTTTATATCATGCAATCAAGGAAACTACAAAATATTGCAAGTCTGCCGGAAACTACAATAGTAGTACAGTATTTCATGTTGGAAATGCCACATTTTTCAATTTTTGTAATACTACAAAGTGATATGTAATTCAATAAGTTAACATAACATTCTTAATTCGATAGGGTGTGATGCAAAACATTTGGCCATAGCTGTAATGCCCCCCATATAGTCGACTAAATAAAACCACTGGTTTGTTTTTTACACTTCACAAGTGAACATTTAGGTGACATTTAATTCTGGGTTTCTAACAAATCTGTGAATTATTTATTTTTTTTACACTTGGCAAGTCAACATTTAGCTAACATTTCTAACAAATAAATCAGTGAAAAAATACATTAGTTCAGCAATTACATCTAAAAAATAAATAAATAAAAATGTCTGATTTTTAAAAAAAAAAAATAATAATTTAATTGCTAGCTACCGGTATATCTGAAGCTGACATGCAAACCCATGGCCATTGACACATTTGATTTGGCATTGTTCGTCAATGGCTCATTTGAAAGGTAAGAACTTGGACTAATTGGTTGTCATTTTATATATTTAAAAAGTTCTATCCTTTTTTAAAGCATTTTTACAGAAATTTAGTCAGTCGCGCCCCGCTTACTGACTCTCCGCGCGCCCCACTTTGCGCACCACTGATCTATGTGCTGGTGTTTGAAATGAGTGATCGACTTAGTAAAGAAACACACGATACATTGCTGACAATATTTAGTAAAAATAGTAGAACTGCAGAAATAATAAAAAATTAGTCAAAAAAATGATAACAGTATCAAATTGGCTACAAGGGGTATTATTATCAGGGGTGATGTATAAAATAGTGACCTGCCTGCCCTTGTATGAAATATGGGAGGGATCAGACACTTCAGGGTGCTTGGATACCTCTGTAGACGACACGTATTGAATGAGAAATTACACAATGCAATAATGAATTGCAGTTCTCTGGATCTGTAACTAATCTCGTGTTTTAAGGAGAGAAAGTTTTGAATGCATGTTCTGTTACTAAACGCATGGTTCCGGTGACTCAATCAATTTGCTGATCCTCTGCAGATAGGAATGAGAGTGCTCTGCAGCATATCTCTCCCAGCACTTTGGCTTGTCCCTTCTTATCACTCTTTCTGAGCTCTTTCATTTCTCTTCATTTTCTTACCCTCTTCCAGATTCAGAACATTCTGAAGGTGTTGGTGTCTGATCTCTGTCTCTCTAATGGGGTAACACTACCTCCATTGGATGAAGGCCAGGTGAGGTCTCTATAGCTGGATTTCTCTTGCCCACTGCATGCTTACATTTCATCAGGTGACTAACTGGATTGCTAGAACTTTTTTGGGTAGCCTGCGTTTTTGCTCAGGTTAAGGTTTTCACCTTTTTGAATTGGAATTGTCTTTATTTTTTCTATCTGGTGCTGTGTGTTTAGTGAGTATTTTACAATCTGTTTGCTGTTTTGTTTGTCTTGCATGGTTTGTGAGCATTGTGCCTTGGGTTTAGACTCCAGAGGGTTTCTTCCTGCTTAATATTTTGAAGATAAACAGTTAGTAGGACTGAGACTTGCCATACCCTCCTAATAATTATGCTCCCTGTCCTCCAGTCCCTCCACAGATTTAAAACTGGGAAGAAGATGTAAGATGTACAGGAAATCTGTATTGATGGAATCTTAAACAAACCACCCTGGCTGTTCCTTCAACTACAACAATATTCACAAACTCAAACACTGATAATATTTAGCAGCCTACTCATTCAAATAATATGGTTGCAATTATGTGGTTGACACTGGAAAAGTGCAGTTTCTTTGTGCTGCTTCTACCTCGTTTAAGTAATCAAGATGGAAGTGTGTTGTAATTTATTATTTTTTAAATCACTATCACTAATTTTTTTCCCTTGTGTCCAAATGCTTTCCTCTGCTATCTCTTTTAACCCCTGACTTCTTTGGGCAATGTAACAGGTGGTGGCAGCCTACTTAATTCCTCTTGGAAGGCAAGAAATAAATATGTTGCAGCAAATGGTCATTGCAGCCATGTGATGTGGTGCAGTTCACACAGCCACTGTACGTTTTAAGGGTATTTTGTGGATAGGGTGTTGAGCCATTGATCTTGCACTAACTAGTCTGGAGTTTATTTCTTTTTTTCTCATTCCATTCATAGGGGCTAGACTGAATAATACAGTGAGCCTCGCATACAATATTGATTCAGTGCTTTCCTTTTTCCTAAGAGAGACTGGGAGTGGCAAATTAATTAGAAATGGCAATGAAAAACGAATCTGTTATTCCTATAAACATGATTCCAAACCCTTATTATGGAAGGCTCCCCGCCTCCCCTGTCTTTGATGCTTTTCAGTGGCACAATCAGACCCCTGCACATTTTTTCTTAAGGATGTAAGGTTCCCAGAAATGCAAAAATTTACCTTTTCATAATTTTACACTACGATTTATCAGAGCCTTTAGCTGAGATGCTTGGGAACAGATGCTCGGATCTCATCCAACAGATGCTGGCATCTCTTCTGTTATGAAGATGGTTAGACCTACAGTTCAGAACCATAAGAGTGTGGGTGGGGGATGACACATCAAATGGTAGGATCAATAACATGTCTTACACGACTTAAAACTGTCTCACTAGATAAAGAATAAAATGCTTGGCCAATAGTTGTTGTGAGAGACAGTAGTAACCTTGTGTTTGGTTACTAAACTAATTTTGCGAGTAATGTGTGGCACCGGGGACGCGAGTACTGTACTAACTCTGCGGCCCCATGTGTGTAACTGGGGTTTAACTTTTGAATAGTTTACTTTCAGGGATTTTTTTTTCATATCCTGCTAAAATATACGGAGGGTATGTCAGGGAGAAGGATCCTGCAGCGGTACCTCCCTTTTAGTGGGAGCAGCGTGGAGCAGCTTGTTTTAGAACTTTTATTAACTTAGCTGCTTTTTACCCCAGTGTGTGTTTTTTTTGCTTTTTTTTGCATTCTTGGTACAGACACTTGGTTTACCCTGAAGCAACCCTGCGCTGGGTGATTCCATTGCTGCTAGTGGCAGCCACCTGCAATTGCAACTTGGCTTGCCTTAACTTGTAAATTAAACCTAGGCGCCTGTGCCATCAGAACGACAGTCTCTCTTTCTCTCTCTCTCTCTCTCTCTCTGTCTGGATCCCCACAATATACCCTTTTACTGTTACTTAGGTACTTATTCTTTAATGCCAAATAAGGTTCCAATCAGTGATAAAATATAAAACAGGAAAGTAAGACAGGAAAATGTTCTGTTATGTGAATTGTCTGTCCATTGCTAAAATGTGCTCCTCATGTTGGCCAGCAGCTTGTGTGAGTGGTTGTGAATGTTTGTGCTGTGTTTCCCTGGCAGGCCTACACTGATGGTGAAGTGGACAGCCCCCCCAGTGGACAGCTGGCTAAGGACATGCCTGCTGTGTTGATTCACTCTTCCATTGTGTCTAACAGCAGCAGCAGCACTAGTGCTACTAACTCTGAGTGTGTAACCTCGTTGCTTCACAGTGAACTCACCTTGCAGGTTTGTCTGTGTCTGTCTGCTGCTTAAAGTGCTGATGATTCAGCCTATTTTAGAACTGATTCAGGCTATTTGGAATATAAGAATTCCCCAATCCTTGTCGATTTAGCTCAAAGGAGAAACCAGTCTCTCCTCTCTTTCTCTCTCGAGCTTGCAAAAGTATTCAGACCCCTGACCAATTCTCTCATATTACTGAATTACAAATGGTACATTGAAATTTCATTCTGTTTGATATTTTATTTTAAAACAATTAAACTCAGAATCAATTATTGTAAGGTGACATTGGTTTTATGTTGGGAAATATTTAAGAAAAATAAAAAACTGAAATATCTTGCTTGCATAAGTATTCAACCCCTGTGCTGTGGAAGCTCCCAGTTTGCACAGATGAAAGATATTGCCCTAACAAGGACAAAATTACCTTACCTTTGGCCTCCTCCTGTGAACCATTAAAGTTACTGTCACATTTTCTGGATAAAAACCCCACTGTTGAAGGATCATATGTAAGGCTGTGAATCTGAAGGAAAATGAAGACCAAAGACCATTCTACAGAAGTTAGAGATAAAGTAATACAAATGCATATATTAGGGAAAGGGTACAAAATAATATCCAAGTGTTTGGATATCCCAGTGAGCACAGTTGGATCAATAATCAGGAAGTGGAAGCTGTATCACACCACCCAGGCACTGCCAAGAAAAGGCCGTCCCTCAAAACTCAGTGCTCAAACAAGGAGACTTGTGAGAGAAGCCACAGAGAGGCCAACAATCACTTTGAAGGCGCTACAGAGTTCATTGGCTGGGAGTGGAGTAATGGTGCACCAGTCAACCATATCAAGAGCTCTGCATAACACTGGCCTGTATGGGAGGATGGCAAGAAAGAAGCCATTACTCAAAAAGTGCCATCTGAAAGCACGTCTGGAGTTTGCCAGAAAGCATGGAGTGACCCAGCTGCGATGTGGGGAAAAGGTTTTGTGGTCAGATGAGACCAAGATAGAGCTTTTTGGCCAAAACTCAAAGCGCTATGTGTGGTGCAAACCTAACACTGCCCATGCCTCAAGACACACCATCCCTACAGAGAAATATGGTGGTGGCAGCATCATGCTGTGGGGATGCTTCTCATCAGCAGGGACTGGGCATCTTGTTACAATTGAAGGAAGAATGGATGGAGCAAAATACAGGAAAATACTGCAAGAGAATCTGCTTCAGTCCGCTAAAAAACTGAAGCTTGGGAGGAAATTCACCTTTCAGCAGGACAATGATCCCAAGCACAAGGCCAAAGCAACATTGGAGTGGCTCAAGAACAAAAAGGTGAATGTCCTACAGTGGCCCAGTCAAAGTCCTGATCTCAATCCCATTGAGAATCTGTGGCACTATTTGAAAATTGCGGTCCACAAGCGTCGTCCAACCAACCTGAACAACCTGGAGCAAATCTGCCAAGAAGAATGGGCCAAAATCACTCCGACACTGTGCAAAGCTGGTACATACTTACCCCAAAAGACTTAAAGCTGTTATTGCAGCGAAAGGTGGCTCTACCAAATATTAATGTGTGGGGGTTGAATACTTATGCAAGCAAGATATTTCAGTTTTTTATTTTTCTTAAAAATATTTCCCAACATAAAACCAATGTCACCTTACCATAATTGATTTTGAGTTTCAGTGTTTTTAAAATAAAATATCGAACAGAACGAAATTTCAATGTACCATTTGTAATTCAGTAATATGAGAGAATTGGTCAGGGGTCTGAATACTTGTGCAAGGCACTGTATATATAATAATTATATATATATAAAAACATGAACCAATGTGCAGTAATGAGAATTGATGGTTCAGATGTAATTGAGCTAATCTGATGTTCATGTGTCTTTTTGTATTACTGTTATGTTTGTTTGCTTTTGTTTGTCTTGTGGCTAAACACGTGTTTTCAAATGGCTGATAATAGCTCTTCATATCAATTTTGACACTTTTTAAAATTTTTTTTTACCAGAACCCCAGTGCAAACTGCAATGAAAACTTTCAGGATGAAAGCAGGTAAGCAACCATTTTTACACATCCTTTTACAACCATTACTAACTCTGCAATTAAAAGTAAAGTAGATAAAAGGTTTTACATTAATGGTGAGGCAATACCAACAGTGTCTGAGAAGATTGTGAAAAGTCTAGGGAGATGGTACGACGGGGATCTAAAGGACATATTTCACGTGGGAGAAGTTATACAACAAGCAGTGGAAGGGTTGAAGAGCATAGACAGCAGCGCTTTACTGGGCAAACTGAAACTCTGGAGCTTTGTTTGGTCTACTGCCAAGGCTGCTGTGGCCACTGACTGTGTACAAGGTTGCCGTGACAACAGTTGAAAAGCTGGAAGCTTTAATCCGTTCATACGTCGGGAAATGGTTGGGAGTTCCACGGTGCTGCAACATAGTGGGATTTTATGGTAAAGAAATACTGCAGCTACCAGTCTCTGCTCTAACCGAGCAGTTTAAGTGCGCCAAAGTCCGACTGGAAATGACTTAATCGACTGACTAGACAAATGCGTAAGGGTGGCAGCACCTGTTTTGAAAACTGGAAGAAAGTGGGCTGCAAAGAAAGCCGTGGAAGATGCTAAGGTGGCCTTTCGAATCGGTGATATTAACGGGCAAGTTCATCATGGAAGAGGGAGGCTTGGTCTAAGTTCAGGTCCTCCTACATGGCACAAGGCAACCCCAGCTCAACGGAGGAAGCTGGTAGTCAACGAGGTGCAAAAGCAGGAAGAGAGGATGAGACGTGTAGAGGCAGTTTCCCAGGCCAAACAGGGAGAATGGATGAGATGGGAGAGTGTGGAACAGAGCAGGATTAGTTTCCTCATCAGATCAACATATGGTGTTCTCCCATCACCATAGAAGCTAAACCTCTGGGTGGGTGAGGATCCCTCATGTCCTTTGTGTTCGTTACCTGCAACATTTTAAGGCACATTTTGATAGGATGTAAGGTAGGTCTTAGCCAAGGATGGTTTACTTGGCGCCATGACCAGGTGTTGCGATGTTTGGCCTTAGCATTGGATGACAAGCATAACCTGACCAATAAGTTGCCACCAGTTCCATCAAAGCATTACACACAAAAGACAATATTCCTCCGTCCAGGAGAGCAACCACCAAGACCAAGCCTCGCCCAGGACAACTGGAAGCTGCTACTGTCGAGCCCTCTTGAGGTGTCGTGGGCTAGTTGACGAAATACAGAGGAGGAAGGTGCCCACTTGAAGACCGCAGAGATGTACACTACTTGGCTAAATCCAGACGGTTGTCATGCTGATGCCTTGGGGAGGCACAATAAGCTGATCCCTGGATCCAGCATTATACTTCAGCCATCAACACCAGGCAGAAGGATATCTACATATTCAGATGGAAAGAAACTGTAAAGCTACGTCTTAGTTGGTGTTTATCTTGGTGAGAGCAGAGTTCAAATCAGCATGAAGTTTTAACATTTACTCTCATGTAATTGAAATCATTTATTAAAATACTGAAACTAGGTATATTTACTACAAACCCTCCAATGCACATCAGTGCTCTGAACTATGATATTAACGCATCTAATTTGCAATGGATTGACACACGACTTTTCAGTTGACGGATGCTGAATGACAGATCAGGTCCAGTGTGCAATGGCCTTAGTCGTTTTGAAGCCATTTGAACACGTTTAACTCGCGCAGCCGTGGTGGTATGAACAGAGCCGCACGGTGTTGCTGTAGTCTGCAATGACAGTAAAGATTTTGAAGAGCAGAGGATATAGATAACAGCAGGACTTTTAATGTATGCATATAACAAGGGGTGAAATGCATTTTATTTTGCTGCTAAGCAATGTGTAAAAGGGCTTAAATAAATAATTATTTGTATGATTTTAACCGAGGCCAGTGTCTCTGGTCTCTGGTCTCTCATAGCTGGCTATGGCCTTGCTCAGGACTTTTACGCGCCCAAGAAATATATTTGACTCGCATAGTGTCTAAATTGGAAAGTAAATTGCTGAATGACAAAGTGCTGTATATTATTTTAGTGTTTGTTGTGCTACAGTGTACATTTATGAATGTGACTTTCAAGCTGTGTGTTAACTATTCTGTACCAGTACATTCGTACGCTACTTTTAAAAACAATTAAACACACAAGAATTCCCCAGAAATGACTGGTGGCTGATGATCTTATTTTAAAGCATGTTTGTTGTGCAGGCCTCCTGTCTCATCCACGGAAAGCCTGCGGCAGCTCTCCCAGCAGCTGAATGGCCTGCTGTCTGAAGTAAGTATAGCTTTATGTTTACTGTTAAATATATATTTTCCTTTTTTAATTTTTACTGCAGTCCTATAGTTTACTACTTTATATTACAGTCATCTTCATCCTATGTCAACGGGGATAGTGCAATAACTGCCAATGAAAAGGCGCTGGAGGTACGACATAATATTTTTCATTGTCACCATTCAATGTGAAATGTGGCTGTTCAAGGGCATTTTAGAACCAAAACGGTTTGACTAACTGAAAAAGACTTCTCAGTATCCTACCATACAACAACCACTTGACTGGTGGTGTAGGTACTAAATCACTAATCATTTTGATTGGCTCTTGTATAATGTGGAGACTTGTTAAAGAGTTTGCTAATTCAGGGATCTGTGCTTCACTTACCTTCACAGTAGTGGGGAAACGCCTTGCTCTTGCTACTCCAGAGCAGGCTGCTCATACAGGTCCCACTGTAAGTCTTGCACAAGCTTGGTAGTCCCAGTCTCCAGTTATGGGGATATGCAATTTTAAGTTTGAGTCCTGAAATAGCAAAAGAACACATGGCAAGTTTTCTGCAAATATAAACTGTTCTTTATCCCAGATGTTATTCTTTTAAAAGAATAACAATTAACACTTAATTTGTAATCGTTTGCATTTCTTTTTGCTTCTTCTGCCTTTAAAGTTAACTAACAACCACTGTTGAGATGGCTTGAAGTATATGGGTTTTGAATTACAGGCCCCCAGTAACTAAGATGATGCACTGTACATGTATTGCCCCCGATGTTCAGTCATTGACTCAATTTATTAAGATCATATGTTTGATTTAGATATTTAGAACATGTTTTTTTTCTTTCTGTCTGTGTTCTGGTTATAAACTGTGGGTAACATGCAAAGCCTGGCAAGACAGAAATTTACAAACAGACATCTGTGGGAACCTCCAAAGGACACATGGGCACTAAGCTTGTCCATTCCACATATTTGTAGCTAATAATCCTGGGACAAAAAAAATAAATAGCACAAATGAAATTTAGTCTCTTCTAAGCAATAGTATGTAAATCTCCAAGGCTGTGAATCCAGCAATACAACAAGCATACATTCCAACAGCCCCTATATGGTCGTGACAGTCCTGATTTCCTAGCAGATGTCCTGCATCCTGATGCATAGAAAGTCCTGATATTTACACATAGAAAAACATTGATTTATTCTGCACATGCTGTGCTCTTCGTGCGGCTGACGCACATCTGCTGATCACTAACTTACCCATATATAAAGGGAAGAACGCTTCATTGTGTCTGTTTTCTGTTATGCTGGTCGTGTGGTGTTGAGTTGAGGCGATATGTCTTATTATATGACAAGTGTTTTTTGCGTATGACCCCTCCTATTATGTGTATGATGCGTATAACATCCCCCCCAGGGGACGAGCGCCCTGCTACATTTTCCAAATGTTGGCAAGTATAGTACCGTGAAAGTATTTGCCCCGTCTGATTTTTCTGCATTTTTGCAAATTTTTGATACTTATTTCATTTATTTATTAAACACTCAGTGCCCGTGTGTGAAAAAGTAATCTCCCCCTTAGACTCTAACTGGTTAAGCCACCTTTTAGCAGCAATAACTGCAACCAAACGCTTCCTGTAGTTATTGATCAGTCTCTCGCAGCGCCATGGAGGAATTTTGGCCCACTTCTTCATGCAGAACTGCTTCAACTCGGTGACATTTGTGGGTTTTAGAGCATAAACTGCTCATTTCAGGTCCTGGGTTTAGGTCTGGACTTTGACTAGGCCATTCCACAACTTTCAATTTCTGTTCTTCAGCCATTCTGATGTAGACTTGCTTGTGTGTTTCTGGTCATTGTGTTGCTGCAAGACCCAGCTGTGCTTCAGCTCCAGCTCACGGATGGATGTCCTGCATTCTCTTGTAGAATTAGAACATAAGAACATAAAGTTTACAAACGAGAGGAGGCCATTCGGTCCATCTTGCTCGTTCGGTTGTTAATAGCTTATTGATCCCAGGATCTCATCAAGCAGCTTCTTGAAGGATCCCAAGGTGTCAGCTTCAACAACATTACTGGGGAGTTGATTCCAGACCCTCACGATTCTCTGTGTAAAAAAGTGCCTCCTATTTTCTGTTCTGAATGCCCCTTTGTCTAATCTCCATTTGTGACCCCTGGTCCTTGTTTCTTTTTTCAGGC
Organism: Polyodon spathula; assembly: GCF_017654505.1. Classification (NCBI taxonomy): domain Eukaryota; kingdom Metazoa; phylum Chordata; class Actinopteri; order Acipenseriformes; family Polyodontidae; genus Polyodon; species Polyodon spathula. The sequence goes on from NC_054585.1 coordinate 132,607, forward strand.
TGAAAAAGTCCCTTGGGTCGACACTGTCAATACCTTTTAGAATTTTGAATGCTTGAATTAGGTCGCCACGTAGTCGTCTTTGTTCAAGACTGAACAGATTCAATTCTTTTAGCCTGTCTGCATATGACATGCCTTTTAAGCCCAGAATAATTCTGGTCGCTCTTCTTTGCACTCTTTCTAGAGCAGCAATATCTTTTTTATAGCGAGGTGACCAGAACTGCACACAATATTCAAGATGAGGTCTTACTAGTGCATTGTACAGTTTTAACATTACTTCCCTTGATTTAAATTCAACACTTTTCACAATGTATCCGAGCATCTTGTTAGCCTTTTTTACAGCTTCCCCACATTGTCTAGATGAAGACATTTCTGAGTCAACAAAAACTCCTAGGTCTTTTTCATAGATTCCTTCTCCAATTTCAGTATCTCCCATATGATATTTATAATGTACATTTTTATTTCCTGCGTGCAGTACCTTACACTTTTCTCTATTAAATGTCATTTGCCATGTGTCTGCCCAGTTCTGAATCTTGTCTAGATCATTTTGAATGACCTTTGCTGCTGCAACAGTGTTTGCCACTCCTCCTATTTTTGTGTCGTCTGCAAATTTAACAAGTTTGCTTACTATACCAGAATCTAAATCATTAATGTAGATTAGGAATAGCAGAGGACCTAATACTGATCCCTGTGGTACACCACTGGTTACCACACTCCATTCTGAGGTTTTTCCTCTAATCAGTACTTTCTGTTTTCTACATGTTAACCACTCCCTAATCCATGTACATGTGTTTCCTTGAATCCCAACTGCGTTCAGTTTGAGAATTAATCTTTTGTGCGGGACTTTGTCAAAAGCTTTTTGGAAATCTAAATAAACCATGTCATATGCTTTGCAATTATCCATTATCGATGTTGCATCCTCAAAAAAATCAAGCAAGTTAGTTAGGCACGATCTCCCTTTCCTAAAGCCATGTTCTGTCTCCCAGGACCCTGTTACCATATAGGTAATTTTCCATTTTGGATCTTATTATAGTTTCCATAAGTTTGCATATAATAGAAGTCAGGCTTACTGGTCTGCAGTTACCTGGTTCAGTTTTGTTTCCCTTTTTGTGGATCGGTATTACGTTTGCAATTTTCCAGTCTGTCGGTACCACCCCTGTGTCAAGAGACTGCTGCATGATCTTGGTTAGCGATTTGTGAATAACTTCTTTCATTTCTTTGAGTACTACTGGGAGGATCTCATCCGACCCAGGGGATTTATTTTAAGAGCTCCTAGTCCCTTTAACACTTCTGCCTCAGTTATGCTAAAGTTATTTAAAACTGGATAGGAACTGGATGACACGTGGGGCATGTTGTCAGTATCTTCCTTTGTGAAAACTTGTGAAAAGTAATCATTTAACATATTTGCTATTTTTTTTCTTCATCTACGATTTTGCCATTTGTATCTCTTAAACATTTAATCTCCTCTTTGAATGTTCTCTTGCTGTTGTAATATTGGAAAAACATTTTGGAATTGGTTTTAGCTCCCTTAGCAATGTTCATTTCTATTTCTCTCTTAGCCTTTCTAACTTCCTTTTTGACTTGCGTTTGCAGTTCCGTGTACTCTTTCTGCGTACTTTCTTTTTGGTCCTTTTTTAATGCTCTATGAAGTGCCTTTTTTCACTGTATTTTTTTTTATTGATCTATTAAACCATTTAATCTCTTGGAGAGATTTTGTCAGATCGGCCACTCCTGGGAAGATTCACTACTGTCCCAAACTTTTTTCATTTGGACAATATGGCTCTGTGGAAGGGTGGTGGGTAATTCACTGACACAGGAGACAGACAGGTGGATTTGGCAACACTGCACAGGTGCACAGTTTTATTTTCGGGGTGCTGTTTTTCAGTTTATCCCGCAGATGGCGCTGTGGGTCCGTGGTCTGATTTACCAACGATGGTAAACAGAACCACGGGCATACCAAGTGATGGTACACAATACCGGCGCCTTGCAGGTTCTCAAGGAAATAACAACGAAAACAGAAGGCAAAAATAACAAAGGACAAAATAACACAATAACAAAACTACAAATAAAAGGTGCTGCACTCTGCAGCAATATCCCGGTCGTCGCTGCCCGTGCGACCCGGATCTCCGTCCTACGCTGCCGGTTACCTAGCCTGCTCTGTTATATTTTTTTAAGGGGTCTGCCCAAGGGTTCCCCGCTCTCACTGTCTCACTGTGACAGTTGCGTGTCTTTTTCTCTCCCGGCTGGTTTTCGGTCACTCTCAGCGAGTCTATAAGGGCAGACCTGAGGAGACAGCAGAGCGTTATTTTATAGGACCAACAATCACCCAAGACTCGCCTCTCAGCCATTCAGAGAGGGAGAAAGTCCACACACCCACTTTCCCACCTCCCCGTGTCACTGCCATGACTCGCAGGCAGTTGTTGGGCGACTGCCGCCCTCTTCCTGCAACCCATGAACACGCCAGCAGAGTCAGCACAGATCTCTCCCTGCTACAGGCTCTGACTGTGGTTTGGTGGAGCCCCAGAGCCTTAGAAATGGCTTGTAACCCTTTCCAGACTGATAGGCATCAACAACTTTTCCGGAGGTCGTAAGGAATTTCTTTTGATCGTGGCAGTGTACCTCTAGAACCTGTGTGCTGACAACTTCACTATGATGGTAAGGGCCAAAGTTAGTCAGATTTATATTGGGCAGGGCTGGCCCAAATGAGGCCTGATTGTTTCAGTAGTTTGGTTAACAGTTGAACCTAATTATCCATTTAATTGGGTTGAGGTAACTAGGGGGGCAGTAACTTTTTCAAACCTGAGGATTGCATGTTTGATTACATTGCACACCAAACAGACGGGGCAAATACTTTTTCACAGTTCTGTATGTATTAAGAAGAAAATGAATACAAGCAGTCAATCTGGCTAGTTTTTAATATTTAAATATTTTGTTATTTTAACCTCCCTTTTTTCCTTTCACTGTTTCCAATTCCCTCCTTTCTGCATGCTTGCACATCAGACACGAAACCAGGAGCTGGCAGCTGCCCTAGACTCCAGCAATCTAACAAACACACAACTCAGTACAAAGATAAATGAACTGGTAAGATCCCTCAGCAGTGTGTGGATTGCAGATCTTCAAGGGCCAGGCTAATAACGCATGTATTTATTTTTCAATAATTTATCATTTTAATATGGGTAAGTTATGTTTGTGAATGGGTATAGTTTTGTTAAATTAAAAACATACTTTGTGAAAAAAAAATTTGAATTTACACTCTAATCTCTCATAGATTAATGGTGTTTCTTTGTTGCGTTCATTTATTTTAATATGAAATTGTACTGAGCATCATACACTGAATATAGAGTGATTTCAGCTGTTTAATTGCAAGCTTGAATAAAAGCAGTAAATAAAACCACAGAAAAAAAACAATACACCACGTCTGTCAAGAGAGCAGCACCTTCATGCAATCGACATGTTGGAGGCTAGAATAGGGCAGTGTACTGTGGCTCACCGTATTGGGTGCCCACAGCCAACAATTTCAAACCTGGCGAGATGATATAACCAGACACATTCTGTCAATGACAGGCCACAAACTGGGAGACCAAGAGTCACAACACCTGCCCAAGATCAACACACAATTTTTCAGCATCTTTGTGATGTCAGTTGTTAATTCGCACAATAAAAAGTCACCGTACCTGCTCTAAAAGAGAGCTGCTTCACAGCAGTATCAATATGTAAATAAAGCATATGGAAGGTGGCATGGCCTGAGTTCTGTTTATTTTTCTGTTGTGTTTAGAAGCAGCAATCCCAGGAACTCACAGACCAAATGCAGAAGGTAATTTTTTATTTCAGCAGTGGCCATTACTGTATTTATCAATTGGGATTACTACAGAAAATCATTTCCGACTTGTTGCCACCCAGAAGGATGTTACCCAAACAGTGGCAATGCCTATCTAGATTTTCATGTGGCTAAAACTGTAGTGTTATAAAAATGGTGATTATTAAGAACAAGCATATATTTAGTGTTTTTTTCAATGTTGCCTAGTTTAAATAATCTACAGACATGTATATCTATTAAATCTATTTTTATGAACTGGTAAGTCTGTCACAGATAACTCACATGGTGGGAATAGTTTATCTAGCGCCTATTGGAGAAGAGTTATTCAGGTGCTTTGAACAAGTTGTGTTTTCCCCCATGTTTAACATGGCTATTGTTTTCGTGGAATCCTTGAAAATCTGAAATTGACAAGGACACAAATAAAATGATGTGCCTGTGACCCTTTCGAGAGTTATGTTGGTAAACTGTGTGCCCTGGACTGTTTGATGTATTCATTAATAAAGATCACCCTTGATATTTTATATTAAACACTTCTTTCTCTCCTATAGGCACATAAGGAATTTGAACAGAAGTTCTTAAAAGAGCAGGGAGCTATGCGTGAGCAGCTGCAGGTGAGTCTCTGGTATTAACTTCTCCAACACTGCTCCTTCACAATAAAATGAATTTGCTTGTGCACTAACTTTTGGATTAGACAGCAGCTCATTCAATTGAATTTCATCTGCACATGACTACAAAAAAAAAAAGTCACGTGCACAAGAGAAACATTTTGATATTTATACTGGAAGCAAGGCAGTTCATTTTGTACTTCAGTTGTCTTCACACACTGTAGAGAAGAGTTCTTTCCTATCGATTTCAATCCTAAGGGTCTCGCTCCTGATATTTATTTAGATTTATCATAAGCACTTCAGCAGTTTTTTGGGTCTTTTTATTTTGCTTCCCACAAGATGCATATTTCCCATTGACATGAACCTAACAATGGCCATGGCTGATCCAGAGCTAGAGTAATATAGAGCTATTAGTGCATTTTTAAATATTGCAGCGCTTTACCAGGCAAACTGAAACTCTGGTGCTTTCAGTTTGGTCTACTGCCAAGACTGCTGTAGCCACTGACTGTGTATGAGGTTTCCTTGACAACAGTTGAGAAGCTGGAAGCGTTAATCAGTTCATATGTCAGGAAATGGTTGAGAGTTCCATGCTGCCTCAGCAGAGTCTGACTTTATAGTAAAGGAATACTGCAGCTACCAGTCTCTGCTCTAACCGAGGAGTTTAAGTGCGCCAAAGTCCGACTGGAAATGACATTAGTAGATTCATGTGACAAATGTTTAAGGGAGGCAGCACCTGTGTTGCTGGAAGAAAATGGGCGTCAAAGAAAGCTGTGGAAGATGCTAAGGCTGCCCTTCGAATCGGAGATATTATGGGTCAAGTTCAGCATGGAAAAGGAGGTATTGGTCTCAGTTCAGGTCCTCCTGCATGGCACAAGGCATCCCCGGCTCAACGGAGGAAGCTGGTAGTCCATGAGGTGCAAAAGCAGGAGGAGAGAGAGGATTAGGTGTGTAAAGTCTGTTTCCCAGGCCAAGCAGGGAGAATGGACGAGATGGGAGAGAGTGGTAAAACTCAAGATGGGCTGGCAAGACCTATGGACTATGGAAAAGAGCAGGATCAATTTCCTCATCAGATCTGCATATGATGTGGAATCGCCACAGAAGCTAAACCTCTGGGTGGGTGAGGATCCGTCATGCCATTTGTGTTCATTACCTGCAATATTTAAGGCACATTTTGAGAGGATGTAAGGTGGGTCCTAGCCAAGGACGGTTTACTTGGCACCGTGACCAGGTGCTGCGATGTTTGGCCTTAGCATTGGAAGACAAGCGTAACCTGACCAATAAGTTGCCACCAGTTCCATCAAAGCATTACACACAAAAGACAATATTCCTCCATCCAGGAGAGCAACCACTAAGAAAAGGTGTTAAAATCAAGCCTTGCTCAGGACAACTGGAAGCTGTTAGAGACTGGAAGATGCTGGCAGATGTTGGTCAATGTCTTATTTTTCCACCTGAGATTGCCACCACTAACCTTCGACCAGACATTGTCTTGTGGTCTGGATCAGCATGCCTTGTTCATCTGGTAGAGTTAACAGTGCCATGGGAAGATGCTGTGGATGAGGCGTATGAGAGGAAGAAACTTCAGTATGCTCAACTAGCTGCTGAAGCGGAACAGCGAGGATGGAGAGCCCGAGTTTACTCAGTGGAGGTGGGTTGTCGAGGATTTGTGGCACACTCTACAACAAGGTTTCTCAGAGGCGTCAGGTTCAATGGCCAAGAGTTGCGTCGCACAGTGAAGAACTTATCTGAAGCAGCAGAAAGGAGCAGAAACTGGCTGTGGTTGAGACGGAAGGATTCTGGATGGGGATCTCAAGCACAATAGAAAGAAAGCAACGCTGATGTACATGTTAGTAAGCTGGGCTGAGCTGAGTGGGGGATGGAGGGGGGTTATGCTCAGACACCAGAACTCTTGAGGTGTCGTGGGCTAGTCAACGAAACGCCGAGGATGGAAGATGCCCACTTGAAGACCCCGGAGATGTACCCTACTTATCTCAATCCAGACAGTTGTCATGCTGATGCTCTGGGAGACCGCACTGGGTTGATCCCCGGAGCCAGCATCGCAGCCGTTGTGTGTGCTGATGCGCTGGGGACGTAAAATGAGCTGATCCCTGGAGCCAGCAATCAACACTAGACAGAAGGATATCTACATCATCAGATGGAAAACCACGCAAATGGATGGAGATGCAGATGGATCACGTTAGTTTACTGCAAACCTGCATCTTAGTTGGTGCTTATCTTGGCGAGAGCAGAGTTCAAATCAGGATGAAGTTCAACATCTACTATCATGTAATGGAAATCAGTGGATCTACAAACACTTTTTTTTATTGTAAATCCTCTTATGAACTACCAAGTCTATCGCACATAAAGATCACAAATTGGTTGAATCCTAAAATGTACATGTTTTTTACATTTTAGATAAAATGCATTTGTACTACGTGCACCCTTCTAAAATAAACCCGAAATTTAATTTATACATCTGTTGCCACAAGTTCCAAACGCGCACTAAGATTCACCAACACACAGATGTAACATTTCAACAAGTCTTGCTATCCCCCTTGCAGGTTCATATCCAGACGATTGGAATCCTGGTGTCTGAGAAATCAGAGCTACAAACAGCACTTTCCCACACACAGCAGGCTGCAAGGCAGAAAGCAGGTACAGTAACACAGAAACTCTTATTGAATTACAGAGGAGACCTACCTTCCATCTATTATAAAATCGTGGCCGCTGCATTTTCAATGACTTCTCATAAGCCAGTTGAGAGACAGTTTTCATTTTTTGTGTTCTGGAAATGCTGCTTCAATTTTAACTTGTGACCTAATGTTGCTGCCTTCATTACAGTCCACTCAAAATAGAAACAAATAGCTAGTGTGTGTCATGAATGGAGGAAAAACTTTAAATGCCTATGTATTATAAATATGACTTCATTAGTTTCAATGTTCCTGCTCACAGCCAGCATTTTCCTGTTTTCCACATAGTGTTTGTTTTATTTCAGGTTTACAACCTGTTCTATCTGAGGAGCCTTTCCCTTTAGGCTGTGTCATATGGGATTTTGTTGTTTGTTGTTGTTATAATCATAATATAATACAGTACATGGATGAAGGCAATATTTACATCCTGAGCCATTAAAAAAACAAAAAGGTGTAATACCACAGTAGTGATGGCATATTCATCTAGATTATAAGAACATAAGAGGTTACAAACGAGAGGAGACCATTCGTATAGTAGTAGGTTATTGATCCCAGAATCTCATCAAGCAGCTTCTTGAAGGATCCCAAGGTGTTGATTCCAGACTCCCACAATTTTGGGTCCCCCTGGGTCGACACTTTCAATACCTTTTTAGAATTTTGAATGCTTGAATCAGATCGCCATGAAGTCTTCTTTGTTCAAGACTGAATAGATTCAATTATTTTAGCCTGTTTGCATATGACATAACTTTTATACTAGGAATAATTCTGGTCGCTCTTCTTTGCACTCTTTTAGACAGCAATATCCTTTTTGTAGTGAGGTGACCAGAACTGAACACAATATTCAAGATGAGGTCTTACTAATGTATTGTACAGTTTTAACATTACTTCCCTTGATTTAAATTCAACACTTTTCACTATATATCCTAGCATTTTGTTGGCCTTTTTATAGCTTCCCCATATTGTCTGAAGACATTTCTGAGTCAACATAAACTCTTAGATCTTTTTCATAGATTCCTTCAATTTCAGTATCTCCCATATGATATTTATAATGGACATTTGTATTGCCTTCGTGCAGTACCTTACAGTTTTCTCTGTTAAATGTCATTTGCCATGTGTCTGCCCAGTTCTGAATGCTGTCTAGATTATTCTGAATGACCTTTGCTGCTGCAGCTGTGTTTTCCACTCCTCCTATTTTTGTGTCGTCTGCAAATTTAACAAGTTTGCTTACTATACCAGAATCTAAATCATTAATGTAGATTAGGAATAGCAGAAGACCTAATACTGATTTCTGTGATACAACAATGTTTACCTCGCTCCATTCTGAGGTTTCTCCTCTAATCAGTACTTTCTGTTTTCTACATGTTAATCACTCCCTAATCCATGTGCATGCATTTCCTTGAATGCCTACTGGGTTCAATTTGAGAATTAATCTTTTATGCAGGACTTTGTCAAAAGCTTTCTGGAAGTCTAAATAAACCATTATTCTGTATATATTTTTGTTTGTTTTTAGGCAAGTAGTGAATATTTAATATGATATTAAGTTTTTACTTGCTTGTTTGGAAAATGAACTGTTATGTGACTGCCTCTCTCTTTCTTCCAGTGGAGGCAGAGGAACTTGGCAACAGGCTTCAGTCGACCAGACAACGAATGGGAGAGCTGGAAAGAACCCTGTCCTCTGTGTCCACGCAGCAGAAACAGTTTGAAAAGGTTCAGAGTGAAGTCCTTCAATGATCTACCATGCTACCCCTCTGCTTTGCACCCTCCTTAGGCTACCTATCTCTGCTCACAATTCAATTCAAGACCCTTGTTTACCGGTCTTCAACACTGCCCCCTCCTAACTCCAATCCCCCATATCTCCCTACACCCCCTGTCGCCCTCTCCACTACTCCTCCTCTACAGGCTGACTGGTCATGCACTCTCCATCCCCCTGTGCCTGCTCCTTCTCTTCCCTAACCCCTCTGTGGTGGCACCAGCTAGACTGCACTTGTAGATCTCTTGCTCTACTGCTATTATGCACTGGACTTGCCTGACCTGTGCACCACGTTACTGGATCCTCACCTAACTGTAATCTTAACTTGTTGCATCCTAGTTCATATCGTATTTTAGTAGTATTATTTGCACTTGCTGTAAATTACACTGTATTTAAATACTAAGCTTGCTCCCTCCCTTTGCTGCCCTGTAACACCTGGAACTCGTCTTGGATAAAGACATTTGCCATATGCAGTAAATAAATAAATAATTATCTAGCCCCAACAAGATTTCATTGGGTGGAGCACAAAATACTTTAGTAAATCACTTACCTTTTTGAGCAACAAGCTGACTCAATTCTCCTACAAACCTGTTGATTTAGGCTTTGTTAGTTTTTATAAATTTAAAATTTATTTTGACCAGCTGAAACACTGTGCACTACTTTTAAAAAGAAAAAACGAAAACCGTAGTCTACTTCTATAACATTAATACATACAGAAGGCAACATATAAATACAGTATAAATTATATCCTGAACCTGGATTTGCATACATTGCAAACAGTATACATTTAAATAGAGCATAAATACAATTTAAAAATAGAGGCTTGTTCAACACCACCAAATTTCACTGAAGGCAAATATTCATCTTTTTCCCCACAGCATAATAAAGAACTGGAAAAGGAACGGGACAGCCTTAAGCTTGAAGTTTACAGATTGAAGTAAGTGATTGGCTAAAAAACAAGATTTGCTTCATCATGGTTCATTTTATAAATATTCAGATGAGATGATATCCACGGGGCACAGAAGTAACTACTTAAAAACAGGTAATTGTGCTAAAAACTATTACATACACTGAGTGTGCCAAAGGATACAGTTTTTATTTCCCCTACTAACTTGGTTAGGGGGGTTTGTTTTTCAAGCTAACGGACCATGCTTGCATCAAAGCGAGCGAGCATAGGTGGGCTGATTGGCCTTTTCTCGTTCTGCAGTTTCTGATGTTCTTATGTTTTCTGTAGTTTAAAACTAAAATATGTACAATGTTGAAAACCAGAATTATTTTCTCCTTCCCTAAAATGCGTCATCTATGACACCTGAAATATAAATGTTGTATTTAATTCTCCAAGTAGAGGTGTTTGGCATAGGTGCAAAAAATGTCTGGCTATGCTCTTTACCTGGTGCAAAGACAGGCCAATGCAACACTGCACCACATTCTTTCAAACCCATGAAACATTCTCTCTGAGTCGTTGCGTGTTCTTGTGACCTTAACCCAACTTAAGAACTAATTTAAATCTTAAGAACAGTATTAAAATTCTTGCAGCTGACCTGGTCTTTCTACACCTATGCCAGATGTTTGGTACTTCACACATGTTTTTTTGTAAATACTTATTTACTTGAATCACTGCGTGCTCTTTGTCTACAGTAAAGTGAGCGAGGATGTTAAACAGGAGAGTTCAGAGCTGTCAGAGCAGCTGCGATTGAGAGTGAGTGAAAACTCTGCCATGAAACTGGACATTGAGGACTTGCGCAAAAAGCTGGAGATGGCTGATCTCATGATCCAGCAGGTGAGTAATTGGGATTGTGGCTAATACCTTCCACTGGAGTGAGGAGTCTTTCTGGAGTCTTCCACAATCCAAGCATCTGTAACATACTGTCTGTATGTGAGTGGTGCGTAAGGGTTAAGCAGTCAGTGTCCAGCCAGCACTTGCAATTATTAAACTTTGGGGTATTTTTATTTTCCCCAAAACAATCAACAACTAATAATACACTCCTCTACCAGCAGTGGTAGGGAGCACACAAAAGGATAACAGTCCCAGAAACAGTAATAAGCACATTCTAACTCCTGCACGTTTGCGTCCGGTCACGGTCCGGTGCTGTACAAGTGTCCTGTGTAGAGTGGTGAGGGTTATGCACGCTGATCAACAGCTGGCTCCGTGCTACTCATGAAAAACAAAAACGAAACAAAGCAGAAACTCAGTGCTCCGGTTTGTTAGTCATCAGTGTAAGGCCCCGTAATACTGCCCAACTCCTCCCCACAATCGTCTCGACTCTCTGGTCTATCCACTCACCGCGAACCCCACAGCTGATTGCAGTGGATTTGTATAGCAGCCCTACGCGACCTCACCAAGATGGCTGGCTTTCGGTGTCTATCCCCCCCCCCCCCCCCCCCCTCCAGTCAGTCCGACCTCATCCTGGTTATACACTTTCCCATTATTCTTACACTGTACCTTTTCTGGCCAGGAGAGAGATTTACAGTTCAGATCCCTTCTCTCCCTATCACAGGTACACTTAAACATTTTGGAACCCAGAATATCAGGCATGCTGTGTTAAATTCAGTTTAAGGGTCCTTGTGTTCAGTAGTTAAACAGGTCTTGGCAGACACGCATGAACACATGTGGTATGAAATGGAGCCATAGATTCAGCTTTGTTTGTTTCCGTGTCTTCTCAAGCCCCCCTTATTTTTTCTGCTTAGTTCTCTAACCAGTCAGGACCTACAGATGCCAACCATCAACTTCATATGGTGATGGAGGAGAAGCTGAAGCTTGAGGCACAGCTGGGACAGGTATTTATGGGCTGTGTGTTCTTATCAGAGAAGAAGAACCACAGGGTTTTCTGGTTTTGCATCTGCTTTGGTTAAAAACAGATGCCTTCATTTTAGAATGAGGGTTAGATCAAGGATAGACTGGATCCAGAGAAACATACAATGACTGGGTGTGACTAGGCAACAGCCTTCAAATTAAAAGGGTGGTCAAAAAATGCTTGTTTTGTTTCTCCCTGTCCACTTGTATTTGGATATTTTAAGAAACAGATATCACAATGCACATCTGTCCTTGTTTTGGCTTGAGCTTTCTACTTTTCTTCTGATAAGTTTTACTGTGTATTTTTTATTTTATTTGAGTTTTTGGAGTTCTGGATATCCTGGGATTGAGAGCGAGAGCAACCTTTTGTCACTTTATTTGAGTCTGATGTGTGGCTACAATTGAAACAACGAAAGGAATACTGTAACCCCTGAGTATTAAACTAGAAGGTTTTTTATACCTGATTTCAGATGTTTCTAGATTTGTATTTCTAGTATTCATTATGAAATGCTTGATTCAGTGCTATCTGTATTGCAGGTGATGGAATCCATACAGCAGCTTAAAGCAGAGAGAGATCAGTATGCAGCACAGCTAAAAGAGGGGGGTAACACCTGGAAGGAGAGGGTGGAGCAGCTGGTTGGTCAGGTATGTGCACAAGGACTTAGTTTTTTTTTGTTTTTTTTTTTTTGTTTTTTTATGAGCTTTGCAGTCAGTTAAAATAGAAACCTGTTTCTTTTCTGAGGTGATGTAGCCCTCAAAACCAGTTACTGAATACTACTGTTGTGTTTGGTCAATGTAGCGTTAGGATGAAACGATAAACCATACTATTATTTTCCATGATCTGTACAGCCTAAAGGAGGAGGCTGCTACCCGCAGTGGTTGATCAGTTTGGCCCTTATATTCAGTTATTACAGGAGTATGTGGCTGACTGGTCTGCAGGATAGTATCATTGACTTTCTAATTAAATAAAATGTATTGCTCAAGGCCATGTGTCTCTTGGCAGGTGAACATACTTTCAGAGGAGAGGGAGAAGAGCCTGGTCAAGACCCAAGAGCTAGAAGCTTTAGTTACAGAGTTGCAGAACACCCCTGGTAATGCTCATTCATTTCTTCCTTTACTTTTATAAATGTTTACTAAAGCCAAACCACTACTGCCTGCTGACTGATAAGAATTTAGTTTACAGTTCTTTGACTTGAAGGCACCCTAGCACTATGATATCAGCAATTTGTGAGCTTCCTTGAAACGTGAGCTTACTTTCTGCATTGCAGAACCAAGGATCTACTCCTATATTGCGTACTGCAGTCTAGCACTGCACTGGTTTCCTCATTATTAGTACCATCTTGTGTTTGATGTTTCTGCAGCCCAGGTGTCCCAAGAGAGTGTGCCCCAGGCTGCCCCTCAACCCGAGGGACCTACTGAGAGTGAGTCTGCTCTGCAGGAGGCTGTGAACTTACTGCAGCAGGAGAAGGAAGCCATTGGCAACCAACTCCGTGCCCAGGTAATTCTAACTGAGGCTGACCATTTTCATTTATTAACAGGTTAATTACCATGTAACTCAGTGAGAAAAGATCATAAGATTGTACAAGAAAATAAGATCCTTGCTGTGAAGGTGGAGGCAATCCGATGGGTCCATTAACTTCACTTAATGATGAACCAAACACATTAGGTTGCAGCCATTTTTTTTCTGCATTGTTGTGTTTTGTTTCTGCTTTGTTTGGGTCTCTTGTGCAAATAAAATACATTAAGAAATGCTTTAGAAATTTGATACCTTGACTAATAAAACATACAAAAGAACTGGAGAATAACACATAGAACAGATTTACTGGCAAACTCTCTTATATAGGTACTTTAGTTTGAAATGTTAGGTTTTTTTTGTATACATGTTTACAAGTTGTGTGGTTTTATATAAAATTATTAACTTTTTTAAAATATGACAGTGAAAAAAAAAAAGAAATATGAACGCAAACTGTAAGCTAGACTCGACGACATTTGAAAACTGTTTGTATAACAAAATGAACCTTTGCACTTACCTGTGTGAAGAGGTGGGAGGAATCCAGGTAGAATCCTGTTAAAGAGGAAGAAAATTAATTTGTGTTTTTAATAAAGGTTTATTGTAAAAAAACAAACCATATATATATATATGTGTGTGTGTGTGTGTATGTATGTATATATATATATATATATATATATATATATATATATATAAAAATTTTTTAGCTCAAAGAGCCAGCTGCCCAACGTTTCGATACGTTGTACATATCTTACTCAAGGGAGCCTGTGTTTGAATCAAAACATTGGAGGTATTTATAGGTGTTTGACAGCATGACAACTACTTATTCAAATCTTAATTCAAACTTTACATAATTTATGTCATGTCCTTGACTGGTGAAGTGCTGTACTATTGGTTCATTCATTTTTTTTATTTCTAATTAATGAAAGGTGGTTCTGAATTATTTTATATAAAGTTGTTCCAGTCTCTCCAACATATTTTATTTCGTCACATTTTTCACAGGCTATTGCATAAACAACATTGCTATTTTTACAGTAGGTATTAGTTTTTAGTGGATATGTGATGTTCTTATGTTTAATTGTATTTTTACTTTTGTCCATGTATTTACAAACTTTACATGTACTAGTGCAAGTATTTGTAGAACCTATTCTGTCAATTATTCTTTTATGTTTACTGTGAACTAGAATATCACATAAATTAGCTTCTCTTTTGAATGCTACATCTGGGGCATGAAGAAATACTTTTTTTCAATTTTTCTGAATTACGTAGAATCCGCAAGTGTCTCCAAACTATCTTAGAAGTATTGGGCAAAAGTTTAGAGTATGTCATTATTAATGGGACTCTCTCTCTTGACCTTTTTAGCTCTATTTTTATAATCTAGTAGATCATCTTTTTTTTAGTTTATCCACTTAACACTGTCTCTATAATTCTTTCTTTGTATCTTCTTTTTTAAGATTTGTTTTTAATACATGTCTTTCTTTTTCATAGTCACTTTCTTTAGGGCATATTCTTCATATTCTTATTCCTAGCCCCTTTGGGATTGCCCTTTTAGTGTGTATTGGATGTGCAGAGGACATGTGTAAATACTGGTGCCTGTCAGTAGGTTTATAGAAGAGGTCAGTCTCAGTTGAACCACCTTCAAGTTTTACTGTGGTATCTAAAAATTATATTTCTTTGCTTGTTCATCGAAGGTCCGCCTTAATATTGCTGTGTATTTCATTTGCCATTTTATGAAACTGGAAAAGAGATTCTTCTCCATGTGTCCAAACCCCAAAAATATCATCTACAGACCGAATGTATTCTAAAGGTTCTCTTTCTGATTTTCTAAGTAACTGTTCTTCCCATTTCCCCATGTATGTACTAGAAAAATGCATTCCTAATTTAGATCCTATTGCTGTACCATCGTTTTGTTTGTAATTTTTATCAACAAATGTAAAATAACTGTTTTCTAAAACTACATTGATCATGTTCAGCACCTCTGCTGTGGGTATTGATTTATCTAGTCTATTTAGTGCTTTTTGACAAGCTTCTAAAGTTTCTTTATGAGGGACACTTGGATACAAGGATTTTACATCCATGCAAAATAAAATTGTATTCTCTGGAATGTTGTGCTTTAGTGATTCAAGTCTTTTTAAAATTATATATACACATACAGTATGTGTGTGTTTTGCTATGGCTGAAACAACAGTGCAGTTTAATGATCAAGGAATGTGATATATGGCTAAAATAAAGTTAATTACTGATTAGAGGTCAGATTAAAATAGGGCATGGCACACGCATTACGTTAGTCTGGGGGACTTTACATCTATGAAAACGAAAGCGCTGTATGGTTTTACAGTTAGTATTAGAGGTCAAATGAAAGGGTAGTTGAATTTTAATGCTATTTTGTAAAATCATAGTAATTATGATCTAAAATAACCTTTTGTTAGACTTAGATTTATTTATGGTGTTAGATTGTTCCAGGGGAAGGAGCTTCCTACAGGATCAGGTATGTATACCCCTCTGTGGCTCATTCAGGAGTGAGAGGGTTGGAGTGCAGTCTATGCTCCAGGTAACCAGTGAGATGCAGCTGCCCAAGGTTTGGAGTATTAGCTGTTAGTTACTTCATATTACAGCTAAATTAGAGTCTAGCTGGTTAATAGTTTAAGTGTTCTCTGTTTTTGGATGTGTTCAACAAGAAATGATTACCTTTTGCAACTGTGGTGCCAAGAAAATAAAATATAAAGAACTGTTCTTTATTCAAACAACATTGTCTGCTGATTTCTTCTTGCCTAGGTTACCTCAACCTCTACCTCTGGCTAGGCTACCCTTACAATCTCATAATAGCCAGTGGGTGGATTTCTGAGTTGCTTTGAGGAAACAGTTTTGTTTCCCCCACTACACTTTCATAGAAATAAACATCCAAACAGAAAACATGCAAAAAAAAAAAACAAAACTCTTAAGTATGGCTCAGTTTGTAAAAGCATTAAGTACTGTTGTCGACGATGGGTATGAACTGCTAAAACACGACACTCATGATGATGTTTAGCTGCTGCCAGTTACCAAGCTTCCTCCGATTTGTGTGCAGGTACGAGACAACGAGCAGCTGAGCCGACTGTGTCAGGAGAAGGAGGAGCACATGCTGGAGCTGGAATGCATGGTTCAGCGCTTCAATGACAGCTCAGTGGACCATCAGCAGATCCTGGAGGACATGCAGAGCGACAAGGCCACCATCAGTCGGGCCCTGGCACAGAACAGAGAGCTCAAAGAGCAGCTAGCGGAGTTGCAAAATGGATTTGTCAAACTGGTACGATCCCAAGCTCTCTCTTTTATATTGGAAGCCTTGAGTGCAATTTGTGGGAAGACAGGGTTCATTAATCTGTGGGTCTGTTTAGAGCTGTGGACTAGTGGTTAGAGATATGGTTCCTAGAGACAATGTAGGCTTGTGGCTTGAACTGGGTAACAGGAAAGGTATGTGGCCATAAGGTTAGAGCAGTGGTCCTCAAAGTGGTGCCCGCGAAGCCAGGCCATCGTGCCCTCGGCATCTGTTCTTAAATAATGGGTCGTGAACACATTTCTGTCAAGCGTGGGAAAATAAACAAAGCTTGAAACACGTTTTCCAACAAAAGCGCCACAGCATTCAGGCTGACAGTGCTGCTCACTTATGCTGTGCTTGTACGTAATCGACATTTTTTTTTTCTTTTTCCCAAAGGGCTTCTGCTTTATGATCAACCAGTTGAATATCCGCATTGTCTCTGCGGTAGCCCAATCATAAGTTAGCTGGGTGGGACATAAACTGTGTCTGTTTCAGTTACAGGTACCGACAGTAAGTTTAACCAGTAGTATAGTCAAATATCTGCCAAGGTTTACGCAGCTGTCAAATCATAAATAAGCAGAGCAAGCATAGGCCGTTCACGGTATTCTGCATGAAAATTGAAGGTGAGTCAGTAGCCAGTGGGAAAGAAAAAGATCAGGCAGCTTTCCAGTCTTTCGTGAGCAGAGGTGGGTGTTAATATGCCGGGAAAGCACTGAATTTCGCGGACTGTTATTGAGAAAAATAATAAATTAATACGTAGAATTTAATTTTCTATCTCTGTTTTTTATTTCACCAGACAAGGGAAACGCTAGTATATTTAGTTACAAATCCACTTTCTCTGAATAATTGTACTGGAGATGAGCGATCTTTAAAACGGTAGTGTTGACAAATTTGTCAAATTGAAACAAAGCTAGATGCTATCTATCCTCTTATTTTAGTTTATTCACGGTTATCTGTGTAAACATGCTATTTAAAAAATGTTTACATTGCATATTTTTTGTAAATTATTTAAATAAGCACAGCACGCACAATTACTGCCTGAGACTTGGCTTTATCAGAGTGAGCCAAGAATAACTCCTGCTAAAACTCTTAATTTTTCATATATAATTACACACACACTGTGTATGTCTCGAAGGCAGTGTTTAAGATAAGAACCTATGAAACAGTCAGCGTGCCCGCAAACGGCCAAGTCAGATCAATTTATGCCTGTGCCCAAATTACTTTGAGGACCACTGGGTTAGAACTAAGGGACAGGGTGACAGGCTGATCTAGTGGTTGAGAGAGTTTGAGATCCAGGAGAAAGACAGAATTAGTGCGTTTACATTTACAACTCTAGCTTTGGATCGATCAGATAAAAATATTTAATCATTTGAGCCACTGGTTTATCCTTCGCACTGATCCAGGCTGGCTCTGGCCCTGTGTGCCTGTGCATAGCCCCTGAACTGTAGTGCCCGATACACCTATCGACCACCCCTAGCTTGAGACATTTCCCCATCCCAGCACACTTGTTTCTAATTCAAGGTGGTTGTTCCATTCTAATTCAGATTTTGTTTTGCCATCAGACATGGAGTGAAGCATTGAAAACTTGCATATGGGACATTTAAAGAAACAGGTGGTGTTGAACATTTACATGTCAGCCTGACAACTCTTGTATGTAAATGTAAACAGTATACTCCTGTTTATTTTCTTACCCATGAAAAAGACTTATTTGTGCTGTTCAACAAAAGAGAAACTCATGCGTTTAATAGCTAAAAAGGAACATCTGCAACTTTCAATTGTGTACTTTCTCCCTCCCAGAACTCAAGTTTATTTACCAATTCAATCAATGAATCACAATACTGTTGAGTGACACGATTTTAAAAATAAAGCCATTCTTAAGTCAATGCATTCCTTTGTTTAAAAGGAAAGCTAGTACTATATGTTATACAGTGCTCCCTCAATATAAGGCCCAAATTCCCTATACTAGTGATTCAAGCAATATTTCTACGGTAAATGCCGTACCAGTGTTCAAACTGTAAACAACTTCTCAGTTTAACTTCTGTTTCTGTCTCTGCCTTTTGATATAGTATCTGAAGTGAATAAAAGCTGCACTGACACTTTGTAATACAGACATTTTATTCAGCACTCATTTTATGACTAAATAAATATTAGGCTTATTACATGGTTATCTTTCCTAATGTATTTCCTTTTTTGCTGCGAGAAGAGCTGTGGCTTTCTCTGGGAGACGAGATGCTTCTCCGCTCCGGCAGCCGAATCTGGGGCGAGCCCATTCCCTCTTCCCCTCTCCCGACCCGCTGTCCAAAATACCAATTATTATAATTATAATCAGCTCCTGCATTACAACTAAAGTGTATTACTTTTCTTGCTAATTCCTAAATGGGTGGGTGGGTGTGTGTGTAATTTGTGCTGTCCCCATGTATGGTGTGTATATGGTAGTGCGGTAGATTTACCAGCTTATTAGTCAATCTATACATTAACCGTTAAATGTGTATAGATTTACCAGCTTACTGGTCAATGTATAAAGGAAGGGCTTGAAGTTTTCAGGTTTTATTTTTGATTAGATGGCATCCCTTTTTAAACTAACTGAACCAATTTCTGTTTTCTAATTAAACTCAGAAAAAGCTTTTAATTACAAAACAATTGTCACTTGTTTTTACCTTCATGTCTTGACAAAAATGACTACAAAAGATTTAGAAGTGAGTAGTTTTTCGAGATTTACGATTATACTGTAAATTTACACTATAGTCGTAAATCTCGAAAAACTACTCGCTTCTAAATCTTTTGTAGTAATTTTTGTATTACTTTAGTATAAATACATGTTAATTTGGATTCATATGTTGTTTTTTTCTGACTTTGTGAACAAAAAGACACATTCGCCCGTTTTCTCATTGGAAATAGTGATATTTTGAAATTTACCTGTCCTGGTCACAAAAGCAAAGTTTGTGGGGAATAGTAGCCATTTTCTATACTTTTGAGGCATAAGCAATTAGGAAATAACACTTACTACTTACTATTTTGTTACATAGTGTTATTAAATGTCTTTTTTTTCACATTTGTAGCACAAACGTACAAGCGTGTTTTGGAATCCTCTGTCTCGCCGCGTTCTGCCAAAGATATTGTTTGGTTCTGTTGTCCGAGTAACAATCCCAACTTGCTTTTGCCTATGCCAGTTTGACGCTGACAATGGGGACATTGCCCACGAGTGTACGTGGCAAATGTGATCCGTCTCGGGGACTGCTGCATTCACTGTAGCCAAAAAACAGACCAAAGTCATTGCACAGCCCCCTCTGCAGGCCACTTTTTAGGAAGGCTGGACCGGGGCCAGCTGCATATACGCTCAAAAAGAAAGACCTAAGCCATCTCAGATGGCCTTGAAGTGGCTAGAGTAAACATTGTACATTTATTGTTAAATGTTAGTGCTATACAGTTTTACTGAGGGTGCTATGTTCCCTGCAGACCAATGAGAACATGGAGCTGGCCAGTGGGCTGCAGTCGGAGCAGCATGTCAAGAAGGAAATGGCCAAGAAGATGGGGCAGCTGCAGGAGGATCTGCACCAAGTGAAGGAACAGGTGGGTTATGACTCCATTCTTCCAACTAGACTGTGACTGTACTGGTGGTGTCTGAAGAGCTGTGCACCAGCCAAGAGATTTACCATCTCTGGGTGAAGCCTCCATTCTGAGGTGCTGGGAGCTCTCCTTGAGAGGTTCGCGGCCCATTTTATCACCCCGGGGGTGGTGGTGGTGGTTTATCCAAGCCACCATGGTAGCATGTGCCTCCCCTGAACCTCCTGCAAAAAATTCTGCAAGGCCAGATAAACTACCCGCAGCTCCAAAATATTTATATGGATACCAGAGTGTGAACAGAGCGGAGCGAACCAATTGTATATGGAGTGGGGGAGCGGAATGGGGTAGTTTGCTGGAGCGGATTGCTTGAGCAGATATTTCCAGCCCTCTCCTTTACAGCACTGAGAAGAACTGAACACAGTTTTATTTTTGTTAAATACATGTTTGGCCATGGAATTTGCACAAGCGTTTAAAACTGTATTTAACCATCTTCAATGTGATTGCTGCTGCACGTTATAATTCATTAGGGAGAGAAAAATATGTATTCTCCCAATTTTGTGGAACTGCAATTGTACCTATAAAAATGTGAGAAACGTCATCAGTGTGTCCATCTGTCTGCGGTTATTTATATAGCCTATATAGTTCTTCTATAGTTATATGGTTATGCCCCAGTACAGCACTGTGAACATGGTTTACATTGTCATCCCTTCTTAGGGATCAAACAACTTGAGTTGGGTGACTTGTTCTTGGTTATCAATGCATTTGTGCTGCATATTTGGTCCAGTGCTGCACATTAGTGATCATTTAGATAAAACATCTGGGGTTGTACTAAACTAGTAAAGCAGATTTAAACATAGAATAAACATCCTAGGGGCTCCGGGTAAATGTGCTCTGCGTGGAGTGCAGGATGCGCCCTATAGCCTGGAGGTCTGGTTCGAGTCCCAGCTATTCCACTGCCGGCTGTGGACAGAAGTTCCCAGGGGGTGGCGCACATTTTGCTGAATGCCGCCCAGAGTGGGGAGGGCTTAGGTCAGCCAGGGTGTCCCTGGCTCACCAGTGACCCCTGTAGACTGGCTGGGTGTCTGCAGGCCTGCCTGCAAGCGGTGCAGAGCTGTGTGGTCCTCCGACGCTGTAGCTCTGGGGTAGCTGCCTGGTAGGGCTGCAGAGTGAAAAGAAGTGACGGCTGATGGCACATGTTTCAGAGGATGCGTGTGTTCGTCTTAGTCTCTCCCTAGTCAGTGCGAGGGTTGCAGCAGTGAGCCAAGCTTATGAATTGGGCATTTCAAATTGGGGATAAAACGGGGTAAAATACAATTGCCGATTCCAAATTAAAAATAAATAAATAAAAAAATAAAAATAAACATCCTGCCTTACAAAAAAAGAAAAAACTTGGAATTGAGTAATACTTCGCTAATTATCCAAATAATCAAAGCAATGATTTATAGATTAGGCTAGTCAAAACATTAGAAACCTTTCAAACTGCTCATCTGAATTTCCTGCCTGTGGTGTGGGACCAGGAGCTGAAGTGTAGTAACCGGTGTGCCTGTCTCTGTATCCCCAGATGGAAGTCAAAGTGCAGGAGGCCACAACTCTCCTGGAGCAGAGGGATCAGTACTTAACACACCTGCAGCAGTACACAGCCGCATACCAGCAGATGGTAGTTGAGAGAGAGGAATTGCACAAACAGTACCTGCTTCAGACACAGCTGATGGACCGGCTGCAGCATGAAGAAGTCCAGGGCAAGGTGCAGCTGCAGGTCACCCAGAAAGAGCTGAATCAGGCCAAGGTGGGGCTCATTCTCTCTGTGAGCAAGGGGTTATTCGCTGCTCCTCTGTACTTCACTGGAGCTATACTGATTTTTATAACGGGTAGATTCACTTAGATGCGTTGCAATCCAGTTCCCAGATGTGTATTGAAATACTAACCAACATTCATCTTTCCCCAACGTTAGTCACTGTCACTGTTTTCTGACTTGACGTTGTAAAGAAATATGAAGGCCGGGATATAAACTGGATTGTGCAGCAGTCACCAAGCCATATGGAGAGCTGGACGCCAAAAAAAAAACTTATACCTACTGTATGCAGTAGGGATGGGTCGGTATACCAGTTTTTCGGTTTACCACTGTTTGGGTACGTTACGGTATTAATACCGTTTCTTTTATTCAAAACCGCAATTATTGTCATTTGGTTATACACCGGTAAATGCATTTTTTCAACTGCAAACTTCTAAATCAAGCGATGGTATTTGCAGCCTTATCAAAGTGTCTGAGGAAGATCTTTTTGTGAACCGATACTGTAATTTGATAATGGTTTTGAAGGAAACGGTCAGCGACACAGAATACATGCTTAAATTGCTTTGTTCTGTTACCCAGAGCTTGCTGCGCTGGCTGCTCTTGGCTGCTGTCTTTCTGACCTCACATGCGGCTTCTCCAAACCTTGCAGCGTAGCACATATTTTCAATGTGCTATATTTGTCTGGATTATCAACAGTCAGTTTAATGTAATGGATAAACATGAATTTTATTGTAAAATTAACCACTTATCACAGATTTAGTACATTGCGGTGTTGTGTTTTTTTTTTTTTTTTTTTATTATTATTTAATGTAGCGTGAAATAGTGTGTAATAGTCATTGGAAGCTTACTTGTGCAATGTCGTAAATGTAAAAAAGAAACGTACCAAGTTATTTGGCATGGTAAAATACTAAATGTTTAAATCATTCCATGAAAGATAGTCTGATTTGGTGGTTTTATTTTTGTGAATTATGGTAATTTAAGTTATTTTCATTAGTCTTTCTTCATTTGAGCCATTATTTGATAGCTTGCATGATGTACACTGTGATATTAAGGTTACCATGGTATTTTTAACAGTTATCATACCGTGCAAATTTCATACCATCCCATCCCTAGTATGCATTATGAACTTCAAAAACATTTTCTGTTAATTTGTTTTTATTATTTATTTAGTTAAGCTGTATTGGCTATATTTAAACAAAATATGTAAATCAATATTTATTTATGTATCCACTATAATCGGAATATGTAAAGTCAATTAAAGCCCCTTGTCGGTAAAAATACTCTTCCCGCGGGTCAATAATTTTCTACTATAGCCCTCCTTTCCAGTCCATGTTATCTATCTGCCTATCTATCACAGTAGAACCTAATTTATGTGCAATTTCAATTGTACGCGCCTCCCTGACAATCTCATTGCCAATGTAGACTTACCACCGTGGCCCACACACACAACGAAGCATGCATCAGTCTAAAACAGGGTGATTAGAAAGTAAGCACCATGTGTTTATGTGGTAAACTTGCTTCCTAATTGCCCTGCATGCATACATACATATATACATACATGTCAGCAGTGCAAGGGATAGAATGACTATCTAACTGGTTTGTATTTCAGGAGAACCTGAGCCAATTGTTTAAAGAGAATGAGGAATTGAAAGCAGAGGTCCAAGAACTACATGCAAATACAGAGCTCAGCACATTGCCAAGAGATCAAGGTACATGCTTTTATGTGAAAGTAATATTATTAGTTTGCATTCTCATTTCAAAAGTGTGAACTTCGACATATATCTCCCTAAATGTCTACAATGTTACGAACCTCTGAATAGCTTTAAACAAGAAATGCATAGTACTGTTTTGAATTACTCTATTTAAACTTAGTCTTGAAAAACAATATGCGCTTACTTTCTTATGCTTGACTGTAATGTCTTTCATGTTCATTCTTGATGAGGCTATGTCAAATATGTAATTTACTTTCATCCTTAAAAAAAAAAAAAAACCCGCAACCTGAATAACTGTATCAGAGCTGCTCGCAGAGCCTCTGTGACGCAGTCATGCCTGCCCTCGAGGGTATAAAAGGATTGCACGCACACAACTCATCGCCATTTCTCTTTTCAAGAACTGACTGGCAGGAGAGCCTATTCAGATAAGTACTTGTTACTTTTTCTGGAAATATTTTTTTTAAATTCAGATTTATTGTGTTTACACAAACTATGTGATATTACAAATAATCGATGTATTAGTTTTACTAAATACATGTATTTGTGCACTACGGCCTGTTTGTTACAGCCTACTGTGGCCTTGTGCCCCGTTTGAAGCCGGCAGTTTGACTTGCCCCTTCTCAGGGATCAAGCAACGTAAGTCGGCTGACTTTGTGCTCTCACCCCATGCTGCAACTCAAAGGTATCGGAGTACTCAATTATTTGGACAACTGGCTCATTTGTGCCCAGTCTGCAGCTCAGGCAGACGCTCACACGGAAGTGGTCATTGGCCACCTTCAATGGTTGGGTCTTGCAATGAATCATCACTTGGTGTATGCTGTCCACTGTGTCGGACGGCAGAGTGCAGAGAATAGACGGCTGTTTAGAACTATTTCACTACGGTTGATTTAAGATGCCTATTTCCACATCCCCATAAGAGCAGGGCACAGGAAGTATCTCGGGTTCGCTTTCCAGGGGATAGCATACGAGTTTCAAGTGTTGCCTCTGTTTAGCCCCCCCGTGCCTTTTCAAAGTGCTTAGAAGCTATTCTGGCCCCATTGAGACTCAGGGACATCAGTGCTCAATTATCTGGATGATTATCTCATTTGGCTCGTTTGTGCTGAGCACATGAGAGCCTCCTCTCACTGCGGGCAGTAAGGTTTTCAGCGCTAATGCACCTCCTGAGCGGCCAGCCGTGGAGATTGCCCAAGCGCATTATCAGGTGCAAGGGAGCTTGTGGCATCCTGACCCATCGACCCTGCAGCTCTGGGTCTGGGGCCTGAATGGCTGCATTTGAGCCATCTGGGTCTGGCCAGTAGGGTTGTACTGACACTGCTTACTGTTACTACTGTGTGCAGTACTGCATAGTGCAGAGTCTGTTCCGTCTTACCTGGGTTTCATGCATGTGTTTCTTGCAAGGGCAAGTTGCCTCTAGAAGACGGACATGTTGAGTGCATTGTCTCTCTTGGTCCTGAGCACACTCAACAGGCTCTGATTGATCACACATCATGTGATTTCTGTGCCCCTTTCACTAAGCGTACTGCGGACTGTCGGCTGGCCCATCGTTCCAGAAAACGCTCCCTCACGTACGATCAGTGAGGCTGGACCCTCCTACCATGGCTGTGTCAAGGGAAGGGGAGTGTCACAGTCGAAGGAGTCCAGTCAAGAAGCCCCTTGCCTTCCTTCCTTCCCCTCCTCCTACTCCATCTTCTTTCCCCAATTTTCCCACGCCTTCTCCCCCTCAAATGGAGGAAAAAGAAAACTTGCTGTTAACGTTTGGCAGATAGGGAGCAGATAGATAATATCTGGGAGGTCCTGTCACAACAGCAGGTTGTTCTTACTGAACTGCTGCAAGAGTGCACAACAGCTCCGGTACTACAGATCTCGTCCCACCTGCTCCTGTGCAGGCAAGGGCATGTGATCTAAGGGGTGATGCGTTATATTGTCACCTCCTGAGGAGTATGGATGTGGTTCGTCGTTGGAGCTTGAATGTAGTGCTTAATGTACTGATGTGACCTCTGTCTGAGCCCATGCACTCTCAGCTGAGCTCAAATTTTTGTCTTTTTTCAAGGCGCCTTTCTTGCTTGCAATCTCACCTCTGCTATACAGGTGAGTGAAATGCGAGCGTTGTCTGTATCGACAACATGGCTAATATTTTCAAAGGCCAGAATGAAGGTTTCACTTCTAACCTGGCTTTTCATGTTCACCAGTCAGTGGAATTGGAACCTTTCCATTCCCCTCCTTTCCAATCTGACAGGGAGCACCAGTTCCATACGCTTTGCCCTGTGCAAGCATTAGCGTATTATGTTGACAGGACTAAAAGCTGGAGGCAGTCAGTATAATTTTGTCTGTTACGGAGAGGACAGGCTCTGTCTAAACAGCATTTGTCTGAATGGTTGACGGGCACAGTTAAGACCTGCCAGAAAAGTTCACTGGCCATTCCACCAGGGGTCAGGCAACTTCATGGGCTTTGTTCCAGGGTGCATCTGTCCAGGACATATGCAGTGCAGCAGTGTGGGCTTCCTCCCATACTTTTACTAGGTTCTACCGACTGAATGTTGTAGAGCCGCATAACCCTGGTTTCAGCACTAGAGTGCTGAGGGCGGCTTTCCAGACCACCTTCACAACACAGCATTAGGTGGGTTTCATCGTATGTCTCTTCCAGCTATTGCTGGATGCTGATTACTAGCACAAGGTGGTTTCGGGTTGGCTTTGTAGCTCAGTGAGGGGCTACCATGTCCTTGTGTCAGCTTGGGTATACTCTCCTATTTGTAATGGTTAACATTCTCTACTTGAAAGGGAACGTTAGGTTATTATCATAACCCTGGTTCCCTGAAATAGGAATATTAACCATTAACTTCAGGGTCGCGGTGCTCATGGTCGCAGTCCTCGAAGAAAAATGGCATCGCTGTTGGTGTGTGCAACTCTCAAGGGCGGCATCACACTGCTCTGCCAAGAAGTTTCAGGTTTGGGTGTCTAAAGGGGAAACATCCATTTGTATGGTTTAATATTCCTATTTCAGGGAACCAGGGTTATGATAATAACCTAACGTTATTATCATAACCCTGGTTTCCTGAAATAGAAATGTAACCTTAACCTTCAAGGTCGCTGCAGCAGTCTTGAAGGAAAAATGGTGCCGAGTCCTGTGCGTGCAGTCCTGTGCGTGCAGTCCTGTGCGTGCAGTCAGGGGCGTCATGACTGAGATCAAAGCTGCTCAGCAGCCTCTGTGTCAATTTATTCGGGTTGTGGGTATTTTAGAGAGGTTAATACCCATTCGTTAATGGTTACATTTCTATTTTAGGGAACCAATGTTATGATAATAACCTAACATTTATAGGCTTTTATATCAAGACTGCTTTTCAATGGTGTTTTAAGTGGTTGCTTGAATCAGGTTTGACTGTATATGAATACAGCAATAGACCACAGGATAAGTTGCTGTGTGTTAAAGTAGGGCCAAGCATCAAACGAAGGATTTAAGATAGATTTTTTTTTTTCTGACCATTTATTCAAAACCTGAGACACCGAAGATTATAACAAGTCATTCTGTATCTTGTTAGAAGTACTCGAGAATACTGTGGCTATTGACAAGCAGTTACTTAACATGCTGTCATAGAAAGTGTCCGAGAAAGTAATTCCACATAATTACCAAATTGGTGCTTCATCGTGCATCTGAAAGCCAGTTCTTGCTCATTGTTATGTCTTGTATCCCTGTGTTTCTGCTTATCTATTTGAACATCAATCCTGGTTTGTCCAAAAGTTTTGAGTGTAACAGTTGCTGTAGCCAGTGCTGTTCCATATCACCTTTTCTGTACTGAACAAAAGACCAGTTCCAGCAGTATATTTTTTTTTAATGGACAGCTACCGGTAAGCCACGGATACCTTTTTAATAATTACAGTTCTGGAAGTGGCGAGTATATCCCTCCTCTTCCTGTGTCTGTTCAGGTGTTTGTGGTATATCCCTCCTCTTCCTGTGTCGGTTCAGGTGTTTGTGGTATATCCCTCCTCTTCAGGTGTTTGTGGTATATACTGTACCTTCCTTTTAGCAATCTCCATTTTTTTCTGAGAAAGTTCTTGAAAATTGATTCGTAATTAAATCGACCATGATGCCTCTGTTGTCTGAAATGTGTTTTTTATTTGTAAAAACTAAATCGAAATATTACTTCGACTCTCAATATAATTCTTAATAACACTCTATAATAAACAATATCGCGTAAAATATTATTGTATGGTAGTGTTTTTCGTCAGTCAGTTACTCTGTGATTTAGAAACAGTGTTAGCTCATTCAGTCAGTTACTGTTTCAGAAAGTGTTAGCCATTACCCAGATACACATCAGTCATGTTTTACCCTGCCCCCTTGCATTAAGAATAAAATCAATCTCCATTAAATTAATGCAGTTACCAGTCACACGCGATTTCCGACTCCATTTCCAGTTTTCTGATGGAAAATGTACTTCTTTATCCATCACAGCCTGCATTTTATTTATTGCGTGCCAAGTCAGTCTGTCTTGATTGTTCAGTTACACAGCGCTGTCTCCAATTTCACATGAAAATTTTTAGATACTGTTTTTTTTTTTTTTAAAACCTGTAATCTTTAATTGCTTTTGTGCATTTTCATTTGCAAGTGAACTGTGACATTAGGGATTTATCAAGCTCTATATTCTGCAATTCTGAATACCAACTTCTAGAAACTGATTTTTTTTTTCTTTTGCTAAATTGCATTGCCTTTTATGTTTTATGCAGTTCTGTGCATGGGTAACATTTTGATTTTGCTGTTGGGTTGTTAATGGGGAATTTTACATACTGCTACAATACGTACTGGATTTAAAAGTATTGTAGCTCTGAGCTGCGGGGTTTCTAGGATATAATGAGACAGACAGCAGTTGCAGTTCAAAGCAGTAAGAAAACGCTGTATTTATTTTTAGTTTAGTGAACAATGGCTCTCATTCCTCTTGTCTCAACTCTCTCCGTTCTCCTGCCATCAGGTCCTGCTTCTCTCTTTCAGACTGTCATCTCCACACACACACCCAAGTCCTTCCCCATTCCTCACTCATTGGTCCAACATTCCCTGTCCCTGACTGGTTGTGTCAGACCTGCTCCCACTTCCCTCAGTGACACAGTCACACACACAGTCTATAATCGGGTCCATTCCTACACCACAACCCCCCCTCATAGTATGCACCGTGTATTACAGTCCACATGTCGTCTTTTCTTTTGGCTTATAATATAGTTATATTTTCAGAATCATATCATATTCTGAATTAAAAAAACTATTTGTTTGATAGTACTGTACCAACAAAACCAACTTTAGTACATCTAAGTGGAAGTCCACTTACTTTAAAACAGTCTGAGTGCTGACTGTAGTCCATTCAGTCATAGTTACTCTGTGTTTTAGAAGCACTGTTAGCCCATTGTCATAGTTACTCTGTGTTTTTAGAAAGTGTTAGTCCATTCAGTTATAGCTAATGTGTTTTAGAGGCAGTGTTAGCCAATTCAGTCTATCCTTTATCACTTTTTGCACTTGCTTGCAGCACATTTTGTCTTGACATTGTAGCAGGATTTCTGAGAACTGTCTGCTGTAGATTATTACATTTTTCCCCCAGTGTCTTTATTTGCGTATGGTATATGATCGCTCGTTGTAATCACTTCAACTTCCTCCGCTGGCACAGGTGTGATCGAGGAAGTTTTTCTAAATGGAATGAGGTTTAAAAGAAAATTTGCAAGGAAACTTTCTTTTACTCTGGGGGCTGACATCATCTTCATATGTTGTCAGAAGTGCCGTAAAGGATACAAAACATGATGGAAAATGTATGCAAATTAGCAAAACTGGATGATTTGTTACAAACACGTGACCTTTCCTTAGCCGTGCCTTAAGAGATGGAAACTGGTGCTAAGAGCAATTAAACCTTTTATTAAAGGCCATTTTTAGATGGTGCTTTGTGAGTAGCCCTTATAAACTGAATGTATGTTAGACTAGTGGTATAATTCACTTCATATGTGTGGTCATCTAGGTGATGGTGTTGAGAGTAAAGCTTTACCTGAAGGATTTGAGAAAATGCCTATTGCAATCCCCGAAGACTTCGAGAGCAAGGAAGAAATGGTAGGATTTCTCTTGCATTGTGACACAGCTCAGGTCACGAGAATAGTCAATCGCTGGTTGTCATTTTGTACTAAAGTGTTATACTGTATATTTACAAAAACTGATTGTTTTACGATAAAAACCTAAATTATAATTGTTTTCATATTACGCAACTGAGCATACCATGGAGGCAAACAGGAAAGCAAGATATACAGGTGTAGAGTTCAGCACTGTGACTGTCCTATGTGCGCCTTGAAATTAGAATAACTCCGACTGAAGTTGGGTGCCTTAGAATTACGTTACTACAGGTCTATAATTTTTAAATGTACTGGAAAATACAACACCTGCAGTGGTTTCTTACAACAGGCTATTTACGTTAAATTCACATGCCCTTAGTTCTAATTGAAAAGGTAATGGAGTTTAAAGCTTTTTCTCTGGGATAGGACAGTACACAGCAGGTGCAGACTTGAAAGCAATAATAGTATTTGAAAGTAGTATTTACAGCAAGGGAGGCTGCACTCTGATAGGGACTCTGTGCACAGTCTGACTGCACTGGTTTTATTTGCAGGCTGCCTTCCTGAAGTCTGCCCTGTCTCGGCTGGAGAATGAGAGAGATGAAATAAGCCAACAGTATGGTGAGCTGAAACGGCAGCACCAGGCTGTCATCCAGCAGATGACATCGCTAAGGAGCGAGCATCAGCATCACACTATAGCCTCTGCAGGTAGGCAAGTGTACCAAGAACTCTGTGACCTGAGTTTCAGGAGCCGATGTTTTTACATTTTCATTAGTCCTGGAAAGGTGTGTTCCTGTGGGACAAAAAGGAAATGTGAAAAATGAGTTTGAGTATCTGGATGAACACAAAAATAAAACACAGGAGAATCATAATTACTACAGATTTGTTTTTACCAAGACAGTCAGGTTTCCATCTTGTTGAAACGAACATTGTGGCAGGTGGCCGTTTACCCCTACACCCAGTTAAATGAAAATGTAATTTAAAAGTTTTTTTTTTTTGTTACTTAAGCATCCCCTTGATCTGTAGTGTTTCTGTAATTCACTGCCACCACCTTTTTGACTGCCAATATCTTAAACATTTAAAATGGCAAGTTGATATTTTCAATGTTATCCCATGCAAAATTGAGAAACAAACTTCATTTAAAAAAACAATCAATCAACTGGTTGTAATCATAAAAAGGTAAAGAGGATATTATTAAATGTTAAGAATACACAATATTTTAACTATATCGCAAGTTTTGGGGAGGGGGTGACTGCTTCAAGTTTTACCTGCTCCAGGGTAGGCTGTTACCGCTGTTTATTGTTTGGTCTCTGCAGGCTCAGGTGTGGATGGAGTTCCAGTGGAGGTACATGAAGCACTGAGAGCAGCAATGGAAAAACTGCAGGTTGGCAATGAAAAAAAAAAAAAAAGGCTTCTTACTATTGTAAAATACAATGCCTTCTTGGGGGAGTTAATTAAAGAGATTTTCTATAAGTAGAGTTCATGTTGTACATTTTACTGTAGCATGCAGGAGAGGTGAGATTTTGACAAAATACAGTAGTTTTAATGCATGCTTTGATGTGCATTGTATCTGTAGAATACACTGAGGTAGACGTGGGAGTGAACTAGACCAGCTGAATGTACCCCTGCAGCCACGACGCTGAGCTTACTTTAAGAGCTTTGAAGTTAGCAGAAGAGATCACTGGCTCCATATAAGAGAGAGACAACTGAATTTTACTTCCAACAGGCATTCTGTTAGGATGCACTACTGCTCACTGACTGACTCTCTGCTCTCTCTGTGTTTCTGCCCAGTCTCGATTCACAGCGCTGATGCAGGAGAAGGTAGACCTGAAGGAGAGAGTGGAGGAGCTAGAGCATCGCTGTATACAGCTTTCAGGAGAAACAGACACAATAGGTAACGGCAGAACACTACATAGATGAGTGTGCTATTATAGCAAACTGAATGTTTTCAAAGAGCACAAGTATAGAACTGTTTTGGTAAAAGCAGGTGCCACTGCTGTACTTGACTAAAAATGTTTATTATATGATTACCTTTTCAAACTATTTGTGTGCTTAACATTATTTCCCTTTCAAATAAGAAATATAACCATTACATTATGGGTGTTAACCTCTTTAAGACCTGAAACCTGAGACCTGAAATTACAAATAAGATGTAACAAAGCTGCTTGCAGAGCCTGTGACAGTCATGTCCAACCCCCAAGGACATAAATGAACGGCACGCACAGATCTCATTGACATTTTTCCTTGGAAGACTGACCTGACAGGAGGAGCTTATCAGATGAGTACTTGTTGCTTATGACTGTATTATTTTTGCTTAAGTGTTTTACATCATTTATGCGATATAAATTATTACAGCATAAGTTCATTTTTTAAAACTAATTATGTTTACATTGTGCATCACAGCCTGTTTTGCTACATCCCGCTGCGGCCTTGTGCCCCACGTGAAGCTGGCAGCTTGAGTCGCCTCTTCCCAGCGATCAAGCAGCGTAAGTCGGCTGACTTTGCGTTCTTCCCCCAGGCTGAAATAGCTCCGGCTGGAGTTATTTTATTCTCATTTTGGCTTCTGCCAAAATTACGAGACAGCTTGTATAATTTAAGCAATTATATTACTGTATTATTGCATGTGAGAAATAATTTATTTTCTCGTTATGTTTTTCTGTTTTCAGAGTCTGCGCGCAGGGCTCAGCAGCGCTCCGCAGGACCAGGAGGCTGCTTCAGGAATCCCTCCCACAGCATCTTGATGCTGTTTTGGTGACCGCTTTCACATCACCATTACGAGGGCTGTTAATTTGCTAACAAGCTGGCTTCCCTCAGTCTTCAGTGGGTACTGACTGAGTGGTTTTGCCAGTAGCTTGCACAGGTGGGCATCCCTGTACACTGCTACCTGTGGTAACTGCAAACCAAGCAGACCCGTACTGGGGCCGAGGTTACTACACCGGTACGGTGCAGAATAAACTGTACTGGGTCTATACCAGCCCAGTGCTGCAGACGCCGAACCGACCCAATACTGTCCTGGTTCCGACCCACTACCGACCTGGTGCTTCCATTCTCTGGTCTGGTACCAAGCTTCTTGACAGTCCAGTTGCTGTCTTTAGCAGTTGAGGCAGCAACTGTACATTCTTACTGTACATTGCTTGTTTCTTATATCATGCCTGAGTTTACCCCTGTGACACATGCAAGGCCAGCCTGCCTGTGGAAGACAAGCATGGCACATGCTCTTCCTGCCTGTGGCAAGAGCACACAAAGGAGGCACTCGTAAACTGCAGTTTCTGCAAGTTTTGTGCTCATTTCTCCAATTGTATGCTGAGAAATGTCTCCACTACAGCTCTACTTGAGCGCTCTGTGTCCTTCACTCCTGCACAGCGCTCTTCACCCTCTGTTAGAGAGGTGGCTTTGTCCTCCCCCCTCCCACCCTCGTGCCAAGGGAAAGTGGACGACACACCCAGGAAAGCAGCCCGTGCAGGAAGCTGTCCTCATGGTCCTCATCCTCTTCTGCCTCTCCTTCTCCCCTGAAGAGTCACCGGTCCAAGTGATCGGCAGACTGAGCAAATGGAGAAGCTCTGGGCAGCAGTTTCACACCAGGTACTGCCTGCCCTGCCTGTCCCTATGGGGTCCCAGGGGACTACAAGTGTAGATTAGCAGCAGCATGATGTGTTTGCTATCGCTGCCTCTGAGTATGTGGGCAAACAGGAGCTGGTATTCCTGTCTGAGGATCAGACAGCACATCTCCTGCAGTTAGACTCTCCTTATCAGCTGTGCTTATACCATTGATCAAGAGTACCCCTGCAGTCTTGCTATTCTGTTGCAGTGTTGGTAAAGGTGCCTAATGTGGCGCTCCTGTCCAAGGTCGCTGTCTGCCTCAACAAGCAGTGTCGGATGTCAGAGATGATCCTTAACCCTTTGCGGTCCATTTATTCAGCGCTTGGCAGGAGCGTCGGGTCCAATTTATTTTTACATGCGCTGTTTTAATATTTTTTTTTCAGAATAAAACAGGTTTAAAAGGCACTGAATCGCAAAATAACACTCAATACTGTATCTCCAGCCAAGCCCCACCCCTTGTTCGCTGCATTTTTCATATACCTTGTTATAGACGTGCATACTGATAAATCCTCTCCTAATTAGTTGTTTTATCACCAAACTCCTCAATAATGTGATCCAGGTCATTATTTTATTACTATAACATCTCAAAAAGCTTTGGAAATGTCTGTGATATTCTTTGAGCGCTGGATGCAGAAGCAGCTACCTCCTTTGTTTATGTCCGTGTTATCTCTGTGGTGCATGGGGCTATCAGATACAACCCTTTTTTTATTTTTTGGCTACATTCAGCTCCTATTGGTCTCACTCGGGCATTGAAAGGTTTTCTCAGCTTTTTCAGGAGAAAAAACAACTAGAGACCTGTGCTTTTGATGATATCGGACAGGATCCAACATCACCGCATGTGGTGTGATTGCTTCCAAAAAAGTGACCAACCAGCATCAAACTGGCGCTCCTGGCCCCAGCAGCCTCAGGGACGGGCACAGGCGGTCAGAGATGGTATTCAGAACCAGCCCTATAATAGGTTCCGCCACCGGGCGCAGAGGCAAAAGCCTCAGGCCAAATCACAAGGTGGGCAGCAGCCCAATATTTTCGATCTGCAGGCAAGTTTACCTGGACTTGCAGAAATTTTTGCAGGATGTTGAAGGGAGACGCACTTGTCCGTACAGACAACACAACAGTGGTGGCTTACATTAACCACGAGGGTGGCCTCAAGTCTCCGGGTCTCCATCACGTAGGCCACAAGATTTTGCTCTGGGCGCATGAGAATCTCCTATCACTGTGGGCAATACACCTGCCTGGGGTGATTTAAACTGTGCGGCGGACCTCCTCTCAAGGGGAGTTCCCAGCGCCTTGGAGTGGGGGCTTCACCCTGCGGTGGTGAGCCATTTGGGAGAGATTCATGGAGAGCAGAGATAGATCTCTTTGCCTCCCACTAATTGACCCACTGTCCCCTTTGGTTCTCCAGAACAGGAGGCGGGACCCACTGGTGATAGGTGCCTTGGCACACCAATGGCCAAGGCAACTATTATATACCTTCCCACTCGTGTCCGTATAGTTATGAGGACACCAAGGCCGTGTCCTCGGTTGTTTTTTTTGCATCATCAATGCTGATGCTCATGTAAAAATTCTGGTAAAGTACAAAAGACTCCTGTAAGCTGCAGCCACAGAGGCAGCACAAACCCCAGAGCACCACTATCACTGCACATCACATCACAGCTAGCAGCACCACATGAAGAACGTATTTCACCGGGAGCACTTTTCTGTGCACTTGTGGATTTAATGTATTGTGATTTATTATTTGTTCAACCGTTTTGTGTGGGACTGAAAACCTGCCGTTTTAACCCCCATACCATTGCTGTCATAGGGGGATTGTAGTTTTTAAAAAGTAACCTTTTCATTGTAAATATACCTCCTGATTTGGACATTCACTTCTTTCCACACCACTCACATCCTGACAGGCCAGGACAAGGGTTACGCTGTGTACCAATTCTGCCGCTTTTGACCAACACAGTCTCGGCATTCCATATCAACCAGTTTGTGGAATTGGAGACTTCATTCCACCCCCTTCCAGTTGTCGCGCAAAAAATCATTTTGTTCATCTGTTCA
This sequence comes from Polyodon spathula, assembly GCF_017654505.1. Classification (NCBI taxonomy): domain Eukaryota; kingdom Metazoa; phylum Chordata; class Actinopteri; order Acipenseriformes; family Polyodontidae; genus Polyodon; species Polyodon spathula. Next base: position 167,842 of record NC_054585.1, read on the forward strand.
TTTTGTCGCATCACTGCACAGTTTTGCTTATCACATTGTGTCTGGTGGGTAGCAGCCTTTAGCCTTGTAGCATTCCATTGGTGTAGCAGTCTTGCACTTGCGATGGCTTGAGTGTACTTACCCACACAGTAATGGTTACATTTCGTACTTCATAAGGAACATTAGGTTATTATCATAACCCTTGTTCCTTGTAATAGAAAAGTAACCATTAACCTTCAAGGTCTGCGCCCATGATTGCAGCAGGCTTGAAGGAAGAATGACGATGAGATCGAGTGCCATTCATTTATGTCCTCGGGGATGGGACATGACAGCGTCACAGGCTCTGCAAGCAGCTTTGGTACATCTTATTCAGGTTTCAGGTCTTTAAGAGGTTAATACCCGTACAGTAATGGTTACATTCCTATTTCAGGGAACCTTGGTTATGATAATAATGTAACATTTTCTCCAGTAAGCGTAGAGTTATGTTTAGGGTGAGTGGCAAGTTGCTTCCCCTGACCGTCCCTTCCTCTGTGCTCCAGGGGAGTACATCGCCCTGTATCAGAATCAGAGAGCCATCATGAAGCAGAGGAACACCGAGAAGGAGGAGTATATCAGTATGCTGGCCAAGGACAAAGAAGAGATGAAGGTGTAGTGGCTTATCTACCTCATTTTGATATTTTTATGTATCATTATAACGGCTTGGACTTTTCGGTGTATATTTTTTGAACAAGTGCTAAATATACTTATTTTAATTCCTCACCTAACATATTTGATTTGAGATGGTTCTTCATTATAATATCATGATACCTGTTAATTGTGCAACAGATTTTCGGAGGATTTTTTATGAGATAACTTTCCATTTACTCTGTGCATGATAAACTGCATTTAAGTGCAACTGATCTCATATAAAGGCGAGTTATTTATAGGGTATAAAAATATGCATCACATTGTTCAAGGCCTAGCTGTAATGGGCTCCCTGCTTTTGATTGCATTATTAATAATCAGGAAAAAACAAAGTAAAAATCATTACAATCATTGAACTTGTCTGTCTCTGATCTGGTTTTATGGGCTTTACCTCACTCTAAACATATGTTTCCTGTATTGTCTGTGCAGGTGAAGCTTGGGGAGTTACAAGATCTGGTGATGCGGTTGGTTGGCGAGAGGAACGAATGGTACAGCAAATACGTCAGTTCAGTACAAAACCTGGATGTGGTTGCCAGCAACGTAGAGCCCAGTGTCCCTGCTGAGAGGCGCATCGAGCTAAATGCCACTGACGGAGAAGGTAGGCGCTCACAATTCAATATTATTTGTTATTTATTTGTTTATTTAACCCAGAGATTTACCCATTGAGACAGAGGCCTCATTCGATTTATAAGGGATATCTACATACTTATGCTCCCTTCAGACTTGCACACATCTTTTGTTTGCTGTTTTGAAGTTCCCTTTCAAGTAGCGAATATTAACCATTACAAAATAGGCGTTGCACATTAAGACATCTGAACCTGAAAACTTCATACCAAAGACACTCGTCTGAGGAGGGTGACGTAGTGCTGCTCTGCTCCTGCAAGCATAAAGCCTCTATACGCCCTGAAAGTATCGCCATTTTCCTTTCAACCTAACTTAATTAACATCAGAGAGTTGATAAGTATGTCGTCCTGTATTTCTGAACTTTTTTTAGTATTTGCTTAAATGTGTAGTTATTTAGGGAATTTCTAAAGCAAAAGGCATTAAGAAAGGCATTAAGTAGACCTTTCCAATGATATCATATGTTTGGTTGTGGGATGTGTTATATTTTTTCACATATAAGCCACGCCTCGTAAGATTTATCTTTTTTTTTTTTTTTTTTTTTTCTGTTTTCTAATAGTTCCAGTTTAAGAGCTACAGGTTGTAATACAGAAAGGTTCATTTTTCAGCATTCTCGTCTTCATACTTCTGCTTTTGTCGTCATGTGTGTTGCCAACAGTGCTGAAGAACTGAAGGTGGAGCACAGAGAGATTTTCTTACCAGTGGTGATAGAACGTTGTATCGCTCACCGTTTACTTTCCACCACTCCAGCGGCTTACCACTTCTGGATCTATGACTGGCTCACTTAAGTACAGATCAATCTGTTCCTCAAGCTTAACAACCACTTCAGAGCTTTCAGCTTGACTTGAACCAAGAAAATGGTCGTATGTACTGTGTAGTAAACTTGTAGGAGGCACTTTTTCCTTTAGTTTTTTTGGGGTTACTTTCTTTTCAGTGCTGGTACTACAGCTTGGTTGGCTTGCTGCTTTTGAAGCTCTCTGCTTTTCCCACGAGCCACGCCTCGGCTTCACCCACGAGCCACGCCTCGGCTTCACCCACGAGCCATGCTTTGGCTTTGGTTAAGGTACACACAGATGAAAATATCCTTCATAGCAGGGGCCAAGCACACGTGCAAGTACCACAGATTGGACATCATATTTCAAAGAACCATCTTGTAAAGCCCTGCAGAATTGTGCTGTGCATAGTTTGAATTCCTCTGGAGGAAGGTCCTTCATCCTGAAGTAGGCGTTTTAGACATTGACACTTGGAATGATGCAAGATGAAGAGCCACCAGCTTTGCTCGTTTCTTCAACAGAAGTTAGTTTCCACTAGATGTGAGGCAGTGTCCCACTGATCATTAGTCATGCATGGAAAGTGTTCATATTCACTGCAGTAAACATTTAGTGCACGTTTCTGTGCTATCATTCTCTGTAGCGTGTGCAAGGTTGATTTCCAGCGAGTTGGGACAGACTGTGTAATGTTGTGTTTGGGGAGATCGAGCTCTTCCTGTATGGCATGTAAACATTGCTTGGCAAGCACAGAGTGGCTGATATGAGTTGCACTTCATTTGATTAGACATAATGTCTATCACTGCTCTTTGACTGGAAATGACATCATTTATCATGAGCTGTAGTGTATGAAAAGTGCAGCTTAGATTTAGGTATCTCAATTCGTTGCATTCCTTCCACCATGTTTGCTCCGCTGTCTCTCAGAACTAGCAGTACTCTATCTGTGCTGATCTCCCAGTAATTCAGCATATTTATGAAGGTCTGTCCAACGTACTCTTCAGTGTGAGACCCACACATTGGCCATACATTGAGAACAGCTGACATTCTCTTCCAGTCATTGTCAATCCAATGAGCAGTCAGACTGACCAAAAGTCAGTAATGAAAGATATGCTGTGGCCAGCATTCTCTGCTGTCACTAGAGACTTGACTTTTTTTCTACTTTTAAAGTATGTTGAAAACCAACATCAGACACTACAGTAAATGGCTGATCATCAGTTAGATGCCTTAGATCTGGGATCATTTGTGTCCCATGCCTTCGATTTAACCATCAGTAGGTTGGTTTCTGGCTCTGTGAAGTTTTAGTGCTTTCTTGCTCCTCTTTCTTAGATTGTGTTTTGCTGTAAGCACTGGGGTGGTGGGTCTTCAGGTTATTCCAGATATTGAACATATTTTTCTGTTTTCCTTTATTTGATCCTAAGTTAACTGTAACAGAACAGAGGCTGCACTGTGCAGTACCAGGGTCAGTTTCTGAAAAGAACCGCCATACTGTGTTCTTTTGATCACCTGTCCATACTGTGCTTGGGACCAAGGTCACGCTCCGCACCAACACGGCTTTCTTGCGTAAATGTATTTCAGCCTTTCACGTTAACCAGTCAGTGGAGCTGGAGGCTTTCCACCCCTCCTTTCCAGTAGGATAGGGAGTGTAAGCTCCATGCGCTTTGCCCTGTCCCAGCTTTAGCGTGTTATATTGACAGAACTAAAAGTTGGAGGCAGTCCAAAACAGCTGTTCATCTGCTATGCTGCTAAGGCCCACGGTAAAGCCCTGTCTAAACAGAGGCTGTCTGGTTGGATTGCAGAGACAGTCAAGACTGCTTATAAACAGTCCAACTTGCCCCCCCTGTGAAGGTCACTCCACAGAGGTATGTCTAGTTCTTGGGCATTGTTCCAGGATGCATCCATCACTGATGCTGCAGTATGGGCCACGGTCCATAGTTTTCATAAGGTTTTACAGAATAAATGTGCTGGATCCTCAAAACCGTGGCTTTGGGACCAGAATGCTAACTGCGGCATCATGTCGATACTGGAAGCACCTGTAGACAATTGATTCCTGCTACGTACTAAAAATAATAAATAAATAAATAATCAATCTATATTGTGGCAGCCTTACCATCTGACCCTCTCAGATTTAAGTCGTTCTGCAAGTAATGCACTTTGTGACTTGTGATGGATACATTTAGTACTTGAAAGGGAACTTTAGGTTATTATCGTAACCCTGGTTCCCTGAAATAGAAATGTTATAAATAATAGAGCAATTTAACAAGTTTTCAAAAGTTGTATTCTTTCAGAATTTATGATCTTGGGCTACATTTTATTTGTGGTGCCAATATCCTTTAACCAATGGGTAAAACAATACTGGGGAACTGAGAATATGGACAATAAAGGGTTGTTTCATTTCTTCTGGTCTTCTCTTCCCACTTCCTGTTGTAGAAATGCCGGAAGTAAGTTTGTCAGATGAGGTGGCTGGAGGCAAGTCGGAGCAGAGTGCAGCCCCCCAGGAGGGGAAGCCCGGACACCAGGAAGACAGGACTACCCGTCAGATCATGCAGCTGCTGCAGGAGATCCAGAACCCTCAGGCCCGGCCCAGCTCCTTCTTCGGGGAGAACCCCTGCATCCCCTTCTTCTACCGGGCTGATGACAACGACGAGGTTAAAATCACAATCGTCTGAGCTGAAAATGTCTGCAGTTTGCATAGCAGTGGAGGAACCCAACAAACTCAAATAACACTGCAGGCAACAACAAAAACATGCTCACTGTTGTCTGAATCCTTTCTGACTGTTTCATAACTTGGGTGGTTTTGTTGTTTTACACCAATGAATTATACCATTTTCTGATTTCTGCCATTAAAGTTTTAGCTCTGTGCCATCAGTTTTAAAGAAGCTTTTCAAGAAAAGGCAAAAATTGCAGCTATTCCCAGCAAGATGATAAACCTGATTTAAAATGTTTTTATGTGCAGCGTTCTACATTCTTCAGGAGACGTAAAATAGAACAAATAAGTTATCAAATTGTGCACAATGGCAGTATGAAAAGCGGTGTTCTCGGAATAGGAATCCTTAAAAATGACCCCAAAACACTGCTAAGGCTTCCATGTTTTACTATATTTTTTCTGCAGCTTGGTATTGGTGAATTGCAAAGTCATGAACCCTCCGTTCTATTCAAGCACTATGTATTTGGACTGGGAAATTCATATCACTACAAACTACAGCTGGACTACAATAGTCTCAGAATAGGAACCATAAACACTGGCTTATGACTACTGTCAATATCTGCCTGTTGACATGATAGTTGTCCAGAATTTAGAATTATATCTTGCACATTTAAAAACATAAATAAATAAATAAATATGCTGATTACTGAAACTTAAACATAAATGACTGGGACCTGAAATAGCAAAATAACTAAGATTGTCCTGCACGTAATTCTGCAGGTTACTTCGGGGTTCATTGGTTCCTTGCTTGCAGACAAATTGACGTGTTATTAGGATATAAGAAATGCACTTTGTACTAATGAAGAGGTCCACCATAAATAGTTTGTGTTTGAAAGATTTATTTAAAGGATTGTTGAATAAAAAGAAAGGTTGTATAGCAAGAATATTTCCTTCTTGTTTTTTGTGTTTTAAAAAAAATCTAGGGTAACAAACATGAAACCTTTTAAATTGTAATAAACTTTTTGATGGGGCAGGGTGCATAAACTATGAACTTGGGTGAGAAGAATGACGACACTACAGGTCAGAGGTGGCTGGTGACAAGAAAGATTCAATTTTGAACAATGAGGAGACTGTGGGCAGCACACTTTGCTCTTGTTTTATTCATTGATGTAATGAATTATGAACTCTAATGAAGAAATTTGAGTGTTTTAATATGGCATTTAAAGATGGGATTACCCAGATGAATACTCAGATTTTGTATGATTTATGAGTAGAATCAATTGTCACTGGTCTTACACTGGTCACTGGTCAAGGCAATCTTAAAAGAGGTACAGCATTTTATTTAAAAGCCTTTGTTGCCTATACTGTTTTAAATACTACACTATTTAAAAGTATGATCACATTTTTGGTACCTCTTTTAAAAAATATGTACTGTGTGGATATCGAAATCATTTAAACTTTAGAATTCACGATTTCGGTAGTGTTTGAGAAAAGTCTAAAGAAAAGTGATGCAAGTGTAGTGAAAAAGAAAATGTAACTTCTGTTCTGACAATGCAGATCTTGTGTCAGGTATTGGGTAAGATTTAATTTACCCAGTACTTGACTTCAACAGCAGACGATGAAGAGAGTAACAGATAATGGGGGTTGGCGTAGCACTCAGTGCTGCTTTACTGTGTCATCTGAGTCATCTTCCAGATTATCTTTATTTTATAGACTCTCAGTTACTCCAAACAAGACTGTATTTTGCAATATAAAAAATTATGGGTTCTCCAGCCTCTGATCTTAGGGTGCGATTAAGGAAATGGGTTTAAACCTTGTTTCCACAAGGCACCCAGTATTCCTGTAATGCTCCCAACTGCAATTAATTTTTTGGTGGCTGAAAAGATTTAAGGTGCCATCACAAAATTCAAATGGACTAAATTGTTTGAGGGTCTAAGATTTGAGACCTCTGTTCCAAAACTTAGGAATTTAACTGGCTGTATTAAATACATGTGTGTAAGAAGTGATGCAACTGGATCCTTGCCCTAGTTCTGTTATTAAAATGATTGGGAAAGGATGTCTTCTCTAAAGAATTCTGTAAATACTGTATCTGTGTAACATATTGTATATTCATTGAGTAGTAGTAAAAAAAAAAAAAAAAAAAAAAAAGTTTGCATCCTTTCCTGCTGCTGTGGCATTACTTACTTGTAAATCTAATGATAGGTGGGTGGGGATGTGATTTAATATTGAGGGTTACTCATATTTATTTGCAATAAATATACGCATCAGTTTTAAAAGAATGTGAAGAGAAACGCAATAATATGGAAAAAGCAATTGTCTGCTGTATTTCTGAAGTGATTAATCCTGTTTAGAGTTAATTTTCTGAATAAAACTGATCCAGCAAATCTGTTAAATCTGAGGTGTGTTTTTTTTTTTTTTCCCATTTGCAACATTGTTTTCTGAATTCTAGTGTGAAATTCCAAGTTCGGTGTCACCTGTGCATTCGTTGTACAGCCTCATCATTCCCTCCTTTAATCTGTATTCTGCATTTTTTGGATATATACTCGGGGTTTGTACGGTCAAGGAAATGCTGGAAGTGTCAAGGAATCTGAAAACTCTGATTTCCAGACCTGGAAAAAAATACATTTAAATAATCTTGGGAAAAGTCATATTTGCTGAGAATGTTTATATTATTTGAACCGCACTTTATGTTGTTCAAGACTACCGTTGTGTTTTCTGTCTGTGTTTCCTTGGCAGGTTTTGCTGAATTATTATTATAAGTAATGAACTTGGTAACGTAGACACACATGTAATTGCTTAACCTTTGCAAAGGGCAGCGCTAAGACGTACAGCTCAAAATGGCCTCACCCAGGTCCATTCCTATGTCCAAAAAAAAATGAGTAATGTCTATTACTTTTTTATTTTTTTATTTCGGAGAACTAAAAATGTTTTCATACGCACTTGATTGTTGTGACCTTAAAAAATTTAAAATGAAATAAATGGAAGTCATTCGTAAGACGCCGGAAGTCTGTCATCGATTAAAAGAAGAAAACAAAACACAATAAAACATACCTGCACGCATTGCTTTGAGCCATAGTCCGAACTGCACTGTTTACTACAGCTGCTGCTCGCAGCAGCGCGTCTGCAGCAAGGTGCTGGGCAGTTTGGAGACTACAAAAAAAAAAAAAGAATTCATGAAATAATATAGGCTAGGTAGTTGTTAGTTTAGTTTGTTTTTTATTCTGAATTTAATTCATTTAAAAAAAAAGGAAAGGCAAGAGAAACAGTATTTTTTTATTATTATTCTATTATAATAAAGAAGTTTGTAGGTTTGTGTTGCTGTGGGGCCATGATTGGGTTTAAGCACGTAATAATCTGAAGCAGTGGTATTTCAAAATAACAAACGCCCGTCTTTGAAGAAGGCTAGAATGTGTTTTTTTTTTCATTATGGAAAAACTTGTTGTTAATCTTGACTTTATTGAAATTCATTTTCAACTTTTTCATATTAAACTTTTTGTCAAACCAAGTAAACTCTTTTTGTGCATAAGAATGACAGTAGCCGCAGTCATTTTGGTTTTTTGCAGCCAGTGCCATATTACTTTAAGCTCCTGAAATCTTAAGGTAATTAAAATATTTTTCCTTGTATTACTCTCCCCGTCGTTCTGCACACTGTCGGACATAAAATAATGACCAATCTGAAGCAAGTGCAAAACTTGTCCCAACATTAAGTAAAATGGTATGTATTATAAAACTAGCAAAAGATAACTAGCAGCAGTTCCATTACTGTTTGAAGTTATTTTATTATGGGCAAACTTTGCCCTCTAACTCAATGGACCATTTTTAGAAGCAAGCACAAAAGGGAAAGACAATTTCTTAGAGGAATAAGATCATTTTAATGGTATAAAACAAGAAACAATTCTTTTTTTTTCAAGTTTTATATTGTTAAATGTATACTGTTGAAACTGATTTATTTAGCAAAAAAAAAAAAAAAGTCTTTTGTATTTTGTTCAGAATGAAGTCTTTATATATAAGAACATAAAGTTTACAAATGAGAGGAGGCCATTCGGCCCATCTTGCTCATTTGGTTGTTAGTAGTTTACTGATCCCAGAATCTCATCAAGCAGCTTCTTGAAGGATCCCAGGGTGTCAGCTTCAACAACATTACTGGGGAGTTAGTTCCAGACCCTCACAATTCTGTGTAAAAAAGTGCCTCCTATTTTCTGTTCTGAAATACCCTTGTCTAATCTGCCATTTGTGACCCCTGGTCCTTGTTTCTTTTTTCAGGCTGAAAAAGTCCCTTGGGTCGACACTGTCAATACCTTTTAGAATTTTGAATGCTTGAATTAAGTCGCCGCGTAGTCGTCTTTGTTCAAGACTGAACAGATTCAATTATTTTACCCTGTCTGCATATGACGTGCCTTTTAAACCAGGAATCATTCTGGTCGCTCTGTGTACCCTTTCAAAATACTGACATGGCCAGTATTTTGAGTTGCTTTAATTAGGTGTACTGCAGCATTGCTTACCTTTTGTTTGCTTCCCCACAATCTGGCTGCTGACAGAGGAGTCCTGCAACACCAAGATGTGTGGGGATCCTACTGGATCCTCAATGAACTTTTTTCCTTGGAGGAGAAGTATGGAGGGGAATTTACTGAGCTATAGTGGAGTATTGTGGATTAAATGAACACATCTGTATTCTGCCCCATGTATTTGATCTGTTACAGAAACATTTCCCTTTCCTCCAGGGTAAGAGTCAATATATTAAAGACCGAATACTGCATGGCAGTAATCACCATTAAAATAATCTAAACAGATTGTTGCCCTGGTATAGCACGGGCTGTTAAAATTGTATTTCTTTACAAAGGAGTTCCGTGTATTACAGATATGATAACCATCATCTAATCAGCAGCAATAAGACACAGTACACATCCACTTTCGTTAAGGAGAAATCCAAACTCTTCACATCTCTGCACTATGTCAGAAACAATAAAATATACGGAATAAAAAGTCATCCCACATTTTATGTAACATGTAGTTTTTTTATTCACTTTTTTATTTAATTCAACATAATCACTTAATTATCATCATTATTCTTGTATCTTACTAAACAATGGAAGCACAATGCCAGTAAATGCACCACGAAGATACACAGCACAATTAAGATGTGTCCTTGTTAAACTACGTTCATGTTGTTTCTAAGTTTGGAAGGGGAATAGGGTACAACAGTTAACAAGACATGCTGGTTTGTTCAGCTCAGTGTTGGATAGACACCCTCCCTATCATCACCACCCAGTATTGAAGTGCTAGAAACTTTAGAGGCCAAGTCAAAACTCCAGTAGTGGTCATTTAAACATTCAAACATGTGAGACTCTGCAGTGATAATTTGAGTCCTTGTTTGTTAACAGTATTTCACATAGTTCATGACACTTTACGAGAAGGCAGAGTGTTATTTATTTATTTTTTTTTTTTAATGAGGACCCAATGCTTTATATAAGGCAAGGTATTCTATGTTTGCAGATATTTGAGGCATTGGTAAAGGTGTTCTCGGCTCTTGATATTCCAGTGTGATTTAGGATTTGATTCCCACTGGGTCGTCCATGCTCCTGTTTGTACTCACTTAAGATAGGTCAGACTAAGGTACGTCGGTGCAAAACCCTTTAAAACCATTAACATTACCAATCGTTGTGGCTTCTTTCTTCAGTAAAACTTAGTATTACCTTCTTGTGATGTACCTTCTTGTAATGATAGTACTGTAGTTTGTTTTAAAATCAAATCCACATATGACAGATATCATTAGATTTCATTTTTATTTTAACTAAGGTTGCTAAAGGAAAGTGTATCAAAAGTTTCTTGACTTTTACATAATGAATCTTTAAATCTCTGCCACTGTAAACATGGAACCATACGGTTTTCAGAAAACATCGCACTGGGAGATTAAAATGGTCCCCAAGCATTTGACAGCCATGCAGACATTTGAAAGCAGCAGAATAAAAAGCTTTGTACAGTTAGTATTGCCCAAGCCAACAACATCATCACCTTAACCCTTTGTTAGATTGCATCCAGCACATTGGCCGTTTAATTTGATGACCTAGAAAGACATTGTGCATTTTACTTAAATCTGGTAATTCATTCAGCCATACCATTCTCCTAACAGGAAGAATGCAACTGATTTGTTGATAGGCTGGTCTGGACGACACACATAGGGTTAAAGCAGTTTTAAGATTGACCTGTGGGGTCTCTGTGCAACGGCAATGATACACTATTGAGACAATATGATAAGGTTACACAATCTGTTATAAATGTACAACACTTCCACAAAACAGATCCCAGCACCCACACAAATAACACAGTCCTGCCGTCCAAAGTGACATTTCCCGTGTGGTGAAAGAAATCGCTCCCTTGTCAGTGGTGTCCAGCTTGAAACTTCAGCATGTTTTATTTTTAACCACATTTTATTTAGAAATGTGTCGAGGGCTGGTACATCACTGAAAAGGACACAGGATAGGTCGCAGGGTGCGCTGGTTTGAAAGCACTCCGCTAGGCTGGTAGTTGGTGATGCCGCCCCCCTTTTTGCATGGAGAGAGAGAGAGAGAGAGAGGGCGGGGGGGCGGAGCTGCATTAAGACTCGAGTGGAGGCAGGGGGCTCTCTGGACGGGATGAGCTGCCCTTGCTTGGTCGGCTGGAAACAGGAAAAAACAACAAGAGGAAAGGAGAAAAGAAAAAAGAACACAGTAAAAGAGAAGCAGGAAGAAATAAAGACAATTGGTGCAAAAGAAACAAATGAAAAACAAGTGTCCTTAATATTGCACTGCCAGCATTCATTTTCAGTGTTTTAGATATCTCTGTATAGATGTTTTTAGAGGGTGCTTTTAGATGAAACAATTTATTTGTTCTGTTGATATACATTTGAGAAATAAAACATAGAAGGAATGTTATTGTCTTGCAGTATTACATTGTTGTTTTGTAATTAGGTAGACCACTATTTTTTTTTTTAATATAAATTTAGAATCGCCAATTATTCTACCCCGATTTTCTCCCAATTTGGAATGCCCAATTATTCAAGCCGGCTCATTGCATTAACTCGGGAGAGACAAAGACAAAGCCATTACAGAATTACAGTGTTGGAGGACCATGAAGTTCTGAACTGCATACTGGCAGGCCTGCAGACGCCCGGCCAGCCACAGGGGTCGCTGGTGTGCGGTGAGCCAAGGACTCCCCAGCCGACCTAAACCCTCCCCGCCTGGACAGCATTTGACCAATTGTGTGCCACCCACTGGGAACTCCCGGCCATGTGGCATAGCCTGCATTCAAACTGACGATCTCCAAACTATAGGACGCATCCTGCACTCTGGGCGGAGTGCCTTTACTGGATGCGCCAGTCAGGAGCCACTAAATCACTTTTTCTAACCCTTCATCGGTTTGGTTACACAAGCAACTGGGTTTGTCTGTTTCGCACAGAGATTTACGGGTTAACATCTATTTATTGTGCAGTAACTTCATACAGAAAACATGCAGTTTTCTCTCATGCAGTTGCATTTTTTTATGAAAAAGGTCTACATGGCTTGATTTATTTTATATAGTTTTGGCGCTCACATTGAGAATTGTGCTTTTCCCTTAGAAATAAAACTTAACCAATTGACATGCTATAGTGTATTGTAAGATTTGAGATGGGCTGATCGCTACTGCAGTCCAGGCCAAGGTTTAAGTGTAGCATAATCGTGCTATTCTTTGGCCTAAATAGTTTGTTGACAAATGCAGTGTTTTGTAGACTGAAGCTGTCATTTCCTCTTGTAAATCCAGATAACATGATCAATGACATCTACAATATTTGATTGTCCACACTGCAAAAAGCAAGGTTGGTAGTGGCATTTAGTTGAACTAAAGCCCCATTAGATTACTTTACCAATCATTACTGTCTTCACAAAGGGTATAAGTTAGTGCCAATGGAGTGATTTAGTTTAATTTGCTGGTATGTGAATTAAGGACAGGGCATAACATAAAGGATTATTATAAAATACAAAGAAGCAGTATTCCTTTTGCTTATATCCCAAATAGCAACCCATGTAGAACTGTCGGGGCTTGAAGCCACTGGTTTAACTGGTCGTATTGGGCTGTGTGTAGAATCATTGCGTGTTTAACTTTAGCGTGATCATTTTAACTGGTTCACAGATCCTGATAAACATCTCAGTAGTTAACATTACAATAGGTATTGCAAGATTAGTGCTGATCAGGGGCTGCGAAACCAGCCATACATCTTTAACACTGCAGATACAGTTCTAGGTATACAGGTCTAGAAAAGAGAACTGAAAACTGCAGTAGCGCTCTAGTAGTATTCATATGAAGCGCTTTGCGGCAATTTTTATTGTGAAAAGAGCAATATTAAAAATGAAGATTATTATTATTATATACAAAGGAAATACTGCATCTTTGGGTTGGGAAAACAATGAGATTAAGATAAAAACAAGAAACAAAAACAGATTCTAAAGGGATAGAACACAACTAAGTTTAAGCTTGGTTGTAGAACTAGTGAACGACATTACTGTCGGCCATTAATGTCAAGAGTAAGTGTAAAGAGTCTGCATTTATTAAACTGCAATAAATGAGCCAGGCAACTGGGGAGGAGCAGTGAGGGGAGAGGGTCAAATTCTGTCACACTGATAGCTGTAAACAGTGAGTACACCCTCACACACACAACTTCATTGCACAATTCCCAAGAGAACGATATGCAGTACACAATTTGTTGATTTTGAAACTAGACAATGCAAAACACAAAATGAGTTACATGATTCAATGTATTTATTTAGCATTTCATGTTTCAGTTGTTGAAACTGTCATTCTGAAAAGCTATCTACTTCGACACAAGCTTGAGTAACATTCCGGTCAATATGCAAAGTCCAAGAGTGGACATATCACAGCTCGATGACACCACATTATATATATATATATATATATTGGTAACCACGGGAACCTTAATATCTGTGACACAAAGATGCATATATATATATATATATATATATATATATATATATATATATATATATATATATAGTCTGGACGTAATTCACACTACACCTTTTTCATTAGATAGGAGTCAATTAATCTACTCTACAAAATACAAACACTTGGCTAGTATCAGGAGACACGCTGTAAACACTATCTACTCTACACTAGACGAGAATGTATCACACTTGTTAGTTTGTGTGTGCTGGGGAAACGGTAGGTGGGTTGAACTGCACATCACAGTCAGAGCATAGGGCTAAGGGCATCTATTGCAGCCCATAGGGGACAGGCAGATGCTCGTGGTTAGAAGTCTAAGAGGGGGGGCTCTGTTGTCCGGGAAACTGTGGGTTGGGTAGGTGATGCAGGGGCCCTCCGGCTGTGGAGAAGCACAGGAAACAGACAGAAAACACAAAACACTGTCAAAACATTACAGGAAATTACATCACAGCACACTTACAAAGACTTTAGGCAAAGCTCTCGCTGGGTTCACGTCTGCTGGGTGGGTTTGTCCAGCTGTTTAGCTATCAAACCATTACATTATAGGTATTGCCATTTTCCAATATGAAAGACTTGCACATTATTGGAAATGTTTCATACATAACTATAAGCCTTAGAAAAGTTTACCAAGTTACATTAGCACAGTCATTTTGCAGGTTTGCCAAGGTTATCTCAGTTATGTTACACATTTGCCATGTTTTGGCTTTATAACACTTTTCTTACTCAGCAGTGTGACAGTACATCTCATATTGCAAATAGAAACGTATTCAATTCAATGACAAACGTTTCGACAAAGTCTTTTTCAATTTCCTTAGTCTTTAGTTGAATGTGTGTCACTGAATTTCTCGAAGTGAATGTGGAGCGCCAGAGCCAATGCGATGCTCCCTCGGAATCCCCAGTGACCGGCTACTTCAAACAGCAAGGACGCAAACCTGAGCTGTATGACTCGCCCTGCACACCACGTGGCTGTGCTTTCACCAAGTGAGCCCCTCAGGAATCAGACTAACTTCTAAGCTCCTCTGTGCACTACGGCCGCAACAGGAGAAGGGATCTAACAGAGAACTGTTTCCTCCAACATCAGTATGCCAAGGATCTACAACAAGCTCCTGCAATACTTTGTAATCTGTTTTTTCATTTTATTTTTTAACTTCTCAAATATACATGGATTGTAAATATTGTTAATGTAATTGTGATGAAGGTTCTCAGGTTTCTTCAAGCTGAGGAGCACCTTTTTTATTATTATTTTTTTTATAAAAGATTTCCACAGTTACACTTTAAAACTAATAGATAACAAAAAAATATATTTTTAAAACTTTTTTTTCACCCCTGATTTTCTCCCCAATTTAACATGTCCAATTATGTTCCCTCACCGCAGCAAGTGAAGGTCCCATGCTCAAGCTGTTTGCCTTTTCACACCCAGGAGCTCTGAAGTATAATGTAATCTTCCCTTGGCCTGCTGTGCAGTATACCTGTCCAGTTTCATACTGTTTCACTGGCATATCCGGGAAGTGCAGTTTCTTGTCCATTCACGAGAAAATTATGTCAGCGAATGACTTTAGCATCTTGAGTGAGAACCTTGTGGACCACCTTAAATCTGTATTTCCTACCCAATTACAGTACAACCTCAGAGTTACAAACCCCTTGGGAATAGAGCTTGTTCATAAGTCTGAAATGGCTGTAACTCTGAAAATTAGTTTTCAACCGTTTTAATAAATTTGCACACCTGCTATCTACAGCCTCAATCTGAAAAACAATGCAAGGATACAGCACTGTAATGCAATATTCATATTGTTACGGTTCTAAAGTCTTTAAAACAGTACTATGGAAAAAGGCTAAACTGAAGTTATCATTGAAATTGTAACTGTAGCAAAAACACAGATTTAAATGTCCAGGAAAACCTGGGTTAACATTATGCTTGTTTTTAAACAAAATGCATTTGTGCAGCTCGCTCAGTCATTCAGCCTCCTTTGGCTTGAAAAAAAAACCTGCACTTTGTTTAAAACTAAAATGTTCCCAGTAAAATTACCCATACTTGCTTTGACATCTGACTTACCTTTCTGAATACATCAGATCAGCACATGCAGGAGTGCCTATCTGGTTGCATTGCACATATGGTTGAGTGACTGCATACTTCCGGTTGAAAGTGGGGGTTCGGTAGACCGGTCAGATCATAAGTTTGGTGTTCGTAACTCTGGGGTTCTACTGTATTACATTGTTATGTATAATACGCGAGGGGGAGGCTGTAATGATTTGCATTAGAAATGCTCTGATTTAGGGTGAAAAGAAGTAGTTGGCTGACACCACACGTTTCAGAGGACAGCGTGTGTTCGTCTTTGCTGCTCTCAAGTTAACGTGGGGGTGGTAGCGCTGAGCTGAGCCTAAATACAACTGGCCATTTCAAATTGGGAGAAAAACAGGGTAAAATCAATTGTTGACTACTAATAATAATAATAAAAAAAACAAACAAGAAATGCTCTGACTTCAATTTGGAGGCCAAGTTAAAAATGTTTTTCTGAACACAACTTTAAATTTACAGGCTTCGACAGGAGTCTTGTGAGGTTGCAACGTGATTTCCGACGACATATTTTAACACACTGCGCTAAGATAAGGCAGGACCTCAAGAAGTTAAAGGGTGATTATAAAGTACATTTGCCACTATCATTAACACAGAACAAAGAAACTTTACAGATTCAGGCGCACCAAATAATGGCACCAATGTTCTCGTGCCACCACATGTTAAAGAGAGTAGAGTATCGGATGCCTGTAACATGCCTCAAGGGGTCTGCAACACTTCTTGACAGAGGCATCCTTCTTAGGAACACTTTTTCCACAGCAGTAGTGAGTGATTTTCCAATGCATACAGAGGTAACAGATATTAATGTAATCTGCACATGATCTCAAACAAACAGGAATGACTCAATAACCAGGCACCTTCAGGACAAAGCATCCGCTAGTTTCAGAGTTACTTTAGCAAGTAGATAGAAACTAGAGCATTAAAGAAGTGAAGAAGAGATTCACCTGAATATGTAGGATTAGTGAAGGGGAATGTCATTATTGGCATTATCAGTGCCAAGAAGTCCAAAGCATTTCATATTACCATTAGAAACAGGATATCTGTTCTTTTAGGACAGACTTCCCCTTCAGAAAGAGTCACGAAATGACAAACAGGTGAGATGAAATGGAAGGAAATGAGGGAAGTGGCCAGTCATTGGCAGAGACCAGCAACACAAACAAACATACATGGGAGCTGCTGGCACGAGAGCGATGAGAAGGCTATGGGCTGCACAGTACATTTACTGTTGAGTTAGTTGGTTGCATGCATTGTGTTATGTAAGGTATTATTTAGTCTCAAGTCTGATCCAGCCGTCACCTTTTTGTCTTTTGAGGTTTAAAAAGGATTGCATAGTGTACATGCAAAGGCCTTTTTTTCTATTGTCATTTGGTACTTTTGAATAGCCGCTATAAGAATAGCAGCCGCACAATTAAAATGTTATCCTGGGCTGAGTGAAACACAGCAGATTCTAGTCTCAGCCTTTTAAAATGTACAGAACACCCTGCAAAGTTTACAAGAAATTGTTGCAGGAGGAAGAATGATCTGGATGCACTGCGAAGTTTAAAAGAAAACCATATTTTCTCCTGGTGGCTTCTCCGTGTAAAAGTTGAAAAAAAGTAATTTCTTAGTTTATTTAGCTATGATGTGTGAATAAACAAATCTCAAGACTAATGACTGTGCTATTGCAACAATATGGAATGCAGCAAAGGTAAAGAAGTGTGATTCTTCTGAACACTGCAGGTGGTTCTGTAACATCTGAAGTGGTTGTAGCTAAGAGAAGAATTCCATAGTGCTTGCAGGTTGTGCTTCCATTCTTTATACCAGTCCAGATATCCAGATTTGTTATCGTTGGTTACACATGCACTCTTATTTTAGAGCCTGATCTGTGCTACTGCACTTGATTTAAGACATCTTGCAAGCCTTGCTTTCAGTTAGTTTTATATCCCCTTCAATGGCTTCTTTCCTGTCATTAACCAACCAGCTACACCCCCTATTGACTGACTTGCTTTTAGCCAGTAACATGCTTTGATCCAGAGATCAATGCTGAGGTGAAATGACCCAGGAAGTGCAAATTCCTGAGAACAAGGCTTAGAAATTGCACCAGATATGTGTTTAAATTCAAATATATATTTGCTATAGCATGTGTTTCTTGCAAAACTGCATATTTGAGACTTATTTAGCCAATGAAAGTTTATTTTTTTATTTTTTTATTTTTTTAGTTTAAAGACTAAATTGAGTCGCAAAGCATGCTCCAGCCCTTAGCCTCTAAGTCATGGCGCTTGTGTACAAAGCTGGCTGTATGGAAATTTACACAGTTACTGTTAAACATTGGATACACGGGCAACTGTTTAGGACAACTGTCACCCGCAATGCATTTGGTTTGGAAATTACTAGAGTTCTGTCTGACCATGTAAGAGTTTTCATAGCATTGTGCAAAACAAATTCCCACCACTCTGAGGTCAAATACCACCTGACCTGACTTGACCCAAGTTTCCTCCTTCTGTGACGACTGAAGGTTTCCGACCTTGGTCACCTGGTTTGGTCTCAGGCAGATTGCATGCAGTTGTTGCTCGTGAGCATTGCCCTTAAGCATTGTTTGTATAGTAGATGTATTAAAATGGTTACTCTGGATACACCTGTAGCGGGACTGGCTTGTAGTTATGATTGTTTAAAAAAAAAAAAAAAAAATGACCAAATGAGAATCCATCACTAGACATCCACTTAACCAGGATAAGGGTTAATGGGACACAGCACTGGCCAGTCATGTCAAGAACTTGAATCCACAACGCAGTTTCATCCCTTTGCCATTTTCATTTCATGCTAAATTCATTTACTGTTACTTCCTTGCTCTATGTTATTGTGCTTTCATTTTCAAAGTGTTGGCCAACATTAAGATGCCTGTAGCAACAGCCAGGGCTGATGCTAATGCTTGGAGACAACCTGGAACACACACCTCCATTTACACTGTATGCACAGGCCATAGAAAAGCCTACACAGTTACAGCATCGTAACATAGACTCCCACTAAACACCACTAAAGAGAAAGTAAAACAGGCCACAAAAGGAGGGGGCATGGGGGCTGGAGATATGGAAGAGAAGTATGAACAGGGTGACCAGATCTCCAAAGCTCGAACCGGCACACAAAGATTAAAGTTTGTTTGTGTTTTGTTTTTTTATCACTATTCCTGTTTTCACATTAAAGTAACAAAAAACAACAACCTCTGATTGCTGCACAGCGACTGCACCTTCCCTTGCTAATTTGAGGCCATGTTTAACTAGATGTTATAACCTACGCATTGATTTCCAACCTTCATTTCTATCATTCTGCATGCTTTTAATTTAGTGTAGTAACCTGTGCGAAAAATCTGATTCTGGAACACATTTAATATGCTTGATGATGGTTTACCTCATTAACATAAGGAGTGACGGCTAGTAGCAGGAGTGCAATCTTGCAAACCGGGACTAAGTTTTGGTAGAAAAATGTCGGGACATCGGGACAGTTGGTGGGAAAAGAGGTTGTCCCGGTGAAATTGGGATGTCTGGTCACCCGTAGCATGAACCATGCATCAACATGACGGTAAATACCCACAGTATGAAAGCACAAGACGTACCATTAGCGTTAGTCCTCATGGGTCACTGACAGTAATTCTGAAAAAATAATGTTGAATCAATATGGTGGCGTTGGGCAGGGTTACAGTTAAAGAGAAACACACACTGTTCAAACCGTGCTTTTTACAGACCCACACCATTGTAAAACTGTAAAGCATTATCAACTCAGAGCAGAGTTAACTGACTGCAAAGTGTGATACTGGTGCTACATGTTTTCTTTTTCCAATACAGTGCATTATGAATTTACTGGAATTTGTTAATATCGATTTTTATTTCCCCAAACTCCTGACCAGCTTCATATAACTCTTATTATTTCACTTCATTTTTTTTGTTTTTAATTGATTTTTTAAACAAATAGGCTGCATTCACACTGGGCCCGTTTCAAACGGACTCGGTCTGGTTCGTTTACTTTGAAACAATATCAACGTGCTTGCTGTTCACACTGATCTGCGAGCAAAGGGACCGGGTTCGTTTTCATGAGAGCTTAAGATCTTTTTTTTTGTTTACAGTTTACGCAATTCTGCACGGTTCTCCTAATGTCAGCATTAAGCAAAGGAATTTGAGAAAAGACGGAATATATTTTATTATTTTTGTATGTTTTCTCCAGTTCGGCAAGATTTTCTGTCTGACCAAAGTTTCTAGCAGAGCTTCAGTTTCTCGCACTGTCCATGTAGTTTAGGATCACCAGATTTCCACAGTGAAAAACGGGGAGTTTATTTTTTTCTTTAATTTACTGATGCCGTAGCAACTCTGAAGCCAAAAATAAATAGTTTAAATATTAAACATCAGATTAATTTATTGCAGATCATAACAGCTCATTATTTTCTTTATATTGCAACTCATTGGACTGTTTTATTCTGTTTAGGTGCCTTTCAGTGCTTTACAAGCTGTGATGCTGACTGTAGTTGGTAACTAATATGCCTCTGTTTTTATGATGCTCTGAAGAAAAGATTCATTTGATATATTCTATTTTTGTAAATGTGAAAAACATATTTTATCTTAATAAAAATATTCATGGTGTTTCCATGCAAGTTTTTTTTTTAGCTCGAGACATTTACACGAGAAAAATGTCTTGTGTAGAATGTTTTTTTGGGTTTCCGTTCGCTCAGTTTATTTTACTCGAGTAAACCAGGCTTTTCCCCCGATGCCATGCAAACAAGGTGGGGGTTGATATGTAAAGTAGCATGCGTAAGTACTTGTGCTGTTTTTGAAGATTACTAGTTAAATTTTGTGAAAATGTGGTTTCCGTGCGCAGAGAACTGGTACACGAGTGAATCTAAGCTGCTGTAATAGAGCAAAATACCTCATGCCTGGCTGGTTAATAATGTGTTTTACTGCTCTTGTCCAAATTGTTTTTCAAATATCATTAGTGGGGTGTGGTTAGTAGTGAATACTGTTTCAACTAATTTATCTTACAACTCATTAATTCAAAATAAACTCGGAGGTATAAAATTAAACTGACTGACAGGTATTGCAGATCACCATGGCTGAAAACCAGTGGAGCTCCCTTATATCTCTTTCATTCACGCAATACAGCATATAGGGGATCAGGTGATGCTGAGTGTACTACCCTGGCTTAGAAACCCTACCCGCCCAGATGGCTGACAGCTTCTGAAGAGCATTCAACACCACACTTAGGCAAATACGGGTAGTGGGCACTTCACTGGGAGGTGGCAGATACTGATGAAACGGACTGAAGTGCATGAGTTCATTCCCAAAATGGCCACTGCCAACTGTATCCTGCACAAACTCTTGTCAACAACAAAATGAGGTGTTCAGGAATCAGTGACTGCCTGTGAGCAGAAGGGGAAGGTTACAGTCTCACGAGAAAAAAAAAAAAGCAGCACTACCTTTCACAACAAGCCCAGAACAAGCACAACCCATGTTAGAGTGGGTGTTAATGCAAATTACAACCTGCGACTCTCAAAAAACTAGCCCAGCTGCGCTTATTATAAGCGGACTTGGCAACTGTGAAGGTTACCTCAGCTACGAGTTTCAATTGGACAGCAGCAATCTGAGAAGTCTCATGCGTCTGAGATTCTCTCCTTTCTTTTAATTTGTGTTGGATTTACTGTTGTGTTAAATATTAAGATACAAACAAATAAAATACAGTCAGTACTTTCATTTGCAATTTTATTTGGTCAGTTCTGAGAGGACATCAACAACTTGTTGGATGCTTGTTACTCTGTTTTGGGCAATCGAGCTGGCTCATGACATCCAGTTCAACTATATTTATTAACGTGGAGGGCAGACACACGTTGTCTTTGGACATAGCTGGGAGCAAAAAAAAGACAGGAATGAATTCAGTTACATTTAAGCAGCTCACTTGCTCTTTGTGTTTAACTTTAGCGTAGTTTTTACAGCAACAGTATTCTCAAACAGCTGCTTTAGTACAGATGCAAGGGCATACTGCAGTTAATGCTATGTGGTTTTATACACAAATGTAAATCCACAAGACATTTACAACATGACAGTCCAGACACAGCAAAAAACAATAATAAAAAAATGCCTCCCGCATTACCGTTAAGGTGAATTAGACCACTGCTAACCATAAAATCGCCCTTCAGTCACTACATTCTGCCATCTTGGAATCCACAGTAACAACTGCTCTTGCCCAAATTTTTTTCAAAATTGTTTGTCAATAGCAGCGAATACTGTTTCAACTAATTTATCTTACAAGTCATTAATTCAAAATAAACTCGGAGGCATAAAATGAAACTGACCGAAAGGTATTACAGATCAGCATGGCTGTAAACTGTGGAGATCCCTTGTATCCATTTCTGTGGCAGAGCAAAGCTCTGCCCTTTATAAATTGGCAGGGATGCGGTTAAATGCCCCTACCTGCCTGGGTTGATTGTGTTCAGGTGGCTGGGGTTGATTAGTTGATTAACATAATTAAGATCAATCAGCATCCAGCCACCTGACATAAAAGGAGGCCTCTGATTCTCATTTCGGGAGGAGGGAGTTGAGGAAGCAGGTTGGTGTTTTGTTGTTTGTGATTTTTGAATTTTTTGAATCCAGTGAAGGCAGCGCCCAGCCTGGGAACCTTAATTTTGTAAGTTTTGCTTTTTGGCAAATTTTTGTAAATGTCTTTTATTTTGGCCCTTGTGCCCTTTTATTTTTGTGTTTATTTATAATAAAAGTATATATTTTTGAACTGCAGTCTGTCTCTGGGCCTCTATCCACTTGCCAGCCTGTCACACTTTCATTCAGCAATACAGCATATAGGGGATCAGGTGATGCTGAGTGTACTACCTGGCTTAGAAACCCTACCCGCCCGGATGGCTGACAGCTGCTGAAGAGCATTCAACACCACACTTAGGTAGTGGGCACTTGAAAGTGAGGTGGCTGATACTGACGAAACGGACTGAAGTGAAGCATTAGTTTGTTTCCAAAATTGTCACTGCCGGCTGTATCCTGCACAAACTCTTGTCAACAACAAAATGAGGTGTTCAGGAATCGGTGGCTGCCTGTGAGCAGAAGGGGAAGGTTACAGTCTCACGAGAAAAAAAAAAGCAGCATTGCCTTTCACACAAGCCCAAAACAAGCACAACCCGCGACTCTCAAAAAACAAGGCCAATTACAGGTACACGACTGTTTAAAACCTGCTTTCAAAGGTTCTTAACAAATTGATGCAATTGAAAGTGTCACAATTGCCGGCAGCTTTAGTACATCTCATTATAATATTTGAGAACCCTCATTTGCACTATCTCCGCCCCCTTGTGTCAATTTATGCAGGTCCATAATTACATATTCATCTAAGACTGAACCTCAAAGAAAAACTGCTGCTGCAGTGTTGTATAAAAGGTTGCTAAAAGCACTGAGCTAGTTTAGTGCATTTCACTCAGATGTCCGACTCGTTTGTAACTGGTTTGCAAGCACTGCAACACTTAGTTTATTAATGTTAAGTAACGCCCATTATTTTTGCCACTGTGACAGCCTGAAACACACCCGCCAGCTAATTTTCATAGAACATAACGATTACAGCTTTTTGACCGTGCTGTTTTGCTTTAGTTTTATTAATGTTAGTTTGTCTCTTACTTTATTAAAATTGTTTAACATACACATGCCTGTTGTTTTGCCATTCATTTCATATGTTGATGCACGTGCATCATGACAAGTAATACATATGTATCTATATATTTATTGATTCATATTGTGTCTGGTGGCTAACTCCGTCTTAGAGAACACTACGGTAAAAGAACACTTTACTTGCTTCCCCAAGGGTGTTCTCTTAGTCGGAGACTACTGTACCAAACCTGGGCCCCTATGATTGCTTTAGTTTTTAGCTGACCTTTCTCATCTAGGACTTGCATTTGAACTCTGTTAAAAAGGGAGCATTATAAAGTCCCTCTTTACACAACTATTAACAATCATTCTTAGGTTATAAAAGCATATTGAATTAGGAAATTAATGGTAACATAAGAACTGTAATATAATAAATTATTTTATGTACGCGCAGTTTGTACTTTCTACAACAGCCTTTTCCAGGTATTCCATCTTTAATAGAATCTCTCTTCTAATACACAGCAAATCTCTTCACATGATGCTTGAATACCTTCATTTGAAGGCAGAAGATATCATATTGCAGTTTTTGATTAAATAAATCTGCTTGGTTTGAGTGCAGGCATTAAGACCCTGGCTATTGCACATGACTGTAACCAAGGTAACTAGCTCAATATATTAGGGATAGGAGGGTCGAATGTAGTGTCTTTACTGGAAGCAACCATTATGTAATTCACCAGTTTTTCTCATCAGAAGTTGGTCCAATCAACATTTTTGTGTAATGTGAGAAATGCACTGCTCTTGTGTCAGTAATCATTTAAATTCAGGATGTTTTAGGTGTGTGAAGGGGCTATAACTTTTATTAAAGGCTGGAGTTCGAGGAAATATTTAGCAAAACTGTTCTGAGCCTTGCTAAGATGTACTGCCGTGGCCCTGGCTGAGGCTGGAGATCGCTGAGGGGAGCATCACAGATACAGTACAGGCCGTAGCCCCAGACTCTTACCTGGGGACGCCAGGGGGAGCGCGGTTGGGTCGTGAGGGGACTTGAGGAGGGGCACCACCAAAGGGGTCAGGGGATGCTCCGGGGCGGGAGGGGACAGGTGGAGCCCCCGCAGGGGGTGGTCCGGGGGCAGGGCCTCTGGAGCCAGCCCGGGCAGGGGGCACCGCTGGGGCTCTCCTCTGTGGAGTGGGGCTGGAGGTGGGAGACCTGCAACACAAACAAACACAGGGAGGGGTCACTTCAATACGTCATGAATTCCCTGAGTGAAACGCTCCTCTTCCACTTGGACTCAACTTTCCTTCTGTTTTGCCGTTCACACAGCAGTGCTCTAGATTGGGCTGGCACAACTCATTTAAAGACACTTTGGCTGACCTAGCCTACGATACATATCTCAATGGAAGGCAACTACAGCAGAACAGAAATGCAGCTCCTGAAATCCTAGTCAACTCTTTAGCCCATCATTTTAATCAGTTAAAAAACACAATAGTTGGGTAATTGTGATAAGAACGACATAGAATGGTTACAAACATCATACATAAAAAGGAGACAGTAAAACCCCTAAGAAAATGTATCCTGAACCTCTTTACAGTTCTCTTTAATGATCTATGAGCAATCTACTGGGCAGACTGGATCATTTCCTAGTCTGCAGCACCATACATAGGCACCTAACCCATGCGGCAGAAGGGTCAAACTGTATATTTTGCCCCTCCACTTTTCTCATTCATTTTATATAGATAGATAGATATAACACGCCCCGTTATAGGAATATATACTTGTTATAAAGCAGAACACAAACAGCACAGTCTTGTAACTATGGCTCCCCACTATAGCGTTATAAAGGGTGAGCACTGTATATATATATATATATATATACACACTGAACAAAAATATAAACGCAACATGTAAAATGTTGGTCCCAGGTTTCATGAGCTGAAATAAAAGATCCCAGAAATTTTCCATATGCACAAAAAGCTTATTTCTCTCAATTTTTTTGCACAAATTTGTTTACATCCCTGTTAGTGAGCATTTCTCCTCTGCCAAGATAATCCATCCACCTGACAGTGTGGCATATCAAGAAGCTGATTAAACAGCATGATCATTACACAGGTGCACCTTGTGGTGGAGACAAGACTTCTCCCAAGTCCCAAGTCTCTTGCAGACTTCAGCAGGTTTTCTTCCAGGATTTCTCTGTACTTTGCTGCATCCACTTTGCCCTCTATCTTCACGAGCTTTCCAGGCCCTGATGCAGAGAAGCATCCCCATAGCATGATGCTGCCACCACCATGCTTCACGGTAGCAATGGTGTCCTCAGGATGATGTGCAAATTGATGATGTTTAGGCTTGCGCCAAACATAGCGCTTAGCATTGAGGCCAAAAAGCTCTATTTTGGTCTCATCAGACCATAGAATCTTCTTCCACTTGGTCTCAGAGTCTCCCACATGCCTTCTGGCAAACTCTAGCCGAGATTTATTAAGCATTTAATAAACCAAAGGAGTACTAATACTGCTCTGATTCATTAAAACTTCATATTGCATGAGTCTGTGTGATTTTCTTGATTATTTAAAAGTTAATTAGACATACAGCATGCCCAGTGCAGAACAATCCACTACAGGATCCCAAACATCTCTGTCCTCTTTAAGAATCTCCCCTGAGTTTAAGAGTGTGCTCAGAGCAATAAAAGAAGTGTGCGGAATCTGACCCAGGTCTTTTGTTGTGGTTTTCCTATAGCTAGCCTGAGACTTTTAGGGAAACCATCAGACTCTGGCCTACCTCCTGCCAGACTGCTGCGACTGCACCTGCAGCCAGGAGTCGTCAACGGGCGGGGGTGTGGGGGTGCTGGTGGTGGTGGTGTTGATATCCCCAATGATGCTCAGTGCCTCCCGCAGAGCGTGGTACATGCGCAGCATCTCGTCACGGTGCTGGGCCTGCTCGGCTGACTCCTCCATCAGAGTGTTCTGGTCTCCGCAGGAATACAGGGACGCCAGCAGCTCAGCGTGGATAAACTCCTTGGTCTGGAGGAAAAACACACACACAAACAGGGTGACACAGGCTTACTGCTTTGGAAAATCACACAAAATAATCTATAGAATACCATGGAATAGTATAGTACATACTGTTGAATATTACATTATTTACTGTATTACCTTGTAATATATTGTAGTACACATTGCAGTACACAAAAGTAAACTTACAATTACCACAGTACTGTCCCTACAGAAAGTACTGATTAGAGGAAAAACCTCAGAATGGAGTGTGGTAACCAGTGGTGTACCACAGGGATCAATATTAGGTCCTCTGCTATTCCTAATCTACATTAATGATTTAGATTCTGGTATAGTAAGCAAACTTGTTAAATTTGCAGACGACACAAAAGTAGGAGTGGCAAACACTGTTGCAGCAGCAAAGGTCATTCAAAATGATCTAGACAAGATTCAGAACTGGGCAGACACATGGCAAATGACATTTAATAGAGAAAAGTGTAAGGTACTGCACGCAGGAAATAAAAATGTACATTATAAATATCATATGGGAGATACTGAAATTGGAGAAGGAATCTATGAAAAAGACCTAGGAGTTTTTGTTGACTCAGAAATGTCTTCATCTAGACAATGTGGGGAAGCTATAAAAAAGGCTAACAAGATGCTTGGATACATTGTGAAAAGTGTTGAATTTAAATCAAGAGAAGTAATGTTAAAACTGTACAATGAACTAGTAAGACCTCATCTTGAATATTGTGTGCAGTTCTGGTCACCTCGCTATAAAAAAGATATTGCTGCTCTAGAAAGAGTGCAAAGAAGAGTGACCAGAATTATTCCGGGCTTAAAAGGCATGTCATATGCAGACAGGCTAAAAGAATTTAATCTGTTCAGTCTTGAACATAGAAGACTACGTGGTGACCTAATTCAAGCATTCAAAATTCTAAAAGGTATTGACAGTGTCGACCCAAGGGACTTTTTCAGCCTGAAAAAAGAAACAAGGACCAGGGGTCACAAATGGAGTTTAGACAAAGGGGCATTCAGAACAGAAAATAGGAGGCACTTTTTTACACAGAGAATTGTGAGGGTCTGGAATCAACTCCCCAGTAATGTTGTTGAAGCTGACACCCTGGGATCCTTCAAGAAGCTGCTTGATGAGATTTTGGGATCAATAAGCTACTAACAACCAAACAAGCAAGATGGGCCGAATGGCCTCCTCTCGTTTGTAAACTTTCTTATGTTCTTATGTTCTAATATACTACAGTATTATTGTATAATATCGCTATGTACCACATGACTTTGTTAACATATACCAAGGTATCTTTTTCACAACAAACATGTATACATACTGTTTTCTGTACTGTATTGTAGACTTTCACTGTTTATCTAAATAATGCTTTTAATTAGATAGATGCATACTACAGTACAGGTATATTCTATATATATTTTTTATATGGGAAAACTCCCAGGATGATGCCAGTAGCTTAAATAAATTGTGTTTAACATACACCCTACATCACGGTTGTACATTCAAATGGCAATAAATAATTTAATGGAAATTGGACAAGTGGTACTGAAAGAGAGAGTAGTGGGGTTCCGAAAAATATAGCGTTACACGCCCCCACGTGTTGCTACAACCGTTTAAATGACGTACATGTAAGTTATCTTTCCATTGTTAACATTGTGACAATATGTTATGCTTATAACTCTAAGTCTGTTTCAAAGTTCTTTTTAAAATGTCCGCTCTAGTGCACTGATAGTGTAAGCATTATTGCCCACATTGATGTGGTACGGAACAGAAAAGCTAGAGAACTTCTTGTGTTTTTTTTCTTTTAAATCGTTCCTCCTGCAGTGATTTAGAGGACAGATCTCAAACCCCAGTGCACTAGAGCGGACAATTTGAAAAGAGATTTGAAACAGACTTTAAAATTATAAGCATAAAAAGTTGTCAGGATGTTAACAATGAAAAGAAAAATTACAGGTATGTTATTTAAACAGTTGTAGCAACACGTGGGGGTGTATAACGCTGTTTTTCTGAACCCCGCTGCTTACTCTTTAAGACCTAGATGTCACTACGTAAGAAAGTTCGATGTTATTTTCATGGTAAAGTATATTAAAATGACTGATTTTCAGTATGTGGAATAACTTACTGTGTTCTCAGGATACATGAAAAACTGTAAGTTTGATAAACAGATGAGCAGAAAGACAGACCACCATATACCAAACTGATACTCCCAATAACTTAAATAATTCCATCATACTTTAATAAGTGGTTTTCCAAATATATGCAAAAATGTAGGTGTGACTGTGACCGGGGAGATCTGTGCTGGCTACAGGGCCTCTTTTACTGTTTGAGGGGCAGGTGTTGGGGGGACGGTTGACCCCATAAAAATGACACTCTGCTGTTCCTTGAGCTGTGCATAGCAGGATACCATCCAGCCGAAGCTCTGCACTTACACTGTTGATCATGAGGTGCATGATGGTCTTGGGCATGAGGTCCCGCACAGTCTTGTTCACAATGCCCATGTAGGAGTCCACCAGGTTGCGGATGGTCTCGACCTGGCGTTCCAGCTGGGGGTCCATGGAGTGCATAAAGTTGTCTGAGTCGTTCTCTTCCGACTCGCTTTGCTGGGGAGGACACACATTGAGACAACCAGTGTGAAACAGCACCACAGCTACGACAGCTGCAGACTCCTGCTGTAGACTAGAAGGGTGCAGCCTGCCTCTAGATGCCAGCTCTAAATCAGTTGGTAAAAACAGCAAGTAGTTTGCACTACATTTTAGTTCAGTATGAATAGTACAGTGATCTGCATTTGCAGGTACAGTGTGTTTACTAAGCTTCTTCTATAGTGAAAAGTTTGGAACTGTTAATTTTACAAAACCAGCGGGATACAACTGGGTTACACAAACGAACACTGAACCTTTTGGCTACCTGACTATATATGTGGCCCTCTGTCTACAGGCTGTGCATGCACTGCTTGTTTTTACTTTGTTGAAAAAAAGAAAACCTTATTTACAGTGCAGCACAATATAATAGCAGTGAATGTACAGTACTGTAAAATGTAATAGTGTTGTTGTAACAATGTCTACATTCTTAAAAAAACATTATTTTAATATTTATTCAGTACTGTTCAGTATGAAATGGTTTCTACATTACACAAATTCCAATAACTTTACACGCCATTTTCTGTCCAATGTAGAAAGTTAAATTACGTTCCCTCACCACAGAGGTTCCCAGAGCAGCTCAGAAGAACTGAAAGCCACACGGCAGTGCTTTTACCACGTGAGCCACTTGGGGACCCATACAGAGAAATTCCTATTTACAACATAATTCATTCATTAGTGCAATATATTTGGCGCGCTCTGTAAATCGTTGCATGTCTAATCCAGCACAATATTTGATTCTCAAATGATTCTGGATAAAACTAGTTTTACTTCGCCCTGTGAGGGGTGGGTGGTGTTTGGACTGATAATGTAAAAGCTTGGTGGTTAGGGGATCTGACATTGGCTTGAGATGTCATACTTGTCCCCAGTGTGTGTGCAGCCAGTCCCCCTTTATGGTGATTACTCAATAATCAACAGTGATCGTACTGGATCTAAGATTTAAAGTGTTAAATTCCTTAAAGAAAACTGAGCTAACTACACTGGAGCAAAAGCTGGTAAATCAGATGCAATGTAGAGTAGCTGCAGTCTAACCTCTCTGCTGATTTTGTACCAATTATGCTTCAAGTTGCCAGAGAGTCTAGGGTGTAGCAAGCATATATATTTAATGCAGGCACTGTTCTGAAGATAAGGATTGCTTTTAACTTTGAGATATTTCAGGGCACTTCAAGTTGTTTTTGAGGAAAATCACAATGTTTTTACAGCTGTCAGCTATTCTAACAAACATGTGAGAAATCCCTGTCTGTGAGTCATCATGTGTGTAAGCTAAAGGGCTAATAGCCAAGACTTCAAAAACACTTGTTTTCAGGTGAGGCCCAATTACCCTGCCTATACTCTATGTTTGATGGGAGTTGTTGGTTTCCCCATTCACTTCCTGTGTTTCAGAAATAACATTCCTATTGGCAGAATAGTTGCTCAGCTTAAGAAGGAAAAAAGTTAGGACAACAAAAAAAAAAAAAAAAGATAACGGGTCAGGAAACTGTTTTTGAAACCCTGGTTACACATGTTTAAAATCCATGCTCTGAAAACTTCTTTCCATGGTCCCTCAAGTGGATGTTCCAGACAGGGTTATTTAAAATGTTCTGTGAGTGTTAATAAATCATAAGACTACAGCCCACTACTCTCTCATGTATCCACTGCTGACATCAACTGTTTGTTTTTTATTTCCTAGATCAATTACAAAGCTTTTCATGTACACCATAAACACATAGACACCAGGTGCAGGAAAGGCATGCAGAAAGCAACTTGCAGGCAAAAGATTAAACAAATATGTCTTTATGGAAAAGAAAATGCACAGCAAATTAATGAGAGATAGAGCAAGAGAGAGAGAGGTGGGAATGGAACAACCCATTTACTGTAACTTTAAAAAGGAACAAAAAACCAAAATACAGCAGGGAAATTATTTACTGCCATAGCTGGCTAATTTACTGTCATTCATTAAGGAAAAAAACACTTACTTTATCCTTATCCTGTCATTTTCCAAGTGGCATAAAAAAAAAGTTTGTTTTTAGTTGGTTTAAGTAAAAATAAAAAATAAATGACATCAGAGTTCAACAACAGAGTCAAACAGTATGTCAATTTAGTACTGTACATACTGCCCTGTTCAATACAGTAATGACAAGTCCTAGTCACTAAGACCAAGCACAACACTTGTGAGCTTGTGATCCTCCCTGTTATCAGCTGGGGTCCTTTTATAAAAGACTGTTTTAAAGGTTTTAGGGACTTTTTTTAGAGAGTGCTTATGAAAGAAAGAAACAAGGACCAGGGGTCACAAATGGAGTTTAGACAAAGGGGTATTCAGAACAGAAAATAGGAGGCACCTTTTACACAGAATCGTGAGGGTCTGGAATCAACTCCCCAGTAATGTTGTTGAAGCTGACACCCTGGGATCCTTCAAGAAGCTGCTTGATGAGATTTTGGGATCAATAAGCTACTAACAACCAAACGAGCAAGATGGGCCGAATGGCCTCCTCTCGTTTGTAAACTTTCTTATGTTCTTATGTTCTTATGAAAATTATCTTAGATTAAAAAAAAGTTGAGCATAATTAATTATTTCTTTGTTTTAGAAGACACCTTTACCCAAGGCGACTTTACAGTGTGAGCTATGAATCAGCTGCAGAGTCACTTACAACAACATTTTACCTGAAAGACGGGGCACAAAGAGGTTAAGTGATTAGATCGAGGTCACACAGGGAGTCAGGGAGTCAAACTGGGGACCTCCTGGTTACAAGCCCTTTTCTTTTACCACTGGCCCACACAGCCTCCTATAATCTTCTTTGTTAGTCGGAAATGGTTTCATGAATTGCAAATATGATAAAAACAAATGTGTGTAAATATTCCTTAAAACAGTTAATACTACTGGACCGTGAATGGTAGGTCTAGTAAAGAAGGAAATGCTCAATGGTTACATACAGAAGTAATGGTATTCTGGTGCTAATGATATATATATATTTTTTTTTAAAGAAAGTTACATTTAAGGGATACTTTAAATTATCGACATGTTCCTAATATTTCATTTCTCACTTGTTTAATATACGTTTAGAGGTGTCTAGTGGCATTTCTCTTTTGTTATGTTTTCTTAGATCATTATTTTTAATGGGAAGGAAATCAGTGTTACACAATGTTTCAGTGCACTGTAACATTCCTTACCTCCCTTCTGTAAACAAACCTTAAGGAATCCTTTTTCATTGCAAATAATGATCTATGCAGAAATAACAGATACAGATGTGTGTGTGTGTCTCAATAGTTCTCTGGGCGAGTGCCTAAAACACATGTACTCTCACGTTCAGTCTTGCGTTAAAAAAAGTCACTTTTCTAACGGGGTGTTGCAGTGGTGAATAAGCATTCACAAATAAGGCTTAGAAAACAGTCACTCGGTACTAAAACCTCCCTTAATCTCATGTGCAATGTCAACAACACACGATGGCGTTTTACGTTCGCATTCTTCCTCTGTGCGGATGCGAAGTTTACCGTTTGAATTTAGGTCTACTGAAATGCGTTGCATCTTTTGAAGTAAGTGTAAAGTCATTTTACAAAAATGTGGAGATTTATACAGGTGTCATTAGCAAAGGGGGGCGGTTGTTTTAACAATAGGTCACGTTTTACTAAACATTTTAAAACTAATAAACAACTACCATAATAAACATTATCGTATTATGTTTCTTAAAACATAATAACACAATATATTCAAAACAAAGTTGAGTTCTTATCTATAAACAGTAACACATTTAAAGCTTGGGACTCGCTGTCTGTAGATTGTTGTTGTTGTTTACATTATCGTCAGCATATTTCAAGAGATTGAAAGCTGAAATTACTTTTTTTTTAAAACACACTTTTCTTATACAAATACAGTACTGTTGAGCAGTAATGAGTTTGTTTGAAAACCAGGCTTTAATCACTCATAGCAGGTACAGAGGCAGTGGTTCCGTGAATGCGCTGGGTTTTATTGCAGCGTTTAAAATATAAAATCATTTTATACAAAGTCTCCCAGATTTCATGAAAAGATATGCGCGTCCCTCGTTTCTTCATTGGTATCTAAACCGAGTAGATACTGTACTTGTTGAAGCGGTTTTCTCCCACTGCTAATAAAAAAGCCACCTAGCTAACAATTTTATCCTCAGGGGTACAGAGAAACGTCTTTAAATTGGAACTTTAGTGAAGTTTTTTTCTCTCGTCCTCCAGTCGGTGCAGTCAGTGTCAGTTTCTCAGCACACAGTACAGTAGCCGCTCAGTAAGGAGGTACAAACAGGTGATTGGTCGATCTGTATGAGCGTTTACAAAGGTGCTTTGTTAAAAAAAAAAAAAAATGTAAATCTAAATTTATAACGGTGTGTATTTTTTAGCAAAATAAAATCTAAGCCTATTTTAAGGGACCCCAACTGTTGTTATTGATGCCAACTTAGGCACTTCACATGAGGACTAGCAAGTTTACATCAGGACTAGCAAATCTCAAAAGGTACTAATCCTTTGGACTAGCAGCACAATATTGTTAGTTTCTAACCCTGATAAGGGACACCATCAACAGTGCAAATGTGCCCCCATTTTTCTGAAAGAAATACAATTAGCATATGAAACGATCAAAAACATTAATTCAATTCCTCATATCAGCAACTCTGTTGTTTATGACTAGTTTTATAATATCGATGTCTGTTTTTATTTCAGAAAGGCACGTTTGCTTTAAAACCTACCCTCAAGAAATAACAGTACAGTATCACTTGAGCAAGATATCAAGATATATAGCTCCCCCAATTCGGCCGTACCGTGATGCGCTCCGGATAGACCCCGGCACGAAGGAACGAGGCCTTCCAGCTTTCAATGTCCTCCTGCGTCTCACAAGCCAGCTCCAGCTGCCGGTAGTCCTTGTACACGTTCCTGAGGAGAGAGAGGAGTGGGAGGGAGGCTCACACACAGCACACACGTACTGCATATTAACTGATATTTAGCCTTCTCTTTCCCCATCCCGTTTGTACAGTTAATTAATTACTGTACAGCTGTACTATTCTATTAATGTTAAGAGGTAACTCTTTAAAATAATAATAATTAATTCCGGCTGAATGCTACAGGAATAATACCTGAATATCTTGCGCACTTCCTCTGAGTGCTGAAGTCATTCATTTTGAATTCAGCCATGATTTAAAAACAGTTTAAGTTTTGCTATGCTTCATTACACTTTGTTATGCTTCATTACACTTTGTTATGCTTTTAATGTGGGAAGCTTTCATGAGGTTTGTTCTATCATAACGCAACAGGGTGCCTTTCATCTACTGAAGTGTTGACGTCATGACTGTTTGATGCAGGTTCTCCCTTAGCAACCTGAAGAAACCCTTAGTGTTTCTGTCCCGAGCAATGTTACATAACCTAGACACATCGATACCCACCTAAAATATAACTACAAAGACAACTCAGACTGCATATTGAAGAAACAGACATCTAAAACTGCTTTGAGTTTCATTCACCCATAATTATAAAGGCGGACACACATTTTCAAATCAACCCAATAAGGACAGTGGAGAAGGAGGACACCAGGTGTGGCTATCTGCCCTTCCCAAACAATCTGCAATGCCAATGCAGCAGTGACACTACAATGAAGGCATTGACTCTGATACCACAGCACAACACCACGACCACTGTGCAGCAATACCTCTTTTAAATCCATTGTGTTGCGATTGTCGGCAATATGCTGGTATTGTCATATATTCGAATCAGTGAGGGAACCGCCAGTTCAGCCTGGGAATCGCTGGTCAACAATGTAAACAGTGACTGACCTCTGCTCCGTGTTGAAGAGAGCAAAGATGTGCTTGCTGGACATGAATCCCTTCTCAACATCTCTCAGCTTCAGGTTATCCACAGGGAGCATGTACTTCTTCTCTTTCTCCTGTAGGGGGAGCAAAAGACATGTCAGACAGGCAGAGCAGGAGGAGCTGTGGGGTGCAGGTGAACGTGTTGCCCTAGAGGGTAGGGGGTCAGTCCGGTATCACAGACAGTGTTAAAGCAGAAGGTTTGATTAACTGTACGATACAATGAACAGGCTTGAGAAAACAAGAGATGATTCAGAACCTTGAATTTAAAAAGTCGCCCTTTTTTTAACTGTGTTTTTATTAGCAGTTGTAAATAAGCAATTATGAATTACAGCATATGTAACATTTTAATGCACTGTATTTCCAGGATTATCATAGTAAAAAGTACTACAGTCTTTTATGGTTGCAGAAGAAATAACAAGAGTACATATTAGCTCCTCTCAACAATAAAATACAGTATGCCCACATTCATAAAAGACGGTGGTAATTTCCAACCAGTAAAAAAAAATTACCGGGCAGTATTTAAAACGTAATTTATAAAACTACGGGCTGGTTATTTTACCAGTCGGTAATCGTTTTATGTGGGTTTCCATCATGGATAGTTGCCAAGATATTTAATGTAACCAACTGGAAGAGGTATACAAATGCACACCCAGGTGCTGGGCATGAGTGAAAGGTTTGGGTAGGTGCATTATATGCTTCATGATAAAAAAAAAAAATAGCTTATTTGCACATGACTTCCTGAAAAAGAACTGAAAAGCACACGTTTCCCTTGCCAAGCACAGAAGGTAGAAGCACACAAGAGTGTCCGCAAGCTTGAGAGAGGTATTGCTGCAGAACGTAGACTCACACAGCATAGCTCTCATAGGCAGTTCACACTGAAACAGCACTGTACATTAAAATAGAAGTAAAATAGGAAAATCGCCTATGCTTTTATTTGTTACTATATTCCCTCAGTTTGCAAATACCTGCACAATACATACAACAACATCTCAAATCTGTTTCTCATACATTCAGGGATTAAAGGACGTGGGGTCTCTACGCTAACACATATTTTGGGGTCCTATGCATACTATGGCGAATGGCGTTATTGGCATATTGTTTAATACGGCCCTGGGTTGGGGGCAGAGTGTGAGCAGAGCGAACCAATTGCTGCAGCAAAGGTCATTCAAAATGATCTAGACACATTCAGAACTGGGCAGACACAGAGCAAATGACATTCAATACAGAAAAGTGTAAGGTACTGCATGCAGGCAATAAAAATCTCCATTATAAATACCTTATGGAAGATACTGAAATTGAAGAAGATGAAAAAGATCTAGTTTATGTTGACTCAGAAATGTCTCATCTAGACAATGTGGGAAAGCTATATAAAGGCCAACAAAATGCTCGTATATAAAGTGAAAAGTGGCGAGTTTAAATCAAGGGAAGTAATGTTAAAACTTTACAATGCATTAGTAAGACCTAATTTAGAATACTGTGTTCAGTTCTGGTCACCTCGCTACAAAATGGATATTGCTGCTCTAGAAAGAGTGACCAAAATTATTCCGGGTTTAAAAGGCATGTCATATGCGGACAGGCTAAAATAATTCAATCTGTTTAGTCTTGAACAAAGAAGACTACTCGGCAGACTGATTCAAGCATTCAAAATTCTAAAAGGCATTGACAGTGTCGACCCAAGGGACTTTTTCAACCTGAAAAAAGAAACAAGGATCAGGGGTCAGAAAGGGAGATTAGATAAAGGGGCATTCAGAACACAAAATAGGAAGTACTTTTTTACACAGAGAATTGTGGGTGTCTGGAACCAACTCTCCAGTCATGTAGTTGAATCTGACACCCTGGGATCCTTCAAGAAGTTGCTTGATGAGATTCTGTGATCAATAAGCTACTAACAACCAAACGAGCAAAATGGGCCAAATGGCCTCCTCTCATTTGTAACCTTGCTTATGTCTTATGATATGTGTTAGTTAAATGGGGGTTATTGTTATTCATGTACATGTGCAGTACTAGATTGTGTCACTAGATGAAGTGCTACTTCATGGAGCTAATCAGACTTTTTATTATTATATTGGCTTAAATATGTTCCTAAACGCATAAATTATGCAAGGAAATGATATCATGGTAATATTCATCCTCCTATTCCACAATGGCCCAGACCACGTGAATAGAAATGAGCTCAATCATGATGTTTAAAAAAGAAATGTCAACATTATACAGTTATAAAAGTCATGGGCTCTGTAGATAGTTCAGCAAGTGATACTTAAAGAACAAAGATGCTTCCAAAAACAAGAACAGTGTCAACAGCTCAGTGCTGCATACTGCTAAAAGTGTAACAATGTTATTATAGTGCAGTTACTTTGTACTAAAGGGTGACATGCTTCTCTTTCTATGAGCAAAGTTTACCATTTTCTTTGCTAGGAGAACTGGATGTAAAATGTACAGCACGTGACGTACAGACAGGCTCCTCCATACTGTACATCACTGGGAAAACCCAGGAAGAACGTTCGTTCAAGTTTCATAACAAACTGCTCATACAGCATATTTTTTTGTTTTCTTTCTTTTTAAGTCTCTCATATGTTTGTAATAATTCTGAGCTTTTGTTTTTGCAATTATTCAAATATTGTATTTTAATTTTTCTGTGTTAATGTCCTTCGAATATGAGTTCAGGAGCTGGTCTTCAGTTGTAGTTGCCTGTCATAGACACATCACCAGCACAGTAAAATGATCCAAAATAGCTGACCACTAGATGGTGCTGACATATATAAAAAGACCCCTTGGTTGATCTAGCCTGCATATGTGTATGGCAGGCAACAAACTGAACAGCAGCTTGTGAATACAGCTGAAAGCACTTTAACATATACTTAGAAACAAACAAACACAAACAATATTACAACCATCATAAAGACAGCTCAGTATATTGGCAACACTAGCGAATCGGTAGCCATCAGATTTGCACAACAGATATGATTCAAGCTCTGAGCGTCCAGATCCAGTCTCCTTGCACACGACCACGATTTCAAACTGCACGTGTGTATATCCGTGTTACACGCTACCAAAACAAGAGAGCAACAAGCAACAGCACAACTAACAAGTTAACAAAATAGCACCCTGAGGGTGGATACCCTGCCCGTGTGTATTTTATGTTTTATGTGATGTGTTAGTGTTGGTGTGTGCACATTGGTGCAGGGGATATAATTTGGGTTGTGTAGCATGGGTGATTTGAAATGTATATATGTAGTTGGGCACGGGTGTTTGACAATGAATTCACATGCAGACTGTGCTGGGATTCAAGTGAATGACTGATTAGCAGTGGAGTCCCGGCATAGCTGTAGATAAAAGCAGCCACGAATCACTCACTCAGGGTAGTGTGTTCAGAGGCGGAATGAGAGTTGGGAAGTAAAGGAAAAGAACACTTAAAAATAACAACTGCTATGCGTGCTGAAACCCTCTGTCTGTTTTGGCCAGCGTGCCTTTTGTTTTGTTCAGTGTTTTTTTTGTTAAACTTTTTTGTTTATTTATTTTTAAACGTGCGCCTCAGTGATTCCATTCCCCAGTCCTCTGTATCTGTCTTCCTGGTCTGACATCATCACACAAGATATCTGTGACACACCCCTGTACCACAACATAATTCCCACTCGTAGGGTCATTGAATTTATCAAGTTTCTTCGACTACTTCTATATTTAGCACTATTGAATGTTTAACCCTTTTATGAGATCTCATACGGAGATGGATACATCTCTTGTAAATATATATGGAGAGATATGGAAGTTGCAAATGCATGACAGCTTCATATGAGGATGCCATTTTCCCCTTAGAATGCAATGAAAAAAAATGTTTTCAATTAAAATGTATTTATTATGTGTGCAAAACTATTTTTTGTTGAGCTATTTTCAATATTTCATGTATGAAAGGTTTAAAAGTAATGGTAACCTCCCCACGTCAAAAACCCAGAGAAAATATTATTTGAATCTACCTTTTAATGTTACATAACTACTAACAAGAAGAGGACTGGAGAGGAGCTGAGATGTGTGCTGCTGGCACTGTGTGTTCAACAGGGACCGCTTCACAGCTGCAGAGGAGGGCTGTGAATTTCCTGTCTGGCCAGGAGTGGGGGAGTGAATCCCAAAGCAAGTCTGCACACGTTCACGCAGCCAGCCATCCCCCACCCAGCACTTTTATTTATCCATAAACAATCCATATCCATAAACACACAAACAATACCAGTATCTCGGAAGCTCTGAAAATAAAGTGCTCTTGTGCATGAAAGAGCTCAAAAAAGGTTACTTAAAAAATAAATACACAATGCACAATACACACTTTTTGTGTGTCGAATCTTTTTTTTCAAATCTCACCCCTAAATCCAGACTGTCAAATTTACAGTATAGTACTTTGCATTCTATTTGTGAAGTGTGGCTATAGTCCAAACCATTCTTGAGCTGTTACTCAAAACCATGCCAAATGTACTTTTACCACTTTTGCTCCAACACTATGCTCTGCAGAAGTCTTTACCTGGTAACAGTGTATAATCTGCAGATTTCTTTACCTGGTAACAGTGTATACACTGCAGAATTCCTTATCTGGTAACAGCGTACACTTTGCAGACTTTATTTTTAACTGGGTAACAGTGTATACTCTGCAGACATTTGTCAACATTCTCGTGGGTTGATATCCTCACATTCAAGGTAATAACTTAATGCGATGTTTGTCTGAAATAAACGCTGCAGTCCAGAAGTTAGAGAAAAATATCCAAATGCACATTACGTTCATTGCTATGCCCATTAATTAAATCTAATAATGGGACAAGCAGCGAGTCAAGTTTCAGGGGATCGAATTGTTTTCCAGACCCTCT
This sequence comes from Polyodon spathula, assembly GCF_017654505.1. NCBI lineage: Eukaryota > Metazoa > Chordata > Actinopteri > Acipenseriformes > Polyodontidae > Polyodon > Polyodon spathula. The sequence continues at coordinate 207,461 of NC_054585.1, forward strand.
CTGGTTTTTCAACTTTTTTCTCTCGATCTCCAAAGAAAACTGCTGTTTTGGATGAAGTTGTAAAAAAAAGACTACCAACTGCTCCTCAAACAAGGTGGAATTTTGCTAGTGGAGCAGTGAGGACAGTGTTTGAACAATGCAATCACCTGCGCTGTGATTCACAGCGCAATCAGCCATTTCCTGCTACAGAGCTGCCTCTGCCTCCAACCCCACTAGAGGGAGAGAAGCAGGAGCGGCCTCTTCCTTCAGCATTGGAGGGACCAAGGCAGGAATCTGACGGACCTCAGCAGCCTCTGCATAGGTTGCTGAGGGGAGCACGGGGGAAAAATGCTCGGCTGCAGTGGCTGCTAAGAGGGCCAACCCCGCGCACCACAGCTAGGCCTGGTTCTCCTCCCACCGTCGCCTCCTGAGGGTCCGCTGCTGCCCTGCCTTGCACCGCCCAAGGATGCCTGCCTCACGCAGCCCAATGATGCCTGCCTTGCACCACCCAAGGATGCGACGTCTGCATAGCCTGGGGCTGCCTGTTGCTCATCATCGTCTGGGGCTGCCAGGTGCTTCGCATCGCCTGGGGCTGCTTGTGTCACTCTTTTATCCCCTAGGGTTGCCGAGGGTCCCGCTTCAGCTGGTGTTTCTGTGGATCCCGCTTCACCTGGGGTTGCCAAGGGTCCCGCTTCGCCTGGGGTTGCCGAGGGTCCTGCTTTGCTGGAGGTCGCTGAGGGCTCTGCTTCGCCGGGGGTCGCTGAGGGCTCTGCTTCGCCGGGGGACACTGAGGGCTCTGCTTACCCGGGGGTCGCTGAGGGCTCTGCTTCACCTGGGGTCACTGAGGGCTCTGCTTCACCTGGGGTCACTGAGGGCTCTGCTTCGACGGCAGTCGCTGAGGGCTCTGCTTCGCTGAGAGTCGCTGAGGGCTCTGCTTCGCCGGGGGTCACTGAGGGCTCTGCTTCGCCTGGGGCCGCTGCCAGCTCTGTGCCACCTGGGGCCGCTGCGTGGCTTGCACTGCCTGGGGCCGCTACTAGTCCTCCAGAACCGCAGGAAGCACCGGGGCCGGCACCTCAGAAAAGGGGGCTGCCGGCTACAAAGAAGGGGGAGGAGCTCAGGAGACCAGCACTTTTGCGGCAGGAGAAGCAGTGGCTGGAGCCCTGGAAGAGGGAGCTACCAGCTGGGGAGACATTGGGGACGGAGGACCTCCCACCATGGCCACCCTCATGGATGACTCCAGACCCCTCTTCCGGAACATTGAGACTGAGGGGGAAGGTGGCCGTTGCACATGGGAGGGGGGGTGAGATATGTAACAGGGCGAGCAGCCCTGTACAGTATTTATTTTAGAATGGGGTTTCCCCCTCCGTCCCTGTACTGTGTTTTTTGTTTACTATTTACTGTATGTGTATATGTGACGGCGAACCGCCATCTGCTTTCTTTATTGTTTTTGTATAATTTTGCAGCGTGGATGGGAAGCCCCATCCATATTAAAAACTTGTGCAGAAGGTGGCCATCTCCCAAATTAGTTGCTAATTGTTGTAGCAGCAAAAGGTCATTCAAAATGATCTAGACAAGATTCAGAACTGGGCAGACACATGGCAAATGACATTTAATAGAGAAAAGTGTAAGGTACTGCACGCAGGAAATAAAAATGTGCATTATAAATATCATATGGGAGATACTGAAATTGAAGAAGGAATCTATGAAAAAGACCTAGGAGTTTTTGTTGACTGTCTTCATCTAGACAATGTGGGGAAGCTAAAAAAAGGCTAACAAGATGCTCGGATATATTGTGAAAAGTGTTGAATTTAAATCAAGGGAAGTAATGTTAAAACTGTACAATGCATTAGTAAGACCTCATCTTGAATATCGTGTTCAGTTCTGGTCATCTCGCTATAAAAAAGATATTGCTGCTCTAGAAAGAGTGCAAAGAAGAGCAACCAGAATTATTCCGGATTTAAAAGGCATATCACATGCAGACAGGCTAAAAGAATTGAGTCTATTCAGTCTTGAACAAAGAAGACTACGCGGCAACCTAATTCAAGCATTCAAAATTCTAAAAGGTATTGACAATGTTGACCCAAGGGACTTTTTCAACCTGAAAAAAGAAACAAGGACCAGGGGTCACAAATGGAGTTTAGACAAAGGGGCATTCAGAACAGAAAATAGGAGGCACTTTTTTACACAGAGAATCATGAGGGTCTGGAACCAACTCCCCAGTAATGTTGTTGAAGCTGACACCCTGGGATCCTTCAAGAAGCTGCTTGATGAGATTCTAGGATCAATAAGCTACTAACAACCAAACGAGCAAGATGGGCCAAATGGCCTCCTCTCATTTGTAACCTTTCTTATGTCTTATGATATGTGTTAGTTAAATGGGGGTTATTGTAATTCAAGTATATGTGCTGTACTAGAATGTGTCACTAGAGGAAGCGCTACTTAGAGTGTCATATGCAGACAGGCTAAAATAACTGAATCTATTCAGTCTTCAACAGAGAAGACTATGCAGCGACCTAAATCATGAGGGTCTGGAACCAACTCCCAGTAATGTTGTTGAAGCTGACACCCAGGGATCCTTCAAGAAGCTGATTGATGAGATTCTGGGATCAATAAGCTACTACCAACCAAACGAGCAAGACGGGCCAAATGGCCTCTTGTTTGTAAACTTTCTTATGTCCTTAAATTAAGCGGTAACTCAATTTGTTCAAAGCATTCAGGACATCCAAGCATCTGTTACAACACTGGATTCCAGCCTCCCGGGGAATCTGCCACCAATGTTAAAAAGATAAAGGGGCCCAAATGCTACAGAAGGCTATGACACAGCTGCCTTGCAAATTTGTGACATAATCACCTCTAACGCAAAGGAACGGTTTGCTTTCAGAAACACCTTGTCTTTGCAAAATTGCTGCAGAGTGACCATTTTGATGAATATCAGGTAGCTTTCCCAGATGGTGTACTAGAGGAAACAGTTCAAGCAATTCAATGCTTAGTAAGACTTCCTTATGTATTGACTTACAAAACAGTGCATAAAGAGAAGATTTAAAAAATGCTGAAAATGCATTAAGTATTTAAGCGATAGTGCCTGTCAATGATGGCTCTACTATAAGATAGTTGACTGTGAGTTATGTATCCCAAGCCGAAGGCGAGGGCACTAATGAAAATCAAGGTCAACAATCACGTTAGAGCCATCATCGACAGGGCACTATAGCTATTAGAAAATTATTTTTACCATTGTTTTCTTTAAAAAAAAAACCCTTAAAACCTAGATTTACCTACAATATCAAAGGCTGCACTTAGATCTGGAAGAATTAAAACTGATGGAAAGCTCGAGTCAAAGCAGATCACAACTCTGACAAGGGCCGTCTCGGTGCTGCGTGCAGCACGGAAACCAGACTGAAACTTCTCTATAATACACCATTAAGAGTTAGACATTTTTGTAATTGAATTGCAGCAACTCTCTCTAAACCTTATCTAAGAATGGTAGGTTGGAGCTTGGCCTTTAATTATTGAGGCCTTTAGGGTCCAAGTTGTGTTTCTTAAGTATAACTGATGATATATAACAACTTGGACAGAACATTTCCAGAGATTACAAAACTACTGAAGATAGTTATTACCACTCCGATGACTATAGCAAAGGCAGAAAGGTGTTTCTCAACACTGAAGCGGTACAAATCTTCTTGAGAAACAGTATGAAAACTGAACGATTAAATGCTTTAGCCATGTTATCAACTGAAAAAGACACGATGGCTGACATGCCTGACTTAAATAATAAAGTAATCGGAAAAAAATTGCCACAATAAGACATTGCAGAGCAAACTTTTGTATTGCTTCCAACAAGAGACAGATCCACTGGCCAGTGCTTCTACCACTGAGGCTGACCCCCTGGACCTCACCCCCCACCCCCCACACCCTCACCAGCACCTGAAGTGTGAACAACCAAAAGAAACAGATCTACTGGACAGTGCTTCTACCACTGAGGCTGACCCCCTGGACCTACCCCCCCCCCCCCCCCTCCCCCACCCCCACCACCATCTGAGGTGTGAACACCCAAAAATGTTGGCCACTGCCGCTACAATGTTGCCAGGGTTATAGGAATACACCATGCATTATTTCAATATGTTTTTGGAGAGGTTAGCTGCATATAGCAACATATAGTTAATGTGAAACAAAAAGAGGCTATATTTGTAGCTTAACTTGTGAACTGTACCGTAGTGTGAATGATCAATTTTAGCTCTGTTTATTCAGCCAGGTATATAGCTCATAACACTATGCCAAAATTCTGTTAACACTACTTCTGGTAACAATGTGTACAGTCTATTCTTGATGCTGTCCTATTTAAACAAAATGCTATAAATCCTACCGACTGTGCGCCACCAATTCCATTTAATTTATACATCACAGCCCACCAGAAGTGTTAAGTAACATCCTGCACACTCTCCGATCATTTTTAAATTTTCAAATTGCTTCTCACCCGCCTCATCTTCATACCCCGTGTTCTTTTTATATGTACAACGAGCAGAGTGAGTGCAATAAATTGCATCAGTCATGGGCAGATGAATTTGCTTCACGAAGTAACGGCTGCGGGACCAGCACTGGCATTCACAATTACTGGATCCGGGGACAGCCCGAGCCCCAGGGCATTATTTGTCAGGAGCTTTTGTCAAACAAAACTCTTAAACCTGCAAAATTGAGATGCCATTTATCTATAAAGCATTGAGAATGTGAAAAAAAAGAAACAATTTTAAACAAAAGAAACTTTGCCATCAGCAACTTTCAATGCGTAAAATGACAACATTCTTTGCTGACCTGGTAGTGAAGATTCAAGCACAGGAATCTCATTGTTAGGCATGTTATATAAATACTCAATTTCTGCATGTACTTATACATATACAAATACAAACTAGTTTCAAAATCCTGTTACAAAAAAATCCCTGGCAAGTGTTCAGGAGGAAAACTCTGAACACCAAGGTGCTCCCTGCACTGAACACCGCTGCACTCAGGAACATTGCTATCATCGGCACTTCACACTAAGACATACAACAATTGTAACACTAAGACATACAACAATTGTAACATGCACACACGTGCAACTTTTCTACATACTACTTTTGGATATAACAATGCAAATGAAACACTGAACAATTCAATCATGAATCGTTAATCTCGTAGGAATATAACTAGCAAACCCCTAATTATTTACAAAGCACTTCACTTGCCACACATACTTTTACAGCTTATTTTTTGTGTACATAACTTAATAATCAAGTTAATAACAGTACCTGTTTATTTTGAGCGAATATGAGACTGATCACATCATTAATGCAAGGAGGAAGCCGAACTGAAGGCAAATATAGGGCTATTTGACTCGCTGGCTAAACGTAATGTTGAATTTCATTGGCTGGCTGTGATGTAAAGCTTTGTCGTTGACCACTGAGGTGTAAGACCAGGGGAAGCGTGCTTTATTCAAATTATTGTATGTTTGAAAACAATGGAAATAGACAGAGAGAATTGGCTGAAAGGGACTGAAAAAACCCCCAAAAAACCTTATTAACCGATTAACTGATTAACAAAATCTTGAATATTGTTTTCATTCCAGAATGTAATAAATGCATTTAGTTTCAATTTTTTGTTTCTGTTCCATGAAAAATTGTGTCTTGTTTTCATGTATTGTTCCGGTTCCGTTTCGAATCTCTGTTCCCAGCCACTTAGCTCCCCTACAGCTGTCCTATATAAGGACAGCAGCTGTTTGTTTCATTCTCTTTTTTGTTCTTTTGATCTGAAGGTCACGCTGGAACGGTTTGGTCCTTGATGCCTCATCACTGAACAGGGCTATAGAGAATAGTCTTTCCTGCTTGCACCCGATTTGGATTTGGTAGTTGAACTCTGACCTTTGGCTAAACAACTTGGAACCTGAATGAAAACAAGCTTGCCTTCCCTGTTGTAACTGTCTGTATGGAGCATTGTTTGTATCCTACCTTGATTCCCTTACCAATGTTGGACTATTGATTTTATTTGGAACTGTTTTGAACCAGGGTTGTGCCGTTTGTGTTCTGGACTAGGACTACTATCCATGTGGTTTTGTGTTGCCTGTTTTTCATCTGTGTTCATAATAAACCCTGGGCTTTTTCATCTAATACCACTGTCTGCTTATTCAGTTTGCTTGTTCCCAATAACTCTGCAGGGAGCTCTCCGTTCTGTGACCGCTGACGGACATAATTTCTCTCGCTTGCTATCCAGCGTTGGACAGTTTCTGTATTACAGTACAGCGGATGCAATGATTGGTGTATATTTGTGTGGTGTCCGCCTTTCTGCATATTCTAGGCAACATTGTTGCTATGTAATTCACTCCCATTGGCTCTAGCCTATACCATAGACCGCGACAATGAAACATGTTTTGTTCTCCTTTGTTAAGGTGAAGATAAAAGGCAGTGGATTTGCTGTAAGTTTTGACCAGTACTTCTCTAATGATTCTGGAAACAGGCGATTTCCGGGCCTTCAGTCATGAATCCGCGTGACATTCTTTGTTCTGTTTGTAGGGATTTTTGTGATTTTTTTATACTTTCGTTAAAGGTCATGGTGGCATATTTAACTCTGTTTTCATCTGTTTTTATAACAAAAGAATCTGCCAGTAGTTGTCTGTTTCCTTCTTTTCCCCTGCATCCAAAATGTAACTGGACGTCAAACCAAACTTTACTCACAAGACCAACAGCTGTGTCAGGGTTCAGGGCTTCAGAATGTTTGATTATTTGAAAATCTCTTTCAGTTATTGCATGATGATGTTGTGTTTTATCCCGGCCTTCTCGTCTAAGTTTTTTAATTGTACCCACAAACAGGTTGTTGAACTTCTGTGTCGCTCATTAGACACCAGGATAAATTTAACGGGGGTCATTTAAATATCTGTTCAATCCAGCACAGAGCCCAACATAGCTGCTGATTCCATGTTGCTCACCTTTACAGTTTCGGACTGTGTTATAAAAATCTCTAAGGATATTATTTAGCTCTTCTTTTGTTAGTTGTGTAAATTCAATAGGTATTTTTTTTTTCATAGACAGACAGTCATTAAAGCATGTAACAGCCCAACTGTTTTGTTTGGTGGTATTAATTTCATTTCTATTTTTTTCTAGCATATCAATGTAACAGTTCTGTACCTCAGCGTGACAGTTTAACTTTTTCTTTTCTTCGCTTTTGGGAGACTTGCAAATATAAGCCATTGCAGCTTCTATTTCTACCCATTTATTGATTGTCATCGGTGCAAACAGCTCAAAAGCGATGCCTTCAGTGGCATAATCCATGACTGACAGGTATTTTGACAGGTGTTTTATTTTTATTACTGTTATTTCAATAGGCGTAGTGATACAATAGTGCCAGGGTTCTAATGATTTAGCCAACAGTTACTATACTGGGGATTATATAACAGCTTAGAACCATTGATTGGCCAATCAGAATGCTGCATTATAACACTCCGTTTCATAATAGACTTTACCCATATACTGCCATGAATTGGGCGGGAATTGCAGATATTAGGTGACTTTTAGATAATTTATTACACGTACTATTTTCTTTAAATTCCTTGGTTCTCATTTCACTTTTGGTGATCTGATTGGCCAAATTAGTACATGTAATAATTAGAATTACAGCACGTACTAAAGTAAAATTAGAACATGCACTACATTTTTAAAACATGTACTAAATAACGCATTTTTGACCCAGAAGGCCTTCAATAAAAAACATGTTATTTACACGTTTCAAATATTTAGTACATGTATTGATGTGGACCAATATGGAAGGTCATTCAGATCACTGAAAATTAAGTAAGAGCCAATCAATTTAAAGAAAAAAGTTCATGCAATAAGTTATCCAATAAAAAATCACCTTACATTTGCCATTTACGCCCAATTCATGGCAGTTTTATATAGCATTGGAAAATAAGATTATTCTAGGAAATTTGTCCAGCCCTCTACCTTTCACTTCCTAAGCGCTAACCTAAACCAACCCCAATCCTGAAACCTAATCCTAACCCCAACCCTAAAACCTAACCCTAAACCTAACCCTAACACGATCCAAAACCCTGACACTAACAGTAAAACCTTAACCCTAACCCAATCCCTAACCCTAAATCCAACCCCAACCCTAACCCGATCCCTAATCCTTTAGCATCATCCAATGCCTTGAGGACAGTTTCTAGTGAATATTCCTTTGTGCTGAGGGTGGGAACTGGTGTCCTAACCACTATGCAAAATAGCCAGGCTTGTCTACATTCGTGATTATAAAGCTTTTAATCTCACCGATGGGATTGAATCTTGCACAGATGCACATCACACAGTCTCTGGGGTTGATATAGTAAAATGGTACTGCAGCTAATGACTGACTGATGAAGGGTTCATATCATTTTATAGTGATTTGTCAAATCAATTTGTGCTGCTGTCACCCCTCAGTACATGACTGCTATATTGCCACTGAAGGGCATTTGGAAAGGACTCACTCATATGGGAGCCAAAGTGTGTGAAGTCAAGATCCAAACTCATTGACAGATACAAATGGGCATTGTAATGAATCCTTTATTAAGGTATGTCCCTATAGGAAAGCAGCATGTTCACTGCAGAGGGACATGGGTAGTACTGCAGTTGATGCTTGGGGTAGCAACAGGTTGCAGCAACATTTCTGTTTTTTGCTTCATGAGTAACACAATGATGTTTATATCATTTCCCAACTGTTGTTGGGAAATGATATGTTTTCAGGGTTGATCGCAATACTGTATTTTGCTTACTAGTACTGAGTTGTGAATAAAGAGAAGTTTTATGTTGTTTTAAATCAGGACTGAGTCATTCATCCCAGGAAAACACCGCAAAAGTAAAAAGTTTCCCGTGCATAACCCCTTGTCTAAGTCTAATACAAAATAGTCTTAAAGAATTTCTTAATTCATTCATGAATTTCTCACATGAATCCATGTTCTTTGAACTGAAGAATCCATTTATAACTAAGAAATTCACTCCCAATCAAAGACTGACAGCGATTCCTATATTAGATTCACTTTACAGAGTTTGTAAATGAAACAGTGTTTCTGACACAGAGCCGACAGCTATGAGTGAAAGGGTGTTGTTTCTTTAAATGTCTGCCTCGGTTTCTCTTTCAGTAAAGCTTGATTGAAAAGTGCTGGTAACTGGGGTTTGCTTCAAAGGCTCCTTCTAATGCAGGCAACATCTGGAAACAATACGCTCACTGCTAACCCCTCATTATCGAAACGCCTTTGTGTTGGGAGGAGGCCAGTGGCACATTTCGACTTTTTTCTTTCTTTTTCTTATCTCAATCCTCCATACAGACTTTAAAATTTGATTTTTTTTAAAACCTTTTTTCTCTCTCTAAGACAGTCCTTTTGAGTTTGGACTCACATGAAGACAACATCCCAAAGACAAAAATAAAGCTAGAAATGGGATATTGTATGATGCATAATTTACTTGAAGAAACTTCTTAAGTACATTGACAAACATTTTGACAACACGTGAACACATTGAAAAATGTATTAAGTTTCTTTTAGTATTTCTAAATTTAGCATTTAATAGTCATGGATGAATAAAATATATTGAAATGCATGAAGCAATACTTTTTCTAATTATAAAATCTAATTTTAAAAGACATTAGCATCGTTACAAAACCAATAAGCAACCACGTAGGCAGATTCCAGTTTTAATGACGTCTCACTTTACATGCAGTATTTTTTAACTTACCAGAATTGTGCAATCGAGTAAAAATGACTGGCCATTGTCTTTCCTTTTTTTTGTTTTTTACAAACTCACTACTTAGTGTCACCTCCTCATACAGCTTTAGCATTTTAGTTTTGTATCAGGACCTTAGCTATAGCAAGGACACTGATTGCAGTAATTGTGCCAAGGATTTCTCAAGGCTGCTTGTGGACGACCTAGTATGTATAGTTCAGCACATTCACTTTCTATAGAAGTGTATTTTATGTGGTTCCTGGCCAGTACCTTGCCTTCAGCATGCTGAAGTCATAAACCTCTCTATACCTTGATTACTCTGAAAATGGGCCTCTCACTTCCGTTCTGAACATACTTAGCATTCGTGTCTTCTAGTTCGCCTCTAGTTTGTTCAGTTTGACATAGAGACTTAAGTTAACATAATTTAGAATTATTTTAAACATTTTACCCACCTTTATAACATTGAATGTTGTATGAATTGAATGAATATTTTTTTACACTAAGGGTAGGTGTACTAAGATGTATCTATTTTACAAAAATATAAAAATGAAAGGCAGTTTAATCCCTTCCTAATCTATATTATTATTTGTTTATTTAGCAGATGCCTTTATCCAAGGCAACTATGCATCAGCTGCAGAGTCAACAACACTGAGTGAGCCAGGATTTGAACCAGGGACTTCCTACTTACCAACAGTCAAATGAACACCTTGAGTCATTTCTTTTTACTTTAGCCTGTAGGCTACCGCTAGGGTCAAACAAAATAAATCAGGCTGCTGCATTACACACAAAAGATGATTTCAAATTGAAACTAAATGATTTTTATTTTTGTTGTTTTTATTCTTATTATTATTATTATTATTATTATTATTATTATTATTATTAACTTGGCAGTCTAGACAATTAACACAAAATTGTTCATGGTGCCGCATTGACATATTATGATACTTTCAGGAGGACAGTCAATTCCCGTTAATACAAATTTCAAGGGACTAGCAAAACATTTTTTATTATACCACTAATTTGTATTATCATGAGTAGCCTATAAAGCAAATGTATAATGTCCGTTTTTATTTAAGTTAGTCAGGGGTGCAGTGCTAAATTGCACATTAATAGAATAGGTGGGTTTCCTATACCTATACAGATGCTCAGAATGAACTGGAGGGCTTAGTGGGACGCATTTGTGCAGTCTATTCCTCCCTGGTTTTAGGGAAAAAGATGTGTTTCGCTGTTGTCCTCAAAAATGCATTGAGCACAACCGGCAATGCATGAGAAAAGGTTGACTGGGAAATGACAGCAATAACTGACACTGTTTAAAACATGCTTTCAAAAATTAAAAAAGATAGATGTGTCGCAATTGTCTGTAGCTTTCGTACATCTCATTATAATATGTGAGAACCCGGGTTTGATCTCCACCCACCTTTTGCAAATTTATGCAAGAACACCCATAAATACATATTCATCTGAGGTTGAATCGCCTAAAAAAGTCGCAAATAGCATGGCGCCTGTTTTGTACATTTCACTCAAGACTTCAGACTTGTTTGCTGCTGGTCTGCGACTATGGCAACAGGCGTAACACTTTAATAAAACTACTCTAAAGACTGTACTATTAAAAAACAAAATTAAAAAAGAATACATTTAAACTCATCAATGACATAACCTAAACACTTTCAGAGAAAAACAACTATAGCCAATCATGACAAAGCTTATCCTCCTCATTTGAACATGTTCAAGTTAAAACCTTTATAAAAATTTACCACAGTACATCTGCACTGTAATTTAGCGGTTCACACTTCAAATTTACCATAGTCTTCCACGGCTTGCCATGTTTGCTGTTATGATGTACTACACCTCTCTGGGCTTTACCATACCCTTTTACTATGGTAACACTGAAACTGTCTTTAACCCTTCCTTCCGTATTTTAACTGAAGATGCCGTGAAAAACCATGTAATCTACTAGCCAACATATGTCATCTGATACTGAAGGGAAGTCAGGCATGCTACAGAAACTATAAAATACCAGAATATGAACATTTTTTGTAGACTTTATCTACCTGCAGAACGGCTCCTATAACCCAAGTTTGAAAACGAGAGAAACTGGGGCTAAAAAAAACTGCTCTCCATTCTGCCCGTGAAACTCTGTTTGCCAGAAACTGCTGAGGTGGCGCAAGACCACTGCACACCCTGCCATACCTTCCTCCTCATCCCCACCCAGCACCTGCAAACACTGGGACCCAAAATAAGACTGAAAGAGATTGTGTAAGAGGCCCTCTGGGTGGACTGGATCAATTCATCTCTATGTTTAATCTTATATCCTGTGTGTGTTGGCTTTCCAAATCAAATCTGTTCTCTAAAAATCAATAGCCAGATCATGAGAATTACATCTCCAACAAACATCTCAGAAATGACTCCTGCTTTAATTGAGGCAGTAGATTGCCCTTATAGAAGTTTACCATAGTAGATTTGCACAATCTTTTGCAGTTTTCCTATGGTTATAATATACCAATATTTACTGTGGTTTGCCATGTTTTTCAATATGCTTTACTGTACCATTTCTGGGTTTTACAATGCTTACCTATTCTTTACCATGCTTTAATTGTGCTTTACTATACTATGCTTTTACAATGTTAAACTTTTACAAGAGGCACAGCATGCTAATTCATGTGCCTTTCATCACCAATTCACAAGGTGGCTTCAGAGAGAACCAGGACAGGGCAGCAGGCAGAGGGTGTTCAGGTCAGCATTGGGTTTCTCTCTTGGAGCTGTGATGGGAAGCTCTTATAGGGTTTTGTGTCTGGTTTATCTGTAACATGTTGTTCCTCAAAAGAACTAAAATTCAGCAGCACCAAAATCTTTTTCATAAAGCGTTAACGACTCAGGTGTTGACAGATTGATATCATAAGATAAACATTATAGTCTGGGCCAGTATGTCCAAATGAATCCATTTGTGAGCCCAGGGGTTCCAAAACTTCCTTGGCTCAAGGCCCTCCCATGACAACATGCATCCTGACTGAGGACCCCATCCGAAATGTTGATTTTGATACCCTTGGTGAGAGGGGTTGTTTGCTTGTACCAGTAGAAGTGCTGTAATCCTGTGCTCCCTTTTTTAATTTGAAGATGACCACCAAAACAATACTTATGAGATTTACTGAGCATTTTTTATGAAAGCTGCTGATAGGCCCCTCCATGGAGTGATGTCCTCAGTTCAGCCTCCTGAGGTAATAAATAGCCACTGCACGTAGACTTCAGGCTCTTTTGCCTTTCATGAACAGGTAGGCAGGGTGAGTATATACTAATCTCTTTCCACTTGTGTGATTGACTCTTTTAAGAGCGAGAGAGAGAGAGAGAGAGAGAGAGTTTTTCTACAGTTCCCTTGCAACTTCATTGCTGGAAGTCGGCTTGCCACTTCCCCGGAATCAGAAACTATATATATATATATATATATATATATATATATATATATATATATATATATATATATATATATATATATATATATATATGGGCTGCTCCGATTAACAGATTAATTGGACTGATTAATCAACGAAATAGTTGATCGCAGATCAATTTTATTTACAATTTACTCAGGCAGTTTTTTAGTTTTTTTGGCCGGGAATTTTGAACCCCGTTTACCAACACCCCTTACTGAGAAAGAATGCGCGTGAGAAGGTTTCCCAGTTTATATCTGTTTTGTTGTTGTTACACACACACACACGTCTTACATTTTCTACAACGTCCAGAACGATCCTCAATGTCTGTTGCCAGCTTGGAAAAATATGTCTGCATTTATTACAATCAAAGCAGACTTTATTCATTTTAAAACTGTGCTGGTGAAAAGGGAGTTTTTATGTTTAAGTTGGATGTACAAAGTTCATTTCAATTGACTGTGCAGTGCAGAATTTATTTTTCACGATTCCTTCATTTGGCCTGGCATGGTTTCAGTTAAGTAAGTTTCTTTTACTAGTGTCACAAGCTGTGACTATAACGTTTTGTTTTATTGATGTTAGTACTGTTAATATTACATTATTGTTCAAGTTGTTTATGGATACCGATTTTTACTAGTTTATATTGTGGAACACGGGTAGGAGAGTTGTTTTAACTGATGTTTACCTGTTTTATGTTCCTGAAAAGGCGTTAGGGCTACACAATTCCCACCGGTGGATTCCACCATAGCGGCCTTAGTGTGAGCCCCCCCTGTAGGAGGCCTGCCCAAGGATCCTGTATGCCCTAACAGCCAATGCAAGCTCACGGAAGACCACCTAAAAAAGGCTTATGCAGCTGAAGTTCCAATGGAACCGCCCCAGGCAGCCTCCAAGACAGCCTCTGCCCCAGTCTCAGGACCCTCAGCAAGGGCCCTGAAGGCTTGCTGCCTCAGGCCCACCTGTTTGCACAACAACAGCTACAACACTGCAATTCCACTTGGGACCTCCTCCCTTTCGGGGGATCACGGTCACATCCAGCTCTCAGACAAACCATCCGTCTTGTAGAACACACCTCTCAAAGAGGGGGGGGTTCTACTTGAGATATTTCTTGCCGCCAAAAAAGGACGGCGGCCTTCACCCCATCCTAGACCTGAGATACCTAAACAGGTTCTTGAGAGAGAGGAGGTTCCAGATGGTCACACATACCTGTCGGATGACAGAGTAGCTGCCATTCGCAACTGTCTGGCCCTTTTTCAACAAGGATCCACAGTACAATTGGTGTTGTGTCAAAAACTACTGGGTCTGTTAGCTGTGGCTTCATCAGCCATACAGCTGGGGTTACTTCACATGCTACTGTTACAAGCATGGCTCAATGCCTTTCAGCTACACCCCAAGTGCAAAAGACACCGTTGGCTGATCGTGTCTCTCCTATGCTGGGAAGCACTGCGCTGGTGGAGGCAAGTCTCTCACCTGAGCGAAGGCGTAAGGATGGGTATGATACACAACTGTCAAGTGGTGATGACAGACGCATCCAACTCCGGTTGGGGGGTGGTCTGGGAAAGCAGTTCACCTCACGCTGCAACATTTCCTCTCTGTGTTCCAGGACAAATATCTCCTTGTCTGCATGGACAACAGGTCAGTAGTTGCGTACCTGAACCACCAGGGAGGGCTTCGGTCCCCGGGGTTACACCGCATAGCCTCTCGGCTGTTGATTGGGGCACAGAGACATTTCCTGTTCCTCAGGGCTGTCCATCTCTCAGGAGTGGTGAACTGGGCAGTGGACCTCCTCTCGAGGGAGGGTCCTCACCCGTTAGAATGGCGACTACACCCTCAGGTGGTGCAGCGCATTTGGGAATGCTTCAGGGAAGCCCAGGTCAATCTCTGCCACAGCAGAGAAAACCCATTCCCCCCTGTGGTTCTCCCTCCCCAGCTGTGGAGGTACACTAGGCATCGACACCCTGGAGCATGAACGACCCAAAGCGCTTTTGTACGCTTTCACGCTTAAATCACTGTTCTCAGACTTCATCGAGAAGGTCAGGAGACAAGTCAAAAGTTCTCCTGGTGGCCCCCAGATGGCCCATGAGAATCTGATTCTCAAACCTCTGCCAGTTGCTGCGAGGCCAGCCCTGGGAGATCCCAGCTGCGCATGGATCTCCTCAGCCAGGCAAAAGGCACCCAGAACTGGGCAGACTCCAGCTGTGGATCTGGCTCCTGAACGGGACCATCTGTCCACCTTAGGGCTCTCAGATGCAGTAGTCGGTACACTGCAGAATGCTAGGGCTTCTTCCACAGGAGTGTTGTACGCCTAGAAGTGTGTGTGAGCGTGCGTGTGTGCGTGCACGTGCGCATGCAAGTGTGTGTGTGTCTAACTGTGTAACTGTGTTTTGTTTCATAGTTGTCGTGAAGGCACATGCCCAGCCTATAACTGTTCATTTTGGCCCTTGTGTCTGTTTTATTTGTTCCTAGACCAAGGAATCACCCCTATGTACCTCAGTTAGACAGAAGCAGCTCTAAACTTAAAAGCTGTTTAATAAGGATGCATATTCCAATTAAAAATCTCAGTAAGTGCGCATTTGAAAAAGGGACCCAAAGGTACTGAACTTATTTTAACTCACCTGTAAAGAGAGTTCCAGTATATTTGTACTTGGAAAGGAAATGCCGCTCTGACTGGCTCTGACTGGCTCTGACCATAATGGGAAAAAAACGTTAAGAAAGATGTTTTTATTTTTTATGTTACCATTTATTAATCCCCTACTCTTCTGAACATTGAAAAAAAAACACAGTTTAAAAATAGTATAATCATATGTCAAAATGTTGTATTGTAGCAAACATCTCTGGGTTATGCATTATGTAGCCTACTAAAATAAATATATGGGCCACCAAAGGTAACTCAAAGTTGCACATCCGACTGTTATATATATATATATATAATATATATATATATATATATATATATATATATATTTATCAAACAGAATCATATTTTTTATAAAATATAATATATAAATAAAAAATGTGTGTATGTATGTATGTGTGTGTGTGTGTGTGTGTATACTATATATATACTTATATATATATATATATATATATATATATATATATATATATGCCCCTACACGTTATACTATATTTTTTTTGTTTTGTTTTGGTTTTTTTTGGTTTTTTCCCATAGAAATCTACAGCATTTATTTGTTTTCAAAATGTTGGCCGGTATGTAAACTGTATGTCTGACATTGCAAAAGCAAGAACAACTGTGTTCTGAATCAGGAAATGGAGATCAGCCAAGAAGACAACTAGCTTGGTCTATGTGTAGCAAAATAGACTAATCGCCCTTGCTCACAACAGTCTTTGCTGCAAACGTCACAAATCACACGTCCCAACGATTGATAGGAAACGTGTATGGTTTGGCCCAAAAGGACATGCTTCACGTTTGAGTTGTAGAATGGATTTCCACATCGATGGAATATCTGTAGGCTTACTTTCACTGTTCTTTACACTGAAGCAGTGCGTGTGACAGAATAAGGTATACGGAGACCAACAGCTACACTGTACCCATGTACAGCAGTGGACATTTTTCAGGACTAGTGAGGGTGGTTTTATGGTGAGGAGCAGAAGTATCCGGACTGAATGCCGTGTCCTTGACAAGGGCATTTGTACTGGACCACAGACTAACTGACCAATAACCAAACGACATCAAGGAGTAGATTTGAAGTCTTGGCTAGTTCTTAACCATGTACGGTACGAACTCTTACCAAACTCAAAACCCATCAGTGTCAATGCCCACATCCACATGCAACAATACCTCCTGTAGGAAGGCCTTATTCATCTCCTCCTGAAACCTGCGAAGGAAGTCTTTGTGTCTGCTTCTAAAGTGCTTCCCTCCCCCATTCCCAGAAAGTTGAAGGCTCAGAGTCATCGCCTAGAAAAAGGCTTCTTTATTCAGCCTGCCGCAGGACAGGGAAAGGAAATAAGTGTTAAACACCCCCTACAAGAAAAAAAAAAGTAAAAAAAATACAGGAGACAAGGCAGCACACCATGGGGCTGTACATCTGGAACCATTACAACCGTCCACATGAGCCAAGAAAGTCTGACATTCCTCAACCGGCTAGTCTTGGAGCCCCTTATATGTCAACCCCCCCCCCAATCACCACACACACACACACACCAACACCCCCCCTACAGGGCAACTTAATATGTCTCACTTCCTGTTCACCTCTGACCCTTACTTCCTGAAGCCTCCCCCCCAAAAAAAGAAGAAAGCCACTCCTCCTCACCCAGCAGAGCTCGTTACAGTACCCTGCCACGTCAATCCGGAATCTGCTCAGGGCTGCTGCTAAGGATGGATGGAGACTGACTTCTCCCCTCTGCTTGGGCGACTTCATTTCATTTTTATCTCCACAAGGTTTTCTGTTTTTAAACTAGTTGTAACACCCGCCAAACAGTGTTTTTTTATTTATTTATTTAATTTAAATTCTTAGAATGGCTTAAAGAAAACTAGATGGACATCTACAGCTTCAGATAAAGAGGAAAGATAGATGCAACCATGGCTTGAAACATCTTTCCTTCAGGTTGTGAAGACACTCTTCTGGTTTGGGGACTGGGTAAGAAAGGAAGCTGGTGGTCTATAACTATTTGACCACTAAAGAATGCTCCAGAAAGACACCTTAATGTTTTTTTTTTGTTATTTTCAGCAAAAGTTATATATTTCTTTCTTTCTTTCTTTCTTTCTTTAGGGGGGAATTGACAGGCAATACCATTGTGGACCTAACTGGACTCTTTGTGAATTGTATGGAATAAACGTGCCTTGCAGTCTTGGCGTAACCCATGCTAAAAACTATGTGATAACTTATCTATTTTTTAATGTAATAAAAAAAGGACAATTGGTGGCCTATTTTTCTTGATTTGAGTTTAAATTGAATTTTGTGCAAAAAAACAAAACAAAACAAAAAAAAAACGAAAAAAATGTTAATGCAAAACTCGGATCAGAAATATAAAATCAAGATAATATTTTGAGTAATCTTGAAAAAACATGCTATATAACAGTGTTTATCATTTACAAAGTATGAAAATCCCATAGAAATGGTTTCCATGGTTCATTTGCCCTGTAAATTGATCAAGCACATTTTGCACATTTTTAGATACCTTAGTGTCCATGTGCTTTGCTAGGTATTCTAAGCTTTACAATTGCTATATCCTGGAGTACATAGCAAACACTAAGAGTGCTGCATCTTCAAAACGGGTTCTGTCTACTTGACAGAGCCCTAAAAATGAGGCTCAGCCAAATTTGGGACATCTGTTTCCTTTGAAAAGTCATTGTTTTTTTTTTTCCAGCAGGACTCAGTTTGGGGCTGTTTGAGAACTATACCAATATTACTTTCAAAGTAAAAAGCTAAATAAAAGGTGTTTTTTTTTTTTTTTAAACATGAAAAATTGCACACAAAAGAAAATAATTGCATCTGTATGAATATCATAACCTCGTTCTGTTGTCAGATAGTATTTTATTGTCATGTCTTTTTTAAATTGGAGAACATATAATTTATAAACAAGTTATTTGTGATTCTTACAGATTTTATGAAATGATATTGTTGTTTTCTAATGGCCCTCTTTTTAAGTTTTTTTTTTTTTTTTTTTTGGGGGGGGGGGGGGGTTGGCAGTCTCCATATCCCAATTGTTACAGTGAAGTGGCTGTGTGTGTGTGTGTGTGTGTGTGCTCTGCTCCGCCTGGACTCTCCACTTGCCCGATCCCTGGAGGCAGCACACCGGCCCGCCCCGCCTGCCCAGTGTTCAGACTACCTGTTCAGGAAGTTCTGGTTGTACAGTAGTCTGCACATTGGTTAGGCTGTGTGGGGGAGCTCGAGGGGGAAGCGAAAAGGACGCCCGACGCACACCCTGCCTCTCATCATATACAACTAGAAATATTTTAATAATGCAGGTTGCTTTTCAAGACTATCAAATAAAAAGCAATAGGACAGAACTCCCTCTGTATTCATTATCTGATTTACTCATTAAGTACCACTTTTTTTAAATCAGAGCATAAGCTGTATTTATGTAATTTGATACATTCTAAAGCAATATTTATGCACAAAAATAAAATGTAATCCTTTGTTTTCGTTACAAACTGCCGTGTCTTATTTTGAGGACAGTCCAGTTAGACACACCCTTAATCAGAGTAGTGAAATTTCATGTCGGCTATGAAGCTCAACACTGGAAAATGGAGCTGCTTTATCGTCACTGTGGGGAAGAAAAACCACCAAGAAATGTATCATTTTTAGGCTTCAGTTTCTTATTTTATATTGACGCATCACAAAAGCATTTGAAGAGCTCTGTTTGCAGAATTAACAGCTGCATTTAGACTTATTACACTTACAGTAAACAAAATGAGAGTAAGTTATCATAACAATATAGTTAAAGAGAAATTTTAAATAACAGGTAGATGCCAGTTAAAAATGGACCAAAAAATGACAAAGTAGCCACTCAGTGGGTTTTTAGAGATTGTGCTTTATCCATTGTTCTTATTTTATTAAATTTGTTTTTGTTTTATTTTGTTGTTGTTATTTTTATCAGTATTATAATTATTTACTTGTATTTTGTATTTGCTACTGCATTTCCTGATACTGCACACTCTTGTTCTGTTTTAATGAACATCTAAAGCACTGTGGTGCTGATACTGATACTGTGGTATGAATGGGACTATATAAATAAAATTAATTGAACTGAAACAGAGAATCAAAGGAATTCGTGAATTATTGAAATATGAAATATCAATGGAACACTGTACTTTTTTATCTATGTATAGAATTAAATGTACCACTAATTTCTAAACCCTGGATATGAAATATTCTGAGCCATATTTTGGAACAAGCAAAATGTTTTTATATATCTCCATCCAATACACTGGAGAAGGCAACACATTAGCTGCTGTTGTATACTGTGTAATGTAATTGTGTTATCAGATTCATTCATTTTCTTTCATTTTGTTAGTTCCAATGGACAATAGTTGTTATACTGTCACTTATTTATTTCCCTCTAAATGTATCAAAAAGGAGAGCCTTTTCCTCGCTGCAGCTCTGTGAAGACCCCTGTGAGTCAAACAGGTATTACTGTAGCTGCAGTTGTAGTATTTCATATGATTTATGCTTAGAAAAGGTTCTTGTGCACCTAAAAGTGTTGCAAGGAGTCCCAGTGCTGTCTTTCTTCAGATCTGTGCGTGCCCTGGCCCCCACCTTTATAGAGGGTCACACTCCTGCTTACTCACATCCTTATACACTATTCTGGCGTTTTTCTACTGCAGTAGAACTTAAGTTTGTTTTATCCCCTTCAATTGAAATTCACGGTACAGACTGTATACAGATTTTTTTTTGTTGTTGTTTTAGTTCTGAAATGGTGTTTATTATTACTTATGAAAATACATATATTGTTTCTAGTCCACATATGAACATTTAACATTAAATACATTTAGCATCTTCTCATTTGTAAACAAATGTATGAATGTACCTTAGGTATGTAAGTACATATGTATATATGTATTGTATAGCACATTGAACCATTATAAATCTTAGTTCAAGTTTGCTTTATATATTATATATATATATATATATATATATATATATATATATATATATATATATATATATATATATATATATATATATATACACAGTACTGTGCAAAAGTTTTAGGCAGGTGTGAAAAAATGCTGTAAAGTAAGAATGCTTTAAAAAATAGACATGTTAATAGTTTATATTTATCAATTAACAAAATGCAAAGTGAGTGAACAGAAGAAAAATCTACATCAAATCCATATTTGGTGTGACCACCCTTTGCCTTCAAAACAGCATCAATTCTTCTAGGTACACTTGCACAGTTTTTGAAGGAACTCGGCAGGTAGGTTGGCCCAAACATCTTGGAGAACTAACCACAGTTCTTCTGTGGATTTAGGCAGCCTCAGTTGCTTCTCTCTCTTCATGTAATCCCAGACAGACTCGATGATGTTGAGATCAGGGCTCTGTGGGGGCCATACCATCACTTCCAGGACTCCTTGTTCTTCTTTACGCTGAAGATAGTTCTTAATGACTTTCGCTGTATGTTTGGGGTCGTTGTCATGCTGCAGAATAAATTTGGGGCCAATCAGATGCCTCCCTGATGGTATTGCATGATGGATAAGTATCTGCCTGTACTTCTCAGCATTGAGGAGACCATTAATTCTGACCAAATCCCCAACTCCATTTGCAGAAATGCAGCCCCAAAC
This sequence comes from Polyodon spathula, assembly GCF_017654505.1. Lineage (NCBI taxonomy): Eukaryota > Metazoa > Chordata > Actinopteri > Acipenseriformes > Polyodontidae > Polyodon > Polyodon spathula. The sequence goes on from NC_054585.1 coordinate 228,820, forward strand.
TTGCAAGGAACCTCCACCATGCTTCACTGTTGCCTGCAGACACTCATTCGTGTACTGCTCTCCAGCCCTTCGGTGAACAAACTGCCTTCTGCTACAGCCAAATATTTCAAATTTTGACTCATCAGTCCAGAGCACCTGCTGCCATTTTTCTGCACCCCAGTTCCTGTGTTTTTGTGCATAGTTGAGTCGCTTGGCCTTGTTTCCACGTCGGAGGTATGGCTTTTTGGCCGCAAGTCTTCCATGAAGGCCACTTCTGACCAGACTTCTCTGGACAGTAGATGGGTGTACCAGGGTCCCACTGTTTTCTGCCAATTCTGAGCTGATGGCACTGCTGGACATCTTCCGATTGCGAAGGGAAGTAAGCATGATGTGTCTTTCATCTGCTGCAGTAAGTTTCCTTGGCCGACCACTGCGTCTACGGTCCTCAACGTTGCCCGTTTCTTTGTGCTTCTTCAAAAGAGCTTGGACAGCACATCTGGAAACCCCTGTCTGCCTTGAAATTTCTGCCTGGGAGAGACCTTGCTGATGCAGTATAACTACCTTGTGTCTTGTTGCTGTGCTCAGTCTTGCCATGGTGTATGACTTTTGACAGTAAACTGTCTTCAGCAACCTCACCTTGTTAGCTGAGTTTGGCTGTTCCTCACCCAGTTTTATTCCTCCTACACAGCTGTTTCTGTTTCAGTTAATGATTGTGTTTCAACCTACATATTGAATTGATGATCATTAGCACCTGTTTGGTATAATTGTTTAATCATACACCTGACTATATGCCTACAAAATCCCTGACTTTGTGCAAGTGTACCTAGAAGAATTGATGCTGTTTTGAAGGCAAAGGGTGGTCACACCAAAACAGATTTGATTGATTTAGATTTTTCTTCTGTTCACTCACTTTGCATTTAGTTAATTGATAAATATAATCTATTAACATGTCTATTTTTGAAAGCATTCTTACTTTACAGCATTTTTTCACACCTGCCTAAAACTTTTGCACAGTACTGTATATGTATATATATATATATATATATATATATATATATATATATATATATATATAAACAGGTGGTTCTTTTTCTTTAAGTCATCTCTTCCTAATTTGTCCCTTTTTCAATAATAAAGTTCCACTTGAACCCCATCCGTTCTTCAGACCGTCATTTTTAAGGCTTTAAAAAAGGAAGAATAAAGTTTCAGTCGCAGCTTCAAAAATGAACTTTTCCATAATTTCCCTTTTTATTAGTGTCTGTATTGATGTGTTTAAATACTTCAATGCAGTTTAAGTGTTCTGAAACTAATTGCAATACAAAAATGATATTAACAATCTAAAGTACATGTTTCACTGTCAGTTATTATTCCTTTTCTCAAATGATTGCAATGGTTTGAAATAGATGATTATCGTTCTACATTTTCTAATTGTGCCGCTGCTTTTAAAATCTATTTAGCTGTGTACTTGGAACATTTTAGAGATGCATTTTATAAATCAATCTGTCCAGTCCCCTCTTACAACACGTTCTTGATAATGCTGCTTATACACAGCTATTCAGACCCCTGCACACCACTTGTGGAATGACTTAAAATGGTCAACTTTCTCCAAGTACAAGAAAACACAGAATGTTAAAACCCAAACCCTTTTTAAAACGAGAAAAGATGGTTTACAAAAAGTATTTCATTATTCAAAATGCTTTAAAAAAACCTAATCAAATGTAAAAGTAAGAAAACTAGAACTTTACATTTTATGAATAGAGCCTATTGTTCAATTTCCTTGACACATGTCTGCTAGCTTTCACAGACCAAAAGTACAGAAAATCACAGCCACATTTTCTTTGTGTTAAATTGCTTTGAACTCTATTATTGAGTTAATAAGGCAACAGCAAATCTTCTAAAAGAAATAAACATTGGAAAACTACAAAAACTAGCGACAGGGCTTTTTTCAAAACTTGGTTGGAGGGGATTTGCATGTTCTCAATTTTCTCAGTGTTGTAAGAATAATCTGTTTTGCTTTTGTATTTTAAATCAATGTTCTGTGGTGAATTAGTGATGCTGTTTCTGTAAACTGAACACATAATGTAGGTTGCACTTCAGTAGAGATTTACAAGCAAAGATTTACTCAACACAATTTACCAAGCTTTGAAAATAATCCCTTAAATACAGAAAGAAGGTATTAATACTGGTTCTTGACAGTGTTTTATTCCATGAATCTTTTCTCTCAGGGTATTCTTGCTGTTCCTGGTTCTTCTCTTTGTATTCTCCTCACTCTGGTGGCAGTTTATTTTTATGAGTTTTCAGAAGAAACATCTCCCTCAGTGCAGGCCTACAAGCACGTTCATTAAAACTCGCTTTCAAGTTGTTGATTTTCTGCTTCAGGTACTTTAATCTATTCCCTCAGAATGCTTTAACGTTGTATTAACTTGTTTTCCATTTTAAAATACGTATTTCCAATTCACTTGCTGTATCCTAATACTCTGTTTTAATGTACATTTCTGTAAATGGAATTTAATGTAAAATTCTCTTTAATAGCTGCTAGGATTTAGTTTTTTATTTACTGTGTTATAAACCATGCATAGCTTATTGAGATGTCTTTTTTATTTAATCTTTGTACACTTAGAATAACAAAATTTTAATTTTATAATTGAAAGGGATTTTATTTTATCTCCTCTCTCTGTCTATATATATATATATTGCACATATACCCCCCCCCCCCCCCCAGGAAAGAAATGCTGCAACATGGGGTGAAGATGATCACTCACAGAGATTAGCATTGACCTTGCCTTCTAAGGGAATGAGTGCACCCAAACCATGCCAGGAAAATGCACCCCACACCATTACAGAAGCACCAGAACCCTTCACTGCTGGAGCTAAGCACTCAGGGCTGTAGGGTTCTTTAGGTTGCTAACACACACGCACTCGTCCATTTGTCCAGAACATGGTGAAGGATGATTCATTTGACCACATCGCATTTCTCCACTGCTCGGTAGGCCATTGCCTGTGCTCTCTGCACCACTGGACTTGCAATCGTGCATTGCCAGGTGTGATGAGCGGTTTGTGTACTGCAACCCGACTATGGCATCCCACTCTGTGGAGTTCTCGGCGGACTGTTTTTGATGAAACTGGCTGCTCGCACCCCAGGTTGAAATTTGGTCAATTAATCTGCAGTTGCTCGCCTGGTTTGCCTTGCACTTCAAATTAATGCACAGATAGCACGATTTTGGAGCGTGCGCTTCCGCCCACTGTTGCTCTTTGCTAATGTTGTCTTTCTCTCGGAGTTCAATGGCGATATCACCTACACACCGCTGCTCGTGAAGCGTCAGCAAGTTGAGCTGTCTTGGTCACTGAAGCTCCTGCCAAACCCCAACAATCACCCCTTTTTCAAAGTCACTGAGGTCTCCTCTTGCAGCCATAATTACAGGCAAGCAGGCCTGTCCAGCATTTTTATACATGACCCTAAGCATGCTGGGATGTTATTTGCTTAATTAACACATGAGCCCCACACCTGTGTGGAAGCCCTTGCTTTCAATATACTTGGTGTCCTTCATTTACCCAGGTGTTTCCATTTTTTTGTCCACTGCCTGTACTTTTAATAATATCAATTCATTTTGACAATACCTGCAGCCTATCCTTGAAGGAATTCACAAATAGAAAGCTCCTTATTGATACCCTTAGCTGAGACTTCCCATTTAATTTAAACTCCAGATGTGCTGGCATTTTAAGAATATTTGTTTTATTTTAACCCAACTTGAAGCCTTTAGTTTAAGGATTGCCTAAAATCTCAATTCCAGATGCACTGTGTTGGTTTGGGTTTTCTTCCAGATGTTATACAAGTTTACATGCAAAAAAATGTTTTTAAAACAAATTCCATCTGTCTTTATTATATTAACATTTAATTAATATTAATATGAAACATTGAGTTTGTCTTCCGTACCCCATTCTCACAATTGGAGGAGCTGTATGATTTCAGCGCAGAACAAGCAAAGACTCCAGACCCCTTTTTATAACAAGCTACGTACAGTTAATGTCATGCACACCCCAATATAGGAAACATTCCAGTATTAAGAAATGCAGGCCACCACTATTTACATTAACAGTATGTGGAATAACTACAGCACTAGAACCAGTGTCCATTCGACCAAGCCGTTCTGAACATTCTATAGCCATTTCCTGATATTCTGATTCCCATAAGAAGTTGTGTTCCGTGGTATATCAATACCTACGGTATACCATGACACCAAAATGCTACAATATCTAATATCGGGGAATAATAAAACTACTGAAGTGTCACGGTTTTTCAATACCTGATAGGCATCTGGCTGTGTTTATATACCCGATCAGTCAGGATTTTAATGCTTTTTTAAATTATTATTTTATCACCCTTCCTTTCTCTTCCCTTCACTAATACGACTGCTGCGCGTATGTTTATGTGCATCTGAAATGAGAAACTAAGGCAATTCTGTTGGTAGTATTATTGATCCTATGTATACTACCTTATATTGTATGTATTTGTGTCTGTATATGTGTGTATTTCTGTGTGTGCAAGTATGTATGACTGTAGTTTGCAAACACGTGTTGTATCTGCTTCTGCTTCTGCCTCTGGCTGGAATTCGTGTTGCTGGCTGAATCGGCACTGAAATAAGTGGAATTTAGTATATTAAAACAATTGTAATTAAGTTATCCAGACTGTGTTTGGGTGTGTTGAATTGTGAGGTTGATGAAAGTTTTGTGTTAAGTATATGACTACAGGCCTCCAGGATAGTGTGAATTGGCAATCAGTGTCTTAGAACGCCAGCTGCTGCACATTCAGTTACCAACTCCTTCTCCCCTATGCTACCTGCTATAAATAAAATCTCCTTTTCAATTGTCTTTCTCTGACTAACAAATCTCTGCTTCTCAGCGAACTTGTAACTGATACCAATTCTGGCCTTCTCTGTCTAGCTGAAACCTGGCACTCTGTAAACGACATGCACTCGCTGCATCTAGCCACCCCAAAGAGCTATTCCCTCTTTGACAAACCTCACCTCACTGGCCGAGGTAGGGGCACTGCTGATATCGCTAATTCTGTGCTTGCTTCTTCAGTTCTTTCTTTGCCAGCCTTTTCTTCATTTGAGCATCTCTTCATCAAGCTCCCCTCTCCTCTGCTGTTATCTACTGTCCACCTAAGAATAACTGCTTTTATTGCAGAGTTTTCATAGTTCCTCTCCCTCATCTGCACTTCTACTGACAAAATCCTTCATCCAGATAGCCTTCAGCCTTCAGATAACGTTTATTTTGTGAACATACGGTATATAATTAATAGTTAAAATAGGCCTATTTGAAATAGTTTGAAATAATAGTGGCCGCTATGTTATTGTAACAAGAAACTACGCCTTTAATTTTGGCCAATGTTTACGCTCCCAATTTTGATGATATCCAGTTTATTTCTAACCTGTTGTCTTCATTGCCAGATCTTGACTCTCATCATCTTATCTTAGGTGGAGACTTTAATTGCATTTTTAACCCTGCTTTGGACCGCTCCTCTCCTAAGCCTTCACCACCTTCCAAATCCTCTCGCCATCCGTTCCATCTTGGATACCTATGGGGTCTCTGACCAATGGTGTTTTCTATTTCCCACTGCAAGACAGTATTCATTTTTTTTGCCTGTTCATCACACCTTCAATTAAGCTTCCAAACTATGCTTATGTTTGCCCCTATTGACACAAATCCCCCCACCTCCCCTACCCCAGCTATCTCTGAAAATGACTGGAATTTGACTGGAATGTGCACTACAAGAACGGAGACTTTCTTTCAACAAGCAGGCAAAAGGTAAAATACATGACTACTGTATTTCGGTATTTTCGGGGCGGATTGATTTGGAACAGTGATTAAACATAGTTTGGAAGATAATATTCAACGTCGTTTATCAAAGCTTTAAGCCCTTGTATTGACCAATCATGTTAAAGGAAATCTCCGGTCCATTTTCTAATTCGTTATAATGTTTCAAACTAGTTAAGCTCATACATTATTAGGCAACCAAACCTTATTTTATTTAACTTATTTCGATCACAGAAACAAAGCAAATACATTGTCAAGTTTACACAGCAGTTCATTTACAGTTGCACATGACACACGCATGCACACACAGCACAAGCAACAACCAGGGAAAGGAAGGACAGATACAGAAGTGGTGCTCCTGTTATGTTGCTCTCCATATACTGTACGGAAATATTTTCACTTGTAATAATTGCCATGAAAATAAAAATTGCTACAGTCCTCATGAAAATATATGTAGTACTACATTGCAACTGCAAAAGTGGATTTTTAAAAATTCATTTAGTTAATTTCTTACATTTTGTTGTTTTTACGTCTTCGGTTCCTTTTTTTCTTTTACTTTCCTTTCTTTGATTTCCTCTTTTTACGTCAGTACAAACATACGCAGTTGTTACTTTGTATACTTTGCTTTTTATAGTGTGTTCAGTTGTTAGTTCCTGATTGCACCACTCAATAAACCTGGTTCAGTGGGTCTTAACACAGAGCTCAGTTGTCTATTTGGGACCCCATTGCACTGTCATGAGAATCGCTTCGGCGAATGTTAATGATACCCTGCCCTGAAATTTATGCTGACCCATGGCAATGGGACAGGCGCTCTTCAACGGCGCAACATGTCTTCTGAATACCTTTTTTTTTTTTTACGTCTTAACTCCATTTATGCACTACAGAATCGGTGGAAAGCCATGTTCGCGATTGAACTCGCATTTGCGCTGTGATCAGAATACAGCCCTATAACTGTTCAGGCAATGTTATATATGTCTCAAACCCCTTATAAAAGTTTACCACAATAAACATGCACAGTGGTTTTGCAGTTTTTCCATGGCTTTACTATGCATTTACCTTGGTTTGTGATGCGCGCATGCTTTACCAGCTGTGTACTTTACAGTGTATACCTATGCTTACTTATTTTATGCTTTAAAAATGCACAGATATCCGAAAGCCTAACTGATAAGTATGTCTGTAGATTTGAGTTTTAGATCATAGTTAATTAAAATGGCAAGAATTCTGTCTAACTAGAAAGCTAGATCCAGCTTCTCAGTTTTATTATGAAGACAAAACCATTGTGTAAAAGTGAAACCACATAGCATAAGAGTTTACAAAATGTATTTTATACCGTTGTGTACTAGAAAGAGAATAACCTCATGAACAATATCTGAAAGTATGTCCGACATGATTCCACTACACCTGACAAGACTAACTACACAAGGTGCAGTCCTTTACCTTAATATCGTACTACATAACAGTGCTATCAGGTGTATTTTCTGTGTGTTGTACAATACTGATACACCATGGTGACCAGTGCTCCTCGTGGAGTTTAAATGTGAGAAATAGCCTAAGCAAACCCCATTGTATATCATGTGTGTATATTTCTAACCGTATATAAACACACACACAAACAGTGGTTAATAAAAACAGCACTTCAGAACCTTCCTCTACAGCTCTTCATCAACTTGCTGAAACTGTATCCACTTTTCCTTTAAGTTATTTATGGGGCTGACATAACTGGCTTTCCGGTAGTTCTATGGTACAGCTGGGATCAGACTAGCTGGCTGTCTGGCAGACCACTATGAATCAAGCAGGACTGCCAGGTTTTATTGTAGAGCATTGCATACAATAATAAAGTGCCTCAGAGTTCAAGCAAGGCCTGCGAAATCTCCTTGTTAACCCATTCAGTACTGCCCTCACTGAAGAGGAAGACATTTGGGTTAGCCAGCGCTGGGAAAGTAATCCATTAAAGTAACTTCAACAAAATTCTAACTAGTTATGGTAATTACATTGGAAAAAACTACAGTAGTTACAGTTACAAACTTTAGTTACTTCTCAGGCACAGTTTCCATTTTATAGAGATATACTTCTTATCTGGTCAGGCTGCAGCTCAAAATATTCTTTGGAGATGCAGCTATTGAGCCCACAAGCTCCCTGGGCCGGGATGATACGGAGAGTGTTGATGTCCCATGCAGGCGTGTGCCTGTACTGTTGAGTGCTTTTTAATTTCTGCATTATGAATTAGTCGTAGACTTTTTTTTTGTTTTAAAGTTACAAAAAGTAACTGTGTTATTTCTTTCATAAATGCTCCTCCATTTTGTTACCTGGAATCATTACAGCTACAACATGTAATCCCATTACAGTAACCCATTACATGTAGTGGGTTATCCCCCAACAGTTAGCCATATAAATTAAACCGTAGTACAAGCACATGTATGGTAAGAATGGTAAATACGTGATATAAGCATGGTAAAGGTATCGTAAACTCAAACTGCAAAATGGTCGTGCATTCAGTATTTATAGTAGTAGTCATTCATCTTAAAAGAGTAAATGAAGCCTCTAATTTAAAGCAGCTTCCAGGTATTTACGCTAAGACTCACGGCGGTATGCCACAGTGCCCCTTTGAATCCAGGGGCTTTTTTTTTTTTACTCATTTTGGAACAGGGTAGTAAGCACTCTTCCTCAAACTACTATCAAGTTGGTTTGGATGAGGGATCCCACCTCTGGAGCAGCCCTTTCACTTATTTTACAGCGCTGTCCGCTTCACTGCTTATTCCAGTTTCACTCAAACTCTATATTTTTGCATGTTGCTGTCTAGACAGTTTAGCATCATTCATTTTTTATGTTACACAACTCACATTCAACACAAAGTAACCATGTTTTTAACCCCAAAACTTCCAGCTTCAGCTTTTCACTTCATAAGATGCATTTGTTTTTAACATCGATTCAGGCTCCACAGGCTGCGTGTTTGGGTCTGCCTGGTGGAGGCACTGTGGCTATAGATCAACAGAAGAAACAGCAATAAAATGCTGCTAAAATCAAGGATGAAAGGATAACAGCTGATGGAATCGTCCTCAAAGTTATGCTGGATTCTTACATAGCTCACAAGATATTTTTAAATGAAAAAAAATACACTGCTGTGTAAAAGTCTTAGACATGTTGCATTTTTCCACTCTGGTGCATTATGAGCATCAACAATTTACTCAAAGCCTACACTAGTCTTTTCTACTACCATAGCAACCTTGAGTGAAATAGCTTGCATCACTCGATTTGCAAGGCGCGGTAGCCGAAGCACAATCAGCAAGTACAGAGACACATCATCTGTAATTGACAAACCCAAGATTGGAAGACCCAAAAAGTACGAATACATGGTTCACTGAGCAAAACATTTGACTGCCAGTAACACAATCAAAATAGTTACAAAAGGCATTATGCACTAATTACTGACAAATACTTGTATGTCAGAATGTTTTAATACTGTACATCAACTTTTGCAAATTAGTTATATGATAGAAAATGAAAATAAATAACAAACTTGAATTATCTTGAATTTAATTGACTCCCATTACATTCTAGCCCCAGGAAATTTTAATTGAATGACAATAAGAAGTGGGTCACAATAGTAGGAGCAATATTAACTAACTATAAACCACAGGAATGATTGCACAAGGCAAAAGGGTGGAGCCATGTGTTAGTAATGAATGGCAGAACACTGACTCACAGACTTTTTCCAGAACAATACATTATTTTTGTGTTTATTTTTAGACATGTGAATATGTGTGTGTGTGTGTTAAAGTTTCCATTCTCTGAAAGTCTGGACCCCTGTTGTTGAGACAGTTCCTTATCACATCCAGGGATTCGAATCACCTGTTCAGGTGATCTGTAAAGAAGCACTCAAAGCCCCCCTTAATGCAGGCAGCGCTTCAGCTCTGGCTTCATCCTGGTACTTGTCTTTATGAGGATCCAGCGGCCTGATTCAAATGGCTGGCATGCCTGGTAATGGAAAGCAGATGCCACTCCCTCCACCCCCAGTCACTGCACTGAAGGTTATCATTACTGTCTGGGCAGGGCATTTCCCTGCTGCCTTGTGTTGGTTGTGGGACTGTGGTTCCAATACGCACTGTGGCCGGCCTGTCTATGCTGAGAAGAAGGGCCTGTTCCCGGTGACAAATCAACAACTCTTCTGCCAGGTTCCACCCAAAACTACTTCTGATAAACTCAGGCAGTTTCCATTGGTTAATATTTTAAATACAAACATACCAATCCAATAAGCTTTTTAAAGGGATTCTGAAACATCAATATTCTTGTTTGACTCTTTCAAATGAATTGTTTCTTCAAAACAAGCTAAAAGTGCAAATAAATGAACATTTAGAAATAACAAATGACAATATACCAAGAATCAACATAATGCACCAGAATTGAATACAATCAAGTGTGTGAGTGGGTAGAGGCATTACAAAAATATTGACATCCTAGCCAATATTCTATTAAATGTGCTAAATATCTTAGAACACATTTTATATATTTTTTAAAACTAATAAAGTGAAAATGGAGTTATTAATCTCTATCAGTTGATGTGCATGTCCGAGTGTGTGCGTTTGTCTGTGTTTATATGTAAAGGACCAGGAGTGTTTAAGGTGACAAGGCCTGACAGTCTAACTCCCTAACACAGGTAAAGGTAAAACACAAGGGAAACATTCCCATTAAAAGAGCCGCTTGAAAAGCAATGGCCCATTTTTCCTCAGTCGTGCTTTGTTAGTTTTGGGTCCCCCAGCGCCCCACAGCCGCAATCCTGGCCAGCTTTAAAAATAAATAGCCGTGGAGGTTAAAAGCCCAGGAGGGGAAAGCGAGGTTCCTGCCTAACCGCGTGTGTTACTCATTTAGAAAGGGGTCTTTCAGAGAGGCTTTTGTTAACAGGGAGATGAAAGAGACCAACACACAGCACCCCCTACTCGCCACATGGAGTTCATTAACAAACCAACCTTCGAACCAGACACCCCTCTTAAAACTAAAATCAGGTTATGAAAACCAGTCCTCATATTTAACTGAAGGAGACAGTGGAGACTGGCAGCTTCTGAAGCGCACGTCAGGCCACTTTTCATTATTTCCCTTCCTTTAGTGGGGCTCTTGGGCTTAGCACCTGACAGCTTTGGTATAAAATTTGTATTCTTAAAGAAGTCACAACCAAGGGTTGAAAATCATGTTAACAACATTGTTACAGGTGCCCTTAATATTCAAAATGTTTTGGTTTTTTTTACTCTAATTGGGGCGATACCATTTTTTCAAGCACCACACTGTAGCAAAAGCAAATGTTCACTTTCTTCTTCCGGGTACAGTACCAACCACTTCCTTTGTGAGGGTCACTTTCCAGCTTCACTTTCAGCCTCCAAAGACCTCAGTTTGGTAAACCAGGAACAGCAGTGATCTTGAATTAGGGTTGCCACCTTTTCCACAGACCAAACCCAGACATATTGCTCAGTCAGCTGTGGTCTATCAAAACTACAGTATACTGTAATACAGTTTAACACAATACCACCAGATCGCAGTACAAATCAATAATCATGCAGTATACACAGTATTGTGCTCTTGATATTTCAGCACTGGGACTTGCAATCAAACTCTAATGATTTCTGTTCAGTTTTCAAGTAGTTTAAAATCCCATGTAGATGAATAAAGTTTTCATTATTGTGCAATTAAATATGTTATAAACTGACGGTTCAGTGATTTCATATAAATATTTCTGAAAAATCGGTTAAAAACAATTAAGCATGTTACACGTCAATAATAATAAAACCAATTTTTCTGAAATATTTCTACACTAAAACAGAGATCACACTTAAGCGGGTGATTCCCAGTCCTTACATACAATATTATATGCTACCCTTGGGTGACCCTTATTCGTAGACATGGCGTTAGTTTCCACTGCTATGCTGATGATATTCAGCTTTACCTGTCCCTTAAACAGGACCATGTATCTGCTGCTAACATTTTGAATGTGTCTTGCTGACATTAAGAACTGGAAGTTTAATAACTTTTTAATGTTAGATTCAGACAAAACAGAAGTGATGATTCTGGGGCCTCAGAGAAAACATGAAGATACACATTTGATTGACGTTTTAACTGATGGACAGATTTTAGGGCAGAAGTAAAAAACCTAGTTGCTAAATTTGATACAGAACTTTCTTTCGAAGCACACATTAAAAATGTTACAAAAATGTCCTTCTTTCATTTAAGAAATATTGCAAAACTGAGAGGAATTCTTTCCAGGCAGGATGCAGAGAGATTAATGCATGCTTTTATATCCTCTAGCTTTGATTATTGCAATGGTCTTTTCATTGGGACTAACCACAACATTATTTCTCACCTTCAATTTGTACAAAAGCTAGAACTTTAACTCGGGTCAAGTGGCGAGAGCATATGACCCCTGTGCTGGCATCTTTGCATTGGCTACCACTTAGTTTTAGAATAGATTTTAAGGTGTTGTTGCCAATTTATAAGGCTTTAAATGGTCTTGTACCTCCATACCTTAAAGATCTTTTGGAACCCTATGTCCCTCATCACCCTAATTTTACACAGCATTGTCCTTTAGTCCAGTTACTGACGCTTCGTAGAACAAAAGCTTTTTCTTTTTTTAACCCCCATACAAAGTTCTGATACTCTTCTATACCAAATATGTCATATACACTGTTTTAACTGCGAGTATTTAATGAAACATGTATATGCAAACAACATAGAAATACTGTATATGTCTTATTAGTACAGCATTTTGAACAAACTATTGAAAATGTATATTTTCTTAATTAGAACATAAGAAAATTTACAAACGAGAGGCGGCCATTCGGCCCATCGTGCTCGTTTGGTTGTTAGTAGCTTATTGATTGGTAACATGTAAGTAAGTTTTCTTAAAAGGAAAAAAAACTTGGTCAAATCACGTCAAAGTGTGCTTGCTCACTGAGGGTGCACAGTAGGGGGTCGCAAACTCTAAGTATAAGGCACGGTCGTCATTTTGCTGTGGAAGATACTGTTTTTGCATTAGCCGCCATGGTTGTTTTGACCGCTGGGGTCACAGATTACAACAACTCAATTAGACTGTTTACATCACGGGAATATGTTCGCTGTAGAATGTACAGATCAGTACTGAACAGTACATTTCTAATAAGGTAGTGGACATCCTTTAAGCAACTAATGTATGTCAAATAACATATTAAAAGGAAGGTTGGTGTTTCTTATGCCTTTCACTTAAAACTGCACATTGGCAGGCTTGTTAATTCCTGCCATCCGGAGATAGATGCCAATTCCAGGACTGTCCAGGTCAAACCTGGACAGGTGGCAACCCTATCTTTAATCTGTATACACTCAAATGAAAGTAGAAAACTATCACGTCAAAATAGTCGACCTCATAATGATTAGGGGACCAGTGCTAATGTTATTAATAGAGCTAAGAAAATAGATTGATTTCAATAATAGGGCATAAGACAAATAAAAGTCTTGGTTTTCTTTAGAACGTCTTTGAAGACTACACCAGTTGTTAATCTTTTAAATGTTAGTCTTTTACTAAATTCTTTCATGTTATTTGAAGAGTAGGCAGTCTGCTTTAAGTATCAAACAGCAGTGATCTTGAGCCCTACAGCTTGTAAAGCTGCTTTATTGACGACCTCTTCCCCTGTTTTGTCAGCTGTATTTAGATTGACTAGGGGCATGTAAATCAGCAGGCAGGGGAAAAAACACAAGCAGGATAAATAGTGTTAAACAGTGATGTTATTAATATAGATTTAGGGCTAAATAGCAATGGTATTTAAATCTGATGCTGTTAATATCCTTGTGGTTGACCACAAAAGTTCATAAATCTTACATTCCATGCACTTTCACTTGCTACAAAGGTCTGTAATGTTTCATTATGAAATAAATACATATATATTATGGCAAGCATGTGTTTTAGTGGTTAAAGAAAAGGGCTTGTAACCAGGAGGTCCCTGGTTCAAATCCCAGCTCACTGACTCATTGTGTGACTCTGAGGAAGTCGCTTAACTCCTTGTGCTCCGTCCTTCGAGTGAGACATTGTTGCAAGTGACTCTGCCGCTGATGCATAGTTCACACACCCTAGTCTCTGTAAGTCGCCTTTGATAAAAGCATCTGCTAACTAATAATAATATCTGGTACTGCAGTTGCAGGCAGATTAAATCTAATTGCTGTTTGCCACCTTGTGATAAATGTTGGTACTAAAACAAAAATTCACAATGCCACTCAAATCCTGCCCAAAATTGCAGGGGCTGTGTCAATTTAACATGGTATAAAAACACAATCATTTAAAGGCTGTAGAACTTGAATTAGGTAACACGGGTCCTTTTTTAAACTTAGTTATACAGTGTGCTTACAAATTCACATTTAAAAAACATTAACACAACATACAAATGAAATACAAAACTATAACAGACAAAGTTCCAAACAGAACTGTAGACTATACACAAAATGAGAAAATCCATTGATGTTTTTTACATTTTTTCTTTTTTTAAAGAGACAGGAACCTGTTTAATTCCTCTCCTGTACAAACCGGCATTCTGTATCGCCATCATTATGGGGTCATTTCATGAAAATAATGGTAGATACCCACTAGAACCCGAAACCTGACGATTATGGATTACGAAATTGTAAGTCTTGTCTGTCTAAAAGCAATGTAAGCATCACTGTTGAAATCTGGCATCACGTCCCGTGATGTTTCTTTATAAATCAAGTAAATGGACAGTGATCCTACTGTATGTACTGTAATCTAGACTTTCAAAGAGTTCAAATCATTTGTAGCATTTATACCTTTTACTAGGTACAGTATTAGATTTTACAGTTGCTACCTCTACAAACCAGCACACTTATCTGGCACACTTGTTCCATGTGGTACTGGGTTAGACTGGTTTCTCTATACACTACTGGATACAACAAATTCTGTTTTACAAATGCTCCGTTGTTGAGTGACAGCGAGTTACAGTTTGTAGGATTTGTATGAACAATGCAAACATATTTAGCTGCAATATTGTCAGTGTTTATAGATATCTTATTTTAACACTGGAATGTGTTTCAACTGTAGGGTATATTTTCTTCAGCCATTGTTTGAGTGACGTCACATCATGAAAAATGTCACTTTTCATACTGTTTTTTTTTTTTGGCACATAATATAGGAAAATAAACATTCAACATAAACTGTGCTTTTTGTGTTGCCCCTAAATGTATGTAAACAATACAAACATATTGTAGCCATCATATAACAGAATGAATTAAGAAAAAAAAAAAACATTACAACCTACATAGGTCATTTATTTTCAAACAAACATTTTAATTAAACGTAGGCCTATGACATTTTTTTGTCCCCCCCCTTTCCAAAAAATAAATAAAAATGAAATAAATAAAAACATATGTGCATTTATTATTCATCTTGAGACTATATTATTCTAAAATTCAACCCTACCCACAACAGCAAAAAGCAATCTAGCCTAACCCTACCCAGAACAGCAAAAAGGGCTTGCATACATCTAGAAGCTTCCAAACACCAAAATATCCGGACGAGATGCTCAAATTAATAAATTACAAATTACTGTACATGTTTTCTTCCCGTCTGTTGTATCTGTGTTTCTAATGGGTGTGTGTGGTTTCAGCCCCTTGCTTTATTTCAGTAAAACTATGGTTCATAGAAATTGTTACTTCAGTTCCCTCCCAAAAGCTAACCCATCCCTGTGTTGTGTCTCCCTTCACGTTCTGCAGAACCTTACATTTCAGGAATTGCTTGATTTGATGCTGCGTAAGAGAAACGTCAAACTGGAAAGCCGCCCAATTTCCACGGCTTCTCAGAATGACATCAACCTTCCACTTGTCAAGTTTATAAAACTACACAAATTACAGACTGTTTTCAAACAACCTGGACATCTTGAATGATGCTGTTGGGTGAATGGGTCATTTCTTCTTGGCTAGCAGGAAGATAATTGCTGTGGGGATGTCTGATCCCACAGCTCTCCTACTAAGAGTCTGTATTGTACAGCTATGGCCAAACATTTTCCATCCCTTAGAACTTTAGGATTGAGACAATTTTCCAAAATCTATATCAACATCATTTAGATATTTTATTTAACATCGTGTAATCAAAGAAACTACAAAATTATATCGCAAAAGTCAACCGGAAACCATAATAGTAGTACAGTATTTCCTGTTACACTTCTAAATGCCACATTTAATTTTTTCTTATGTATATGAAAAACTACAAAGGGGTATGTAATTCAATATGTTAAAGTAACATTATACAGCAGGTTTCATTCGACTATGAAGCAAAAATTGTGAATTCTATAGCAAGGCAAAACTTTTGGCCATAGCTGTAGAGAACCTCTGCACATCACAACCTAATGCACATCACATGAATGCAAATGTACAGTATATGAAAAACAAATGTTGCCACATAAAGAAAACACAACCATAATTTAGATCTGTTAGATATGCACTGACCTCATCATCCTTGTACCAGGATAGAGTCTCGGCCGTCAGCACAAACCAGTACTCCTTGGCACCTCCCTTCATGATGCCAATGTTGTTGATGGTAAGCCAGCCTTTCCTGATCACCTGTAGAGGGAAAAAGATGGCATTAGACATAGAGACACAAGACACAGCTCTCACCCACTCCTCAATATCAGTGCCCTCCATTTCACATCTAGTATTCTCCCCGTCTCTAATCTGTTGGTTGAAAAGGGCCAGACAGGAAGCAGAACAGAATGTAGAGAGACAGTAACACAGTTTACAAATCCTTCCAGGTCTAGTGAGGTCAGATTGTTTTGGTCATCTGTCTTTCATTTTTGCAAGCACCTGTCTGACAGTGCTAGTAAATATGTTAACCTTTAAGTCTGCTTTAATTCATCCTAAGAAAAATCAGCTTTTTCCCCTCATCTGACAATGTTTTATCATGGTCAAACAAGCTATTTTTCTTTGCTTGCATGTGCTTTACTTTGTTTCAGCTATGCTTTTACTATAGTATAACACAGTAGACTTTTGTAGGGGAGAAACTTTTGCTACACACAGGTAAACCACTGCTTATACAAAAAATTAGCTGCTGCCAGCCCCTCTGTGTACGGGGTAGTGTGAAGCCTGGTTCAGATCAGGGGGAAATCAAAGGTTTTGCAGCACCTAAAATTTCAGGATTGAGACATAATAAAAAGTTAAAAAAATTGAACATAATTTAGATATTTTATTTAACATCATGTGATCAAAGAAACTATACAATTATATTGCAAAAGTCTACCGGAAGCCATAATAGTAATTTAAGTTAGATTTCGAAATGCCACTTATTTAAGTAACATTATTCAACAGAATCTAACCATATCTGTAGTATATTGTTCCCTCTAGACTGCTGTGTAATCTGTATCCCACCTTATAACAAGAATGCAAGTGCTAGTGAAATAGCAGTATTGGGGAAATGAAAGTCATTACCATACCATCTTATCACTAAAGGTCTGGCTATAACGAGGGAGCACCGTACAAGCAAAATCAGCATCGTTAATAATTGCATTGCACTGTAATGTATGGAAAGCTTTGGATTTGTCAATGGGTACTGCTTTGATCGTAAGGACCACTGGTAGAAAGAGATGTTATCTGACTCCCCAAATAAGCATTCTCGTGATGTTTCTGATTGCAATGCAAGTCCGTGACAAGTCCCACTTTTTAAAAACTTTGTGGAATTTCTGGACTATGGGTCTTAATACATGAAAACTTTTTTTTTTTTTTTCAAATAAACTCGAATAAGATTTTTTTTAAATTACTTCTTAAATTACTTCTGCGTATCTGAAACCCATGGGATTTGCACTAATGCAATGTTGTGGCATTGTGTACATTAGGCTGGAGTTATGAGTAAAGAATGCTGGGGCTTCTGGGTTTAAGTACCACCATGTAAGATAATATTATACCATATCGTTGATAAACTGTAATGCAGAAAAATCTGTTAGATAAATTGTGTAATATAAATTGCTGCATATCCCCTTGGCTGGAAGGTGACATTCAAGGACATTAGAAATGCATGTAGCAAAGGAGAAGCCATACTAATGGGGGATTTCAACTTGTAGCAATTCACTTGCTCCATAAAGTGGGTGTAAGTTTCACGCACCTTTCCCTTTTATTAGGGTCAGTAGCCTGGCCAGGTTAAAACTTAATTTCCCATAGTTCCTTGCTATCACCCTCTGTTCATCCTCTCCTCCCATTGGCTCATTCAGATATCCACTCCTCCAATCTCAGAGCTCCTTGGAAGCCAAAACAGTTTAAAGCTGGCTGGCTAGGCCAGGAGAGAACTCCCTTTTCTCGTGAGGAATCCATTTTACAAATAACAGCATATTACTTAGTTACAATGTAACTAACTTTATTTTAGATAAATACAAGTGCATCCATTTACTCTTTTGTTAAAATCTTGTACTTTGTCTAAACCTTTCTTTTTTGTTTACACTGTTACTTGTTTAAGTTTAGTTGCTGGTCAAGGTCTGTTTAGGGTTTGTTTTTGTTAGTGTGTTCAGTCACCATTTTGTTCCTGATCCTCCTGATATTTTCTAAAATGGCTGTTCACCATTCAACCCGGTACTACTCAGACTCACTATTTTCTACGATCGCTATTTTTTTCCATCAACCTTCATCCATCATCATTAGTACAGGACTCTATTTGGGACTTTATTTGGTGGTGAGATTATTCCTCTTCTGTTTGCTTTTTTCTCCTACTTTACTTTGGTTCCTGTAATTTTGGTTTTGTTCTTTTATTTTGGATTATATGTGCATTGCTAAACTGGACTTTTTAGCCCTAAATTTCATTCATCATCCATTGCCATCAAGACTGTCTTTGTAATTTGTTTCCCCTGTATAATTATTCATTCACCTTTGTCTTTTTGGCCTGTCAGTGTGTTGCTTTTGTGTTAGTTTGGATGTTTGTTTAGTTCACTTTACTTTCTTACTCACCTGTACTTTCCCCTAAATGTTCTCTGCAATAAGTTGTTGTGCTTATATTTCATTTATTACATTATAGTTTACAACAATGAACAGTTTGTTCGTGAAATTGACACCTCCGACATCCCTGTTTTTGCTATCTGTCAGTCTTGACAACTTAGTTAGCAATAGATATTGGGCCAGTAGTATCTCCTTAGGGAGGACAGTACAACTGCTTCTCAATTGTGCAGAGTGATCGTTACAAACTTCAACTTCCATATAAATTCTAAAACCCGGTGGGAAGAACGACGGACAAAATTGAAATGGTAGAAATGACAAATGACTGCTTCCTAACACAATTTGTCAAGGCACTGACTAGAGGGGAGGCATGCCTTGATTTAGTCTTTTCAAATAACAAAAGACAGAATAACTAAAACAGAGGTCAGCGAACCACTAGCAAACACAGACCACAACATGGTCTCATTTGAAGTGCTTTTTAAAACCCCAAATGTAATGACTAAAGCTAAGGTTTAGAATTTTAGAAAAGCAAACTATGAAGGTATGAAACAGACTAACAGAAGTAGATTGGAGTAAAATAGAGAAGACAACAGAAAAAAGGATGGCTGTTCTTCAAAAATTTAGTACTAGAGGCGCAAAACAATTACATCCCTAAAGTAGACAAATCTAAAATGTAAAACTAAAAATTGCCAAAATGGTTTAATAGATCAATTAAAAAAGATATTCAGCGAAAAAAGGCACTTTATAGAGCATTAAAAAAGGACCAAAAAGAAAGTATGCAGAAAGAGTACACAGAACTGCAAACGCAAGTCAAAAAGGAAGTTAGAAAGGCCAAGAGAGAAATAGAAATGAACATTGGTAAGGGGTCTAAAACCAATTCCAAAATGTTTTTCCAATATTACAACAGCAAGAGAACATTCAAAGAGGAGGTTAAATGTCTAAGAGATAGAAATGGCAAAATCAGACAAAAAAAAAGCAAATATATTAAAAGATTACTTTTCACAAGTTTTTACAAAGGAGGAGGTGGACAACATGCCCCACATGTCATCCAGTTCCTATCCAGTTTTAAATAACTTTAGCATAACTGAGGCAGAAGTGTTAAAGGGACTAGGAGCTCTTAAAATAAACAAATCCCCTGGGCCGGATGAGATCCGCCCAATAGTACTCAAAGAAATGAAAGAAGTAATTTACAAACCGCTAACCAAGATCATGCAACAGTCTCTTGACACAGGGGTTGTACCGACAGACTGGAAAATTGCAAACGTAATACCGATCCACAAAAAGGGAAACAAAACTGAACCAGGTAACTACAGATCAATAAGCCTGACTTCTATTATATGCAAACTTATGGAAACTATAATAAGATCCAAAATGGAAAATTACCTATATGGTAACAGGGTCCTGGGAGGCAGTCAACATGGTTTTAGAAAAGGGAGATCGTGTCTAACTAACTTGCTTGATTTTTTTGAGGATGCAACATCGATAATGGATAATTGCAGAGCATATGACATGGTTTATTTAGATTTCCAGAAAGCTTTTGACAAAGTCCAGCACAAAAGATTAATTCTCAAACTGAACGCAGTTGGGATTCAAGGAAACGCATGTACATGTATTAGGGAGTGGTTAACATGTAGAAAACAGAAAGTACTGATTAGAGAAAAAACCTCAGAATGGAGTGTGGTAACCAGTGGTGTACCACAGGGATCAGTATTAGGTCCTCTGCTATTCCTAATCTACATTAATGATTTAGATTCTGGTATAGTAAGCAAACTTGTTAAATTTGCAGACGACACAAAAGTAGGAGGAGTGACAAACACTGTTGCAGCAGCAAAGGTCATTCAAAATGATCTAGACAAGATTCAGAACTGGGCAGACACATGGCAAATGACATTTAATAGAGAAAAGTGTAAGGTACTGCACGCAGGAAATAAAAATGTACATTATAAATATCATATGGGAGATACTGAAATTGGAGAAGGAATCTATGAAAAAGACCTAGGGGTTTTTGTTGAAGAAATGTCTTCATCTGGACAATGTGGGGAAACTATAAAAAAGGCTAACAAGATGCTCGGATACATTGTGAAAAGTGTTGAATTTAAATCAAGGAAAGTAATGTTAAAACTGTACAATGTATTAGTAAGACCTCATCTTGAATATTGTGTTCAGTTCTGGTCACCTCACTACAAAAAGGATATTGCTGCTCTAGAAAGAGTGCAAAGAGCGAGCAGAAATTTTTCCTGGTATAAAAGGCATGTTGTATGCAGACAGGCTAAAAGAATTGAATTTATTCAGTCTTCAGAGAAGACCTAAATCGTGAGGGTCTTGAACCAACTCCCCTGTAATGTTGTTGAAGTTGACACCCAGGGATCCTTCAAGAAGCTGCTTGATGAGATTCTGGGATCAATAAGCTACTAACAACCAAATAAGCAAGATGGGTCGAATGGCCACCTCTCGTTTGTAAAATTTCTTATGTTTTTATATCTCACTAGGAACACTAAGAGATCACGGAATGGTAAACACAAAATGTTCAGATATATTTCTTTTCCATGTGTGTATAACTATTCAAAAACACAGGAAATTCCACATCTCACTTACAGATGTACTCTAATCTGTATTGCAGTCTTTAGATTTCTAATAGTCTCAAATATTCCTATCCTACTAACATGTGATTCTCTTTAATGCGAGCATAAATCCAGTATCAAGCCAAATATTTTGAATGTAACCATATGTGATTCTTATTTCACTTTACACTTTGTGAGATGCTAGACAGTTCTGCCTTTTAATTTGACTTCACTTAATACATACTGCAAAGTCCAGTTCATAGTTTCTCCCATACTCAATTAAAACTGATGCTATCTTTAATTTTATAATTGTAAATACTTAAAATAACCTGCTTATACCTCCAAAAATCTCATAAAAAAGTTAATCTGACAATTTTTTTTTTATGAATTTAGCTTGGTGAGTTGATTTTCCAAAATAAAAATACGAAAGGTTTTGGAATCCACGCTGGCAAGACGGGAGACGCTATATGATCATGTCTGGTATTCATTTTGTTGCGATAGTCCAGAGTTTTAGACTATGTAAGTAGCATTAAATATCTTTACTGTACCACACTGTATGACACGTGTTTGGATAATACAGGGTTTGGGTAATCAAGTGGTAGCTGTAATAACACATGTTATTTTTAACAGAAAAAAGACAAGGCTGCAGTTGTCACAGCTTCAAAGCACTTTACTACTATAATTGAGCTAAAGAAAGAAGTTCACTCCCTGACTAGTGTAAATGATTTTCAACAATGCTTTGATATTATGAAAGAGAAAAGGGAGAAAGTTAAAGGACAGGATGAGGAACTCAAAGCAGCCTCTCAACTAGATTAGTGACAGAGCACTGAAACTCTCCACACACACACACTGCACAAGCTCCGCCTACTCACCATGATCTCATCCTGGAGGGGGTTGCCATGGCAACAGCAGCAAAGCAAAGAGAAGGGGTAAGAGAGTTATTAGAAAAAGCAAAAGAACAAAGCAGTAGAAGATCGGTCTTGCTGGACTTTGAATGCAAATCAAGGGTAAACCAAGGGGAATGCATCAGGTAAACCAGGAAATTGTAATAAAACGGTGGCACTTTTTTTGCAACAGTAAGTATAATGGCATTGGTATCCCAGTGAGTTCCCTAGTAAAGGCACTGCGGTTTGGAGTGAGCATTGCCAGTGAGGTTCCTGCTTACGCCAAGTTGCCAATCTTGGCTGAGGGCCCACTTAGGACAGAAGGCCTGCATTGGCTTTTGTGCTCCCACAGGGTTAGGGTGGACCATTGGCTGGTGCTAGTTGACCTCATGAGGCCACCCCTATTAGTGAGGAGCCAGGCACTGACTTACCAGGCTGGATCTCCAGGTTCATTAACTTTAACAAAGCCATAATATACAACAGGGCACAACAAATTATACAATAGTTATTGAGCTTATAAAATACCCCCCTGAACACAGGGAAGCAGTTCAGATTGATTATATGCTGGGACATCCTCAGATCAGTCTGGCCCAGAGTGACCCGGAGAGGGCAGCTTCAGAAAGCCTGCCACAGATTCACGGCTGATTCCTATTTACCTGATTGCCGGCGGCTTTCTTCTTGCTCATCTGGCTGCTCCTCTGTTGGGCACTGAGCATGAATAAAACAGACAAAAAACACTGAAAACTCATTCTTATTTAAGTAGAAATAAAAGTATAAATAAAAAAAATCCTACATGTATCTGAAATGAAAAGTTATCGTTGAATAAGGGATCAGTGAAGTTGCAGCTAGGTACAAGTGTGTATTATTGCCATTAAGAACTGAAACACTGTTTAGATTTTGTTTTGCTAGATTGTACTAGGAAGGCTGACATTGATTTTTAAAGATCAGTTAAATAGTATTGTATTCATTAGAATGGAATATTGAGAAATAATGACTTGGTACATAAATAAATTCTCTTACTTGGCAAATCCAATAAAATCCTCATGGTTTGTGTTCATGTAAGCCAGTTCAATATCTATCAGCAACATCACCTATCAACAGACAGACACTGTTATTAACTCAAGGGAGAAAACAGAGGGTCCTATTATTGTCCTTAATATTAAACCACTTTCCTTGAAGTGTAGCTCTAACCACAACGCAACAACTCCCAGTCCCTCATCTCTAACAGACAGACCACACTGCCTCTCTCCTAGTCCTTCAGATTTTATCACTAGCTTATACCACATCCCTTCAAGACTCTCAGCTCGAACTACCAGACCAGTGCTTTTCAATCTTTTTTGTTCACTGACTGCTTGATTTATTTTTTTTTCTCAGCGGACCACACAATAACAGCATAGCTTACTGAAAAATAAGCACATTAAAAAAATCACTATAATATTAAGAAAACCATAGACTTACGTTTCTTACATTTAGTTTTAAAGAATGGTTCTAGTTTACTTTTCATTAACACTAGATTAACCATTAGATCACATAGCTTCCTCCCAGTCCCTCAGCCACACAGTTATCCAGACCTCATGGTGGGGCTGGGTGACTCACCTGGTTCTTGGTTCTGCTCTCGCGGTCTCGGATGTGCGTGGTGACAATGCGCTCCATCTCTTCTCGAAGGAGGGGGTACTGTCCCAGCTGAAAGACAGAAGGGCAGACCCGTGGAAAACCAGGGGAGTCGGGGGGTGCTACAGGGAGCCAGGCGCACAATCCCTGGCTGACTACTGCTGCTCAAAGCAAGACAGAACACTGGTCCTATTTATCACCAGTGTTCTGTATTGCTTGAGCTCTGCTCCGCTGGGATAAGTACCATCACATTGTGGCACGTCAGACAAACTCATTTACATAGTGACTGAGTGATTGATCTTATGCAGTGCTATCCAAAATATTACATTTATACATTTATAAATGTTTGTGGCAGAGCAAAGCTCTGCCATTTAGAAATTGGCAGGGATGGGGTTAATTTGGTGTCAGCAGTGGGATATAGCACCTCCAGGAGGCTCTTTTAAAAAAAAAAAAAAAAAAAAAAAAAAAAAAAAAAAAAAAAAACACTGCAGTACTGCTCCAAGCCTCCCAGAGGCACTATATTCCACTTCTGACACCAAATGTGGCAGGCTGGTGAGTGGATAGAGGCCCAGAGACAGCCTGCAGTTAAAAAAAAAATACTAATTTTATTATAAATACACAAAATAAAAATGCACAAGGGCAAAAATAAAGGGATTTAAACATAAATAAAGCAATACAAAAAAAAGCAAAACTTACAAAATTAAGGTTTCCAGGCTGGGCAATGCCTTCACTGGATTCACCAAAAAACCCCACAAACACCAACCTACTTCCTCAGCTCCCTCCTCCTCAATGAGGAAGCAGAGGCCTCCTTTTATGTCAGGTGGCTGGGTGCTGATTGATCATTAATTAACCTAATCAACTAATCAACCCCAGCCACCTGAACATAATAAACCCAGAAAGGTAGGGGAAATTAACCCCATCCCTGCCAATTTCTAAATGGCAGAGCTTTGCTCTGCCACAATGTTTTACAAATATCTGATGATTATCTATCCAGAGGTACCAAGATATGTACTAAGGGATCTGATTAGTGGGGTTAACATGTTAATGCTTAAGGTATACCTAACACCTTCAGCAATCTAAATACATGTAGTATATTAGTGGATAGACAGAGATAGTAAACTCTAATTGGCAAACACAGCATCAAATTGTTATAGCATGCGAAATGATGAAAGCTGCAATGCCTCCACTTACCTACTGTATATGACAACAGTATGAACTCATGGAAGTGCTTTAAATTGTGCTTTAACCCCTAATGAAAAGTACATCTAAAAACATATTTTACTGCATGTCCATTTAACCCTTTTAGCACAGTATAGACACATAAGCAATCACAAGGGAATCTCACTCTGAATTGTGTGCTCTAACATTTCTGAACTGGATTGCACTCTGCTAAAGCATGCAATTTAACCACACTTAATATACTTCAGCATTTTCAACAACCAATTTCAAATTCAATTACCTTTAGATGGGAAATTATGTTTTATGGAAATTTGCCAGGACAAGTGGATATTTATTTGGATTGTAGTCAAGTTGTCAACTTCTCTACACTTGTTTTCTCTTTCCCCAAAACATTTTCTTCCACGTCAAAGGTAATAAATGAGGTCCTTAGTCCAACATACAGCACTTTTATAGTGCTTTTAAATAATAGCTCTCTCTCATTAATAACATGCACTGTGAGGTCTTACAGCTATTATATAACACCTCTCTCTCATTAATAACATGCACTGTGAGGTCTTACAGCTATTATATAACAGCTCTCTCTCATTAATAACATGCACTGTGAGGTCTTACAGCTATTATATAACAGCTCCCTCTCTCTCATTAATAACATGCACTGTGAGGTCTTACAGCTATTATATAACAGCTCTCTCTCATTAATAACATGCACTGTGAGGTCTTACAGCTATTATGTAACAGCTCTCTCTCATTAATAACATGCACTGTGAGGTCTTACAGCTATTATATAACACCTCTCTCTCATTAATAACATGCACTGTGAGGTCTTACAGCTATTATATAACACCTCTCTCTCTCTCATTAATAACATGCACTGTGGGGTCTTACAGCTATTATATAACAGCTCTCTCTCATTAATAACATGCACTGTGAGGTCTTACAGCTATTATATAACACCTCTCTCTCTCATTAATAACATGCACTGTGGGGTCTTACAGCTATTATATAACAGCTCTCTCTCTCTCATTAATAACATGCACTGTGAGGTCTTACAGCTATTATATAACACCTCTCTCATTAATAACATGCACTGTGGGGTCTTACAGCTATTATAACACTCCTGCACTCATGATACATGCAAAGGCACACTTCCATAATTTCTTGATTATCATAAGCATTAGCAATTATCACTATTCCCCTGATTGTTGTGTTAAATATTTTTGTTCTTTGTTTCTTGCTGTTTATACTAATAACTAATTCCTGATACCTGCTTCCTGATACAGAATCACTTCCTGTTTCAGCTTCACTCCCATGGCTACAAGTGTCACCAGTCCATGGAGTTGACCTTTAGCACAGGAAGTGATATATCAAGAAGCAGTGGTTTGAACTACACCTATTGCATTGTGCTTAACAAGTCTGTGATAAGATCAATGATAATGCTGCTAATAGTAAAACAAATACAGTTGAGGTTCTCTCTCCTTCAGTCTAATCAAAACCAAACCAAAGCTAAAGTGCTGAATGAAGCACAGTGAGGAGAGGCATTGCAGCTTCAGTACAGATCCTTCACTAAACATCCAGCAGCCAGTGTAAAGTAGCCACAGCCTTGCACACCAATGCTTTTCATGCACAAACCAAAAGGGTACCAGGTTATTAGTTTAAAATCTGAATAAATCGTATAGACAGAAAGGCAGGCTGGCAGGCAGGCACAGGAGAGGATTGACCAACACAGAGACAGGAAACAGGATGGGACGGGACAGAACTGCACATGTGGTCTCCTGTGGATTTTACATTCATAATCAATAAATAAATAGGTACCCACACCCACACTCCAGCCACCCATGGAGTCAGGATCTTTCCTCCTCCTGAGAAAAGTTAGGGGTCCAGAGTAGCTACTGTAAGTATCTAAACAGCGGTGAGGTTTGCATGGATAAGATACTGTAATACTGCAATTAACATTAAAACAGCTTTCCAGCACTTTGCATTCTAAAAATAAGTACTAACTACTCCATCCTCTGCTCTCTAGCCCTGCACCTTGATAATGAGCACTAGTCTAAACACTGTAATCTCAGCTCTCCGGCCCTGCACCTTGATAATGAGCACTAGTCTAAACACTGCAATCTCAGCTCTCCAGCGCTGCACCTGATAATGAGCACTAGTCTAAACACTGCAATCTCAGCTCTCCGGCCCTGCACCTTGATAATGAGCACTAGTCTAAACACTGCAATCTCAGCTCTCCGGCCCTGCACCTTGATAATGAGCACTAGTCTAAACACTGCAATCTCAGCTCTCCAGCGCTGCACCTGATAATGAGCACTAGTCTAAACACTGCAATCTCAGCTCTCCGGCCCTGCACCTTGATAATGAGCACTAGTCTAAACACTGCAATCTCAGCTCTCCAGCCCTGCACCTTGATAATGAGCACTAGTCTAAACACTGCAATCTCAGCTCTCCAGCGCTGCACCTGATAATGAGCACTAGTCTAAACACTGTAATCTCATCTCTCCGGCCCTGCACCTTGATAATGAGTACTAGTCTAAACACTGTAATCTCAGCTCTCCAGCCCTGCACTTTGATAATGAATACTAGTCTAAACACTGCAATCTCAGCTCTCCAGCTCTGTCACACTGCACCTTAAATGAGTGCTAACCAAGGTTTTAAGTAATGGGTTGACACAAGAAGTAAAAGTGTACCAGAAAGAGTCTGCATGTCCTTATTTAAGGTAAGCAATTACTCTAAACACTCCCTTCTCTTGTGCTGTCACCTAAATACCTAACGAATGAGCAGTAGCCAAATGCCGTACTCAGTACCAATCTCATCAAAATCCACAGGACATCACATGACTCCTTTTACCCAGTGAAGAAGCAATAGTGTATAAAATGCCTCTGTTAGTCAACGTGAGATAAACAAATCTCCCAGAACTTCAATAAATGAACAGATATGGATATAAATGAATAGATATGGATATAAATGAATAGATATGGACAGAAATGGGTAAAAAAAAAAAAGTTTAGCAAAAGAAAACTGCATATTTAGTAAATGCAAAATAAAATGCTTAAGGGTTTGAGTATATTTGTTGGTTTTAAAAGAAACAGTAAAGTAAAATGACAACTAAAGATAAGTCTGTGGTAGTGATAGACCAATAGCAGCTGTGTTTGAACTGTAATCCCCTGGGCTTGCTTCTCAATTGGGGTCCGAGCTACAGAACTGCGTTGGGATCACTGTGCTGTAGCTTAGGAATATGGGAACCTGCACCCTCTCTATGCAATAGTGGCACTGTATTTGTATCCTATGTTGTAAATCAAGTACAGCGCTCCCTCAATATTTGACTATTGATTATCCATGAATCTGGTGAACTATCTATTAGGCAGTAAATTGTACAAATCCTGTATGTTCCAGTATAAGGGGCCTAAGCCAATTCACTGTTCTCTTTATTTCAATGTCAGATTGCCAAACAAATGCCCCTCTTCAGAAGGGCAGTATATACTGTACCAGTATGGGCATTGCTTTCTGAGCTTTATACTCACACTGGCTGAGATGTATAAATCGTTACCCCAAAGTACTATGTAATGAATCTCTGTCTGGATTTCTTTTTACATTTGTAACTCATTGCACATTGGAGTAAAGACCTAAGTCTAAACCACAAGTCAATTCATATGAAGACACATTTAACTGTGGGTGTCACAGAATTCACATTTATTTAGGTTGTCCTAAAGAAGTGCCAATCAGCAGCCATTAAAATCTAAGCACTAAACCAGTTTCAGGTATTTTAAGGGAAAATTGTGGCATTCTTATTAATCCTGTTGGAAAACAATGGTGCAAGTTATCTATGGAGAGCAAAGTTTTAAAGATTTAAAAAAGGCAGTCATATTTATTTCAACAGAAAATCGAAGGATCCTTCCAAACATGGTTGACAGCTGACCCCTTCAAAACTGTGAACTCGTCTGCCACTACTGACTCCACTGTGAAGGAGTCACCTTCAGGGCTGGCACTGGTGCTAGGCTGTGACGACCCCTTGCATCAGGCACCTATAGCTGTCTACAGTGATGCCCTGACTATCTTGTTCCATATTGGGGTTGATGTGCACCACAACAATGGGTGCTTGGCTCAATAAAGTAAAGTTAGCATAATTCACAATTCTAAGTTCTGGCTTTTGTTTATAAGTGTAAGTGTATATAATGTGATGTATATGAGAAGCAATGTGTAAAAGGCCATCCTTTTCATTGCTGAAAACTGAATCCTGCCCTGGTCACTCATGATTGGCTCACAATAATACTAGTCAGAAACACTGGGCTAGATTCTCAAAGCAGGTAATTCCCAATTGCTAACAACAACTAACAAGAAACAACCTACTTACAATCCTTGAATTAGGGTAGGAGTGGGGATGGTAGGGGTTCCTTGTCCTGTTGTTGATTCAATTTGACAAAGTTTTTAGATCAATCAGCCGCTAGGAGCTGGACGAGCTTTGATTAGCCGAATGACGACCTCATGTTCATGCATGTTCTTAACAGAAGTGCCTTAGTTGTTTTTTTTCTAGTTTGTTAATATTACTTGGAGTATTTTTCCTGAAAAATTGAGCTATGACATATTAAAATAAATAGCTTTGAGAATGTAGCCCACTATCAATAATAACCAGGTGTGTTATTGGTGTGCCTTAGCAGGAAGAAAACAAATGAAATAATTTCATGCAATTTCATGTCTCTCATCTGACAAATGAGTCTTGAATAGACCACTGATATCACAACAGATAAAGGGAGATAGAAATGGTAAAAGACTAGAAAGCTAGACAGACAGATACAAGGACAGACAGACAGATAGATATATATAGATAGACAGATAGACAGACAGACAGATCAGTAGATCTAAAGACTAACACATTAAGAATATACTTATTATTATGATTTTGTTGTAAATGTGGTTGACTTGTTTAGATACTAAACATTGCATATAAGTTATTTTATAAAGGCAATACGTTAAAATCTTAAAATTAAGAACCAATCACAAGAGCAAGACAGCTACTATTAAACAATTACAAAGTGGCAATCCAAGGATATTTATAACAAGTGTTAAACTAGTACTCTGATTTTATGCTAATCCCTATCTGTGATGTGTGGGACCCCATATAAAAGTATACCATGGTAATTTTGCAGTTTTCCAATGCTTTTGCTCTGGTTATACTATGCACGAGCATAGCTTACCCTGGTTTGCCATGTTTTTTTAATGTCTTTATCATACACCTCTGTGCTTTACAGTGCTTACCTATGCTTTCACTGTCCAATATCACACTGCTTTTCCTGTGGGAAACTTTTAAAGGGACATCCTGGCTGCAGGTCTGTTGTCTGTGCCTCTGGGGTGGGTGTAACAAGTGCCCCCTCTCTGAATGTCCTGCTATTGGTCTACCCCTACCCTAAGAGGGACGCACAGGGCTCCCATCCTTGTCGTTACCTTTTCGCTACACTTTCGGATGGTAGAGGTGAGCTCGCTCACTACCATATCTATACACTTCAAGCTGGGTTCCTTCAGCTTTTGGATCTGCTTTTTCACTATGGCTTCAAAGGCCAAGTCTGGGGTAAAGAGTCCCGTCCTGCAGGGAGAGTCAGGCAGAAAAAGAGAGAGGCACAGGAGAGAGGGAGAAAGGAAAGGGGGAAGCACAGTGTCAATAGAGGAAAGACAGGGAAAGATAGAAAGAGAGAGGGGAAGAGACGGAGAGGGAAAGACAGCACAAAGAAAAAAGGCAAGTGAGACATTGGTTTCTCCAAAAGCTATTCAATGGGAGGCAAAGGTTACCCCTTCTTTAAATCGTGACCCTGTGCTCCCCCTATTTTGGATGCCAACAGCGGGAAGCTGTGAGCCCAGAGATATGTGCTGTCGCTCAAAAACAAAGACAGCCAATGGGCTATTGATCCTGTTTGTACACAATTTGCAGTTATAGATTTGATATATGCTCCAAAATCTGCTATAATATATTTTAGGATTACAGTCTTTCTGAGATGTATGTGGATACAGATACTGGTTCTAGCCCATTGGGCTGCCCATTCGGGGTGCAACAGTGGTCCTTCCTGGAGATGGTGACTGGACAGTGGCTGTTAATGTGGCTGCCATCCTCTTCAATCTGGAGTTGACCCAGACCTCCCTTCTACACCAGTAGCAGGGGTAACATTAAAAGCTCAGTGAGGAATATCTTTTCATGTGTTTGGCTTTAAAAAACACAGAACACACACACTGCATCTTTGAACAACTGCTTATCTCTAACAGGACTGCCTTGGTAGTGCAGTTCCCTCGATATTTCATATACACTAATCTTGTCAATTCACGGTTAGGCCATGATGACAGCAAATTGTAAAAGTCCTATATTTTCTGACTTATTCTTTGTTTCCAATATTTCACATTTTTAAGTTAATGAAATAAGGAAGCAACACTGTACCTTTAGCTAACATAAATCCTCATCCAAAGATGAAAGACTTACATATTATTACTTAAAAAAAAACAATCTCCTCATGAATTTGTGTGCAAGATTCAGCCGCCACATGAGTGCAGTGTCCAGTCCCCGTCTCGTCATGTGAAGCAAGGAGTTTTCACATGGTCCCTGTGGCAGCACACACAGGCCATGCCGCTCTCCCATGCACTCCAGGTGGAGACTGGGTGTGTACGCGGGGGAGGGGAGGTTACCTTCTTGGTACACTGCCTAACGGTATCGACTAGCTCAGAAATGACCATGTCCACACATTTCTGGCAAGGCTCTTTTATCTTCGTAATCTGTTTTTTCACAATGGTCTCAAAGGCCATGCCCGGAGTGAAGAGACCAGTTCTAGCATCGCCAGGAGGAAGGGCCGGGGAAAAGAAAGATGTTACTTCAAAACGTGAAAACAGAAAAACAACACAAAGCAACGTGTAAATGGCAGCATGATAACTGCATTCCCCAAGGACGAGGGCATCAAGAGGAAACTTTAAATCATATTTAAACAGTCTTCCTGTACTCTGGAAGACTATTTAAATATCCAAGGAAAGGTTAGTAGTCATTTAAATTATAATCTGGCGTTGTCTTCAACGTCACAAAAACTACAAGATTTTTTTGTTTGTCTTCCACGGTAGGGGTACATTTCTTAAAGATTTTTGGGAATTCAGATAATTACACCGTGTAACAATTTATTTATTTATTTTTTGTTCCTGGGTAGTAAGTGTTATTTCCTAATTGCTTATGCCTCAAAAGTATAGAAAATTGCTATTATTCCCCACAAACTTTGCTTTTGTGACCAGGACAGGTAAATTTCAAAATATCACTATTTCCAATGAAAAAACGGGCGAATTTGTGTCTTTTCGTTCACATAAAGTCAGAAAAAAACAACATATGAATCCAAATTAACATGTATTTATATTAAAGAAATTTACAGTATAATTGTAGATCTCGAAAAACTACTCACTTCTAAATCTTTTGTAGTCATTTTTGTATTACTTTAGTATAAATACATGTTAATTTGGATTCATATGTTGTTTTTTTCTGACTTTATGTGAAGGAAAAGACACAAATTCGCCCGTTTTCTCATTGGAAATAGCGATATTTTGAAATTTACCTGTCCTGGTCACAAAAGCAAAGTTTGTGGGGAATAATAGCCATTTTCTATACTTTTGAGGCATAAGCAATTAGGAAATAACACTTACTACCCAGGAACAAAAATTGTGTTACAGTGTTATAGAATGACTTAAATATAGAGTAATTAAACAGTAATTTGTTCCGTTATGACAATGGTATAGTATCTCCATGGTAGTGCAAAGTGAGGACTGTGTTTGTATGAAATCATGGAGTTTCAATCAAAAACAAAATATTCATGTAGAATCCCTGCAGCCACCAAAGAGAACATTTCACTGGGTTTTTGGTTATAAAAATCCCCTATTCACTCCATTATAATGCTAAACAAAAAACGAGGGACTGTCTCACCCTCAAGAATTCTAGCTGATGAGGGACGGTTGGCACCTATGGACTTAACTGATGGAAGAACAATGGGCATCATATTGTATTAAATAAAGAAAGAGGAATCAGAATGGAGGAATTTAGATTTGGAAGCTATGAGGGCTATCTGCAGGATTGTGCCATGCTGTGGTATGGTAACGTGTTACACCTGCTTTAGTTTGGCAAATGTTTAAAGTAAAGCAGACCAAAACTTCTTGTAGACAATTACAATTAATATTACAGTTCAAGTTCTTAAATTTTGAAGGTTCTGTCTGAATTAGAAACTGCACATTCATTAGAAACTAGATCTTTGCAGTGTGCTTATGTTATCTATAAGTAGTTTCAGCTGCAGGCAACAGTATGTTATTTTGAAGCCCTTTGCCATGCTGTCACTCTGTGAAGTAAATAGGCATGTTACTGCTACTACCTGCAGCAGCTGGAGGTTATCAGCATCATTCACTGGTTCTGTTGTGACTTGGGGGGGGGGGTATTTAAACTTATATAAAACATCTGATATCCAAGAAAGACTTTCCTTAGATCAATCTCTTAAATCAATTGTTTAAGGAAACACATAGCATATGCAGCTTTTAACACCAGCCTAAAAGGTATAAACATTGAAGAACACGCTACAGATTGCGTCCTGGTTGTGTGAAGTCACCGGTCTTCACTGGGTATTCCACAGGGAGTGTCTCATTGGCTCTGGCACTCCTGCGAGATATGGAGGCAAATTCAGCAAGAACTCCCTGTTGCTGATCTATTCCTATTGCTTCAGTGTTATAGCGATAATCAAAATCACCATCACATTTTTTTTTTAAAGTAATAATATGTAAGTCTGTCATCTTTGGACGATGGTTTATGTTAGGTAAAGGTACAGCTAGAATACTAACATATACCACACTGACTCAAACCAATTCTCCAACTGATTTTAAAACTGTACTCCTTATTTAAAAGGCCACCCCTGGTTTTAGGTCCTGCTGATTTTGAGTATGTTTCTTGCATCCTGTCCAAGTGCATTCTTTGATATCAGCCGATGAGGGTCTTGTGGTAAGAACTGGGCTGAACCGCTATGGTGCCTGGGTGTTCCACTCCTGTGCTCACTTTGTGATTCTTAATCAGGTTCTTTTGGAAGTGCAGAGACACTTCTTTTAATTGGGATGCAGTATTTTGAAATGATGAACGGAGATCGCGTTTCAGAGCATGACAGGTTTGCGTATCGCAGTGCTGTGAGTGTGTGACTACGCTGTGGCATGTGGAAATTGTGTAAACCAGGTTGAAGTCTTGGAGCAGCTGGAGTCTCCTGTGGTTTATCAGGCTGCTGTTGCAAAGAAAGTTGGCGTGTCAACATCGCGGGTCTCTCCTTATGCTAAAATGTGATTTCATGTAGAAATAAAAAACACTTAGGTTAGTTTAGTTTATAAATTTAAAAAAACAAAACTATTGACTCATATTTTAAATTATGTATTTAACATTTAATCATAATGTGATTTAATTATTTTTCTTTTCATTTAGAAACAAAAAAGTGTGACTAAGGTCATCTCAGGTGCCTCTCGTTTAATTGGGACAGCAGCATATTCAGGATATTTTTATATCTCCTGATGCGTCCTGATAAAGCAAGGCCGACTATGTGCAATGAACTTTGAGTTAACTGGCCACCAAAGGGACTCATTTGGACAGATGGCTGTTTATTCAAGGTGGCTGCTCTTTTCTGTAATGGGCAGTGTCGTGTAATGCACTGTTGTTAAAGATTCTGTCCTGTGTCGGCAAGACAAAAAACAAGCCTGGCTCAGCGGTGAAGACGCTCTCTTGCACAGTGGTGAAGACGCTCTCTTAGAGTGATGAGGTTAAAAGCTCTATAACTCTCATTTGTGGTGTGTGAGGTCTCTGGTTCACACCCAGCCTCTACCCTGTTCAATTTGCATTGGAACACACTGTAATCTAGGTAACAACTGGCTGGTAAAAGCAGGTGAAGAACCACAGTGACATGGTTTACTGTAGCTGTATACACACTCAGTGTTTCAAAGAGGAGGTTTATAGAGGGCTTAATGATGTGTCTATTCCACCACCCCACAATTGCCAGAAACGTTTCAATAAATATTCATGGGATTATTCCATGTGTACGGTTGAACTGTTGCAGAGATAGTTGGTAATTAGAGCCTTGGGTATGCATTATGTCTATCCAAGCACATACTGTCATAAGCCAAGAAATACTATCACTTAATTAGAATATAAAATGAGTTATAAACATGAAAGTTCATATTATTGTAGGGGCCACCAAAAAAAAAAAAAAAAAAAAAAGTGATCTGTAATTTTATCTTTTCAAGGCAAATGCATTGTATTGTACTGGGCTTGCAGAGTGAGAAGAAGCGGCTGGCTGGCGGCACTCATTTCGGGGGACGCGAGTGCTCGTCTTCGTTTCTCCTGAGTGATTTCG
Organism: Polyodon spathula; assembly: GCF_017654505.1. Taxonomy (NCBI): domain Eukaryota; kingdom Metazoa; phylum Chordata; class Actinopteri; order Acipenseriformes; family Polyodontidae; genus Polyodon; species Polyodon spathula. The sequence continues at coordinate 264,151 of NC_054585.1, forward strand.
GGGGTTGCAGCAGTGAGCCAGGTTGAATAATAATTAGACATTCCAAATTGGAAGAACATTTTTATATTAATAAAAATAATTGTTAAAAAAAAAAAAAAAAAAAAAACATGAACATGCATTGCAATATTAATTGCAATATTTAATATTCATGGCAATCAAAGACACACTGGCCTGGGTGATTAATACAGCTAGCTGTAAATGGAGCCAGAGAAACATGCAATTGTAGACATACTAAAAGAATTCAATGGCAAACATCACTAGAAGACTTTTTCAAAGTTTATTTTGAAGACATTAAAAAATACTTCTAGTCAAAAGTATCGTTGAATTTAAGCTTCTTTTTGGGCTTGTATTCAGCATATAGAGTGTTAGTGTGCTTGTGACTGTGCTGATCCCTGTCACTAATCCCTAGTAGAGGACCTGGCCTGTCTGTGCAGTGATGTCACCATGACTCACTGGAATGCATTACAAGAGATCGAGCTCCATAGGGGTAGAGGAGCCCCAGACAGGAGGGACACCCCGCTGATCCACCACTAGCTTGTCTCAGTATTAAGGAAAGACTTTACAATAGGGTTATTAGAATATTTCTTATTTAATTGGAATAGCATAATTACCAATTCATGATAACCCCAATTTTATTCAACATGGTAGCCTTTATTTATATAAAGTTTAAACTGTGTATTCCTGCTTGACAACTGACTAAAGACAAGGTCAATTTTCCAATATTATGAATGGAAATATTTGAATACATAGATTTGTATATTTTCTTTTGTATATGACTTTGTACAGTGAATAGACTGCAAGCCATATACTGTGATAAAATTCTTCTTCTTCTTCTTCTTCTTCTTCTTCTTCTTCTTCTTCTTCTTCTTCTTCTTCTTCTTCTTCTTCTTCTTATTCCTGCTTGGAGATACAGTGGAGGCAGACTTCCGGATGTACTGAATATGGAGAGACCTGTCTGTCTATCTGTCTTACATTTGTTTACATATCTAGAGGAGCACTCATTTAATTATAAAGAAGCTTGGTTTGGATATTGTTTAGCATAGTGAGTATCAGAGTCTGGGGGTATTTAGAGAGGCATTACAAACGTACATGTGCATGAAGGGCATGGTGATCCATTTTTTAAAATATTTTAATCATAAGGTTAAAAATAAAAAATAAACATGAAGGGTATGAGAATAGAGGGTGCCCCCTACTGAGTTCTCAACATCACTACACCTGGTGTTCCTTACAGGCATCCCAACAAGACCTGACCAGGCACAACAATGCTCAAAAGGAGATTGGAGGTAGTTTTATCTACATGGCCCTGTAGTTGGTGACAAAACCTTGAGAACTGTTTCACAGCCAGACAGAAAGACAAGGAGGGGCAGAGAGAGACCAAGAAGCCTGAGATACGTGCCTGATACCGTGGATGTTCTTAATGGCGTAGCTGATCTCCTTGCGCAGCTCCTTCTCATTAAACTCCATCTGAAAGAGAAGAGAAACACAAGCTATCAGGGTAATCCACTCGCCCTGCACCCATGCCTCAGATCTGATACCAAACTGATCGAAAGCAAACAATCTGCTCCACTGTCATAGTCACAGCCAGCACCGTGCCCACAGCCAGCACCGTGCCCACAGCCAGCACCGTGCCCACAGCCAGTACCGTGCCCACAGCCAGCATCGTGCCCACAGTCAGCACCTTGCCCACAGCCAGCACCGTGCCCACAGCCAGCACCGTGCCCACAGCCAGCACCGTGCCCACAGCCAGCACCGTGCCCACAGCCAGCACCGTGCCCACAGCCAGCACCGTGCCCACAGCCAGCACCGTGCCCACAGCCAGCACCGTGCCCACAGCCAGCACCGTGCCCACAGCCAGCACCGTGCCCACAGCCAGCACCGTGCCCACAGCCAGCACCGTGCCCACAGCCAGCACCGTGCCCACAGCCAGCACCGTGCCCACAGCCAGCACCATGCCCACAGCCAGCACCGTGCCCACAGCCAAAACCGTGCCCACAGCCAGCATCGTGCCCACAGCCAGCACCGTGCCCACAGCCAGCATCGTGCCCACAGTCAGCACCTTGTCCACAGCCAGCACCGTGCCCACAGCCAGCACCGTGCCCACAGCCAGCACCGTGCCCACAGCCAGCACCGTGCCCACAGGCAGAGCTCTGAACTGGAGTATGTCCATTGAGAACAGTTTCCAGCTCGGGTTTGGGATGTGAAAACACGGTATATGATGTCATACCTTGACCAGCTCAAAGGGGAATCGTTCATGGAAGATACGGTTGATCCGGGCTCCCCCTGAAAGCTCATAGGTGTCGATCTGATCTCCTGATCCCTCAATTCTCTTCTCAAAATCCACCGCAAACTGCTGCACCATCCTGGGAGAGGGGTAGAGGGAGATTGAAGTGGGGATACAGAGAGAAACTCAGGCAGTAATAAGATACTGGGCATACTCCAGTTAACATACCCCTTATCCTATTTATTGACTTCTGAATGACCCCTAATGGCTTAGAAAAGAAAAATGTCTCTGTTTTGGCTAAAACATCATCCCCACACTAAAGAAAATGTTGTTGTACATACACGACAGCCTACATGGTTATAAATTATTCATTTAAGTTCTGTTATTAAGCAAAATAATTCTTCATGACGTAAAACATTTTGAAAACTCATATAGCTACACCTCTGAAACCAGACTGAAAGCTCATTGTTTTGAGCGAATGAAGCCGCCCCAGGGAGCAGTGTGGACTCACTGCAGCAGTGCCTTGGTCTTGCGTGAGGGGTCGTCTGGGCGGAAGTTCTTGTACTCCTCCACTTCCTTCTCGATGGACAGCAGCTGGCTCTGCAGCTTGTTGCGCAGCCCGGGCAGTGTGTCCCGAATGTGATTGGTCAGTTGCTGTTGGGGGGAGGAGCACAGAACCTTTATTACAGACTCCCTTCATTGAAATGACTCAACCTGCTTCTGTACTATACTATACCATGAAACAGGTCCAGTCAACAGAGTTAAAAGGTCACATTATCACATGGTTTCTCAAGATCAGAAAGCTAAAAATACAACAAAACAATACAGATCTGCAAGCAAAATGGCAGCCAGTTTGAGCAAAAATGATAAAAAAAAAATCACAATAGAACTCAAAAGCATTCAGAACACAAGGTAAGAAACGGGTTAAAAAAATATTTACAATGTAGGAAAAATAACAAAAGAGCGGAGGTCATTCAGTGTTGCTTATAAGCAGGGGTTGGCAACTTGTCCCTACATGCATGTCTGTGGCAAGAGTTATCATTGTCCTTGGCTGTGAATATGTCTTGCACACACACACACATAATTGTACAGAACCTCTGTTTTGTTTGTCCGTGGCCAAGATTTATTTTGTTTAAATGTCCATCACATTCGACATGGTGCCAAGCCCTGCTTATAAGATATACAACTGGGAGATAATGTCATATGACTGCATTAGAACAATGAAGCAATACTACAGCAAAACTGCAGGACTGAATTGATATTGCTGTTTAGTCATTTACCTGGTTGAGCACTTTCTGCAGATAAGGGGTGCCCATGCGATCGGCCATGTGTCGATAACTTGGATGGGACAAGAAGAATTTCCTCTCCGCTGACAGCGCCGCCTGGATATCCTTCTTCCCATCAATGTCCTTCTGACTGCGGTTCACCACGCCGATGTACCCTGACAGGAGACAGCACAGTCAGGCTCACCGTGCACACACAGCCCTTGAGTACCACAGTGATCCAGGGAGCTCCATTCATCAGAGCTTTACACATACCACACTCTTCCACTGAGAAACAGAAACCCGAATGTGAGGATATAGTTTGGATCGAAATGGAAAATGTGTGTTGGGGGTAGTTTCTGGTGCAAAATTAACAACATTTTAATGAACAATTGGAGTTTAGTCTTGAAGGCAGTTGAATACTGTACACTGAATATTACTGCTTGCGAGCTGGTGAACAACAAGAATTGGGAACTGGAACACATTTACTGGGTCTGTACAGGATACGTCACTGGTATATAAAGCACCAGCACAGACTGACTGCAGTTGTAATTTAAAGGGTTAGAGTAGTATTATTTCAAGAGCCACCCGACTTCAGAACGGGTGTAAAAGTGACTGCTCTTAAACCAGCACACAAGCTCGTCAACTAACATTACAGTCCCTGAATCTATTAAACACTGCATAGTGCCAAACTGATCAAAACTGAAAAACCTAAAAAGTTCTTCTACTCTTAATTGTATGTTTTGTTGTGTTTTCCCTACGGGCTTTGCTTGTAACTACAGCCATTTACATCTCTGCAAGGTTATGTGCAAAATCAGCACATTAATCTTAACGGGTCATGATAAGATCATACACACTTCATGAACTGGGGGTGAAGTCCTCATAATCCAGTAACAGAAGTGTGTGGATCAAAACTCATTTCAACATTAAAGACATTGAAAAAGATGTGTAGTGAAAATGTTTCTCATTGCATTTATTATGTTTCTTTTACGATTTAAAGTCCCTTAAATTTGCATGACCAGTTAAACGAGGATAAACCAGTGCTGGCTATTGATTGCAAACATCAAGGTAAATAAACTCCTGTCTATTATCAGAGGAGAAACTCCTGCATATTATCAGTGCAAAAACTCCTGTCAATTATCAGAGGAGAAACTCCTGTCTATTATCAGAGGAGAAACTCCTGCCTATTATCAGAGGAGAAACTCCTGTCTATTATCAGAGGAGAAACTCCTGCCTATTATCAGAGGAGAAACTCCTGCCTATTATCAGAGGAGAAACTCCTGTCTATTATCAGAGGAGAAACTCCTGTCTATTATCAGAGGAGAAACTCCTGCCTATTATCAGAGGAGAAACTCCTGCCTATTATCAGAGGAGAAACTCCTGCCTATTATCAGAGGAGAAACTCCTGCCTATTATCAGGGCTGTAGTCCTAAATCTGAAGGCAAAGGAATGCCACTACAATACAGATTTTAGTAAATAAGAATGATTGGATTACAGGGCAAGATGGAGAAAGTGATAAACAAGAAAATTTTTAAATTGAGGCAACAGAGAATTAATTTGGAAAAATATGCTGTGTATCCTTAACCCTGTAATGAATAAAAAAAAAAGTTTATTTTGTTACTGAAAAATATGTATTTGAAACCCATAGAACGAAATAAGTAACCTTTTACTAATCAGCTGTCCAGGTGTCAGTTTATATTTGAATCTTGATTCTTTTCTTCATGGATTAATTATAATTCCCTAGGGAGACATGCGTGTCACCATGACCAGTCAATGACTTGTACAAGGACCTTTCCTTCGTACTTGCACGTGAGCCTGGTTACGACTCAGCTGCACCACTGCTACCTGTAGAAAATCATAGTGGAACTGCGTTCTGAATCGACTGCACCACTGCTAGCTATAGAAAATCATAGTGGAACAGCGTTCTGAATCGACTGCACCACTGCTAGCTATAGAAAATCATAGTGGAACTGCGTTCTGAATCGACTGCACCACTGCTAGCTATAGAAAATCATAGTGGAACAGCGTTCTGAATCAACTGCACCACTGCTAGCTATAGAAAATCATAGTGGAACAGCGTTCTGGCACGACTGCACCACTGCTAGCTATAGAAAATCATAGTGGAACAGCGTTCTGAATCGACTGCACCACTGCTAGCTATAGAAAATCATAGTGGAACAGCGTTCTGGCACGACTGCACCACTGCTAGCTATACAAAATCATAGTGGAACAGCGTTCTGAATCGACTGCACCACTGCTACCTGTAGAAAATCATAGTGGAACAGCGTTCTGAATCGACTGCACCACTGCTAGCTATAGAAAATCATAGTGGAACAGCGTTCTGAATCGACTGCACCACTGCTAGCTATAGAAAATCATAGTGGAACAGCGTTCTGGCACGACTGCACCACTGCTAGCTATAGAAAATCATAGTGGAACAGCGTTCTGAATCGACTGCACCACTGCTACCTGTAGAAAATCATAGTGGAACAGCGTTCTGGCACGACTGCACCACTGCTAGCTATAGAAAATCATAGTGGAACAGCGTTCTGAATCGACTGCACCACTGCTAGCTATAGAAAATCATAGTGGAACAGCGTTCTGGCACGACTGCACCACTGCTAGCTATAGAAAATCATAGTGGAACAGCGTTCTGGCACGACTGCACCACTGCTAGCTATAGAAAATCATAGTGGAACAGCGTTCTGAATCGACTGCACCACTGCTAGCTATAGAAAATCATAGTGGAACAGCGTTCTGAATCGACTGCACCACTGCTAGCTATAGAAAATCATAGTGGAACAGCGTTCTGGCTCAACTCCACCACTGCTAGCTATAGAAAATCATAGTGGAACAGCGTTCTGAATCGACTCCACCACTGCTAGCTATAGAAAATCATAGTGGAACAGCGTTCTGGCTCAACCCCACCACTGCTAGCTATAGAAAATCATAGTGGAACAGCGTTCTGAATCGACTGCACCACTGCTAGCTATAGAAAATCATAGTGGAACAGCGTTCTGAATCGACTGCACCACTGCTAGCTATAGAAAATCATAGTGGAACAGCGTTCTGAATCGACTGCACCACTGCTAGCTATAGAAAATCATAGTGGAACAGCGTTCTGAATCGACTGCACCACTGCTAGCTATAGAAAATCATAGTGGAACAGCGTTCTGAATCGACTGCACCACTGCTAGCTATAGAAAATCATAGTGGAACAGCGTTCTGAATCGACTGCACCACTGCTAGCTATAGAAAATCATAGTGGAACAGCGTTCTGAATCGACTGCACCACTGCTAGCTATAGAAAATCATAGTGGAACAGCGTTCTGGCACGACTGCACCACTGCTAGCTATAGAAAATCATAGTGGAACAGCGTTCTGAATCGACTGCACCACTGCTACCTGTAGAAAATCATAGTGGAACAGCGTTTTGAATCGACTGCACCACTGCTAGCTATAGAAAATCATAGTGGAACAGCGTTCTGAATCGACTGCACCACTGCTAGCTATAGAAAATCATAGTGGAACAGCGTTCTGAATCGACTGCACCACTGCTAGCTATAGAAAATCATAGTGGAACAGCGTTCTGAATCGACTGCACCACTGCTAGCTATAGAAAATCATAGTGGAACAGCGTTCTGAATCGACTGCACCACTGCTAGCTATAGAAAATCATAGTGGAACAGCGTTCTGAATCGACTGCACCACTGCTAGCTATAGAAAATCATAGTGGAACAGCGTTCTGAATCGACTGCACCACTGCTAGCTATAGAAAATCATAGTGGAACAGCGTTCTGAATCGACTGCACCACTGCTAGCTATAGAAAATCATAGTGGAACAGTGTTCTGAATCGACTCCACCACTGCTAGCTATAGAAAATCATAGTGGAACAGCGTTCTGGCACCACTGTACCACTGCTAGCTATAGAAAATCATAGTGGAACAGCGTTCTGGCACGACTGCACCACTGCTAGCTATAGAAAATCATAGTGGAACAGCGTTCTGGCTCGACTGCACCACTGCTAGCTATAGAAAATCATAGTGGAACAGCGTTCTGAATCGACTGCACCACTGCTAGCTATAGAAAATCATAGTGGAACAGCGTTCTGAATCGACTGCACCACTGCTAGCTATAGAAAATCATAGTGGAACTGCGTTCTGAATCGACTGCACCACTGCTAGCTATAGAAAATCATAGTGGAACAGCGTTCTGAATCAACTGCACCACTGCTAGCTATAGAAAATCATAGTGGAACAGCATTCTGAATCGACTGCACCACTGCTAGCTATAGAAAATCATAGTGGAACAGCGTTCTGGCTCGACTGCACCACTGCTAGCTATAGAAAATCATAGTGGAACAGCGTTCTGGCTCGACTACACCACTGCCTATTATACAGTAGAACATGATTTTACTATGGTTAGCAGACAGACATGAATCAGCAAAGCAATGCTTCTAGTTGATTAAATCTGGAAAGCTTTCCAAGTAAAATAAGGGCGGGGAACCATGAATGACGAAGTGTTCCTGGGTAGAATGGAAAACCTTAAACCTTTTCATGATATGACTTCCCACAAGAATATTTATTGCACAACTCAGCAGTTTTATTTTACAGACAAAAATAAAAGCTGTTCGTTTTATTCCAGATGTGTGACTGAAGGAATTTTATTTTACCCACCTGTGTGGGATAATTAGTGACGGAGCTGAGGGGGGGCTCGTGGGTTCAGTGAGAAAACATTAACAAACAAACAATGAATGGAAACCAAGGGGGAAGTGTGCGTACAGGAGTGCGGTTTGTATTCTGTCTTAAAACAACAATGTAAGTGGGGCAAATGGGAGCCCTGACCATGCTGCAACCTGCTCCGAGGCACAAAGGGATGCCTTGTAAAGGGCAGCCCTCTAGTTAACTGTTAATAGTTAATCAAAAAATAACATTCTGAAGTGTTTTCTGACTTTTTTTTTTTTTTTTTTTTTTTTTTTTTTTGATGTGCATTCAAATTCTTCTTTACATATAACTGCACTTATAATTAAATATTATTATAATTTCCGTATTTAACTTCTAGTTTTATGGAATCAACAAGTTTTTAAAACATATTTCCAATCATCAATCCCGAGCTGGAAAACACACACAGCTATCAGAGCGTTAATAACCATGTTTAATATCCAGTTGAAGCTTCAGAAGAAAAATATCTATCTCAATCGATTTTTCTTTTTTTATGTTGGGATGTTTTTTCTTAAAATGAGCTGAATGGACTACACTGGAGGCCAAAGTCCTTTATCTCCAAAAGAAAACAACGGCCCAATCATGCCGTGGTTCTGCACTGTTCATCCTTGGAGAATGACAACATGGTGCATACTAAACCATGCTGTAACAGGTGACACCTGAGAAGGTCCTCTATAACAGCATGTGTCTGGAGACTGACTTCACAAAATGTTGTTCCGCTGTTGAGCTTCTTGTTTTCCAAACTTTACGACAGTAGTCGAGTCACTTTCAGGTTTTTAATAACAAACCCCTGTTTGAAGAGGGTTCGTTGTCTGTTATAGTGCAATCCCGCAGGGCAGGGGAGACGTGGGGCCTGGGAGTCCCGGACCTACCTCTCCGCAGTGGCAGCAGCTTGTTCTCCAGGATGTCTCGAGCGTCTGTGCCCTCGTCCATCAGATCCAGTTTGGTGATGACACCGATGGTGCGCTGACCTGTGATCGACACACATGCACGCACACACGCACACATACACATGCACGGACACACACACTCCAGTTATACACCTTCATCTACTGCACCACAGTGCCCCTGATACTGCATCACCTTCCATTTTCTATTAGTACCTCATGAACTGTTACAAATGTTAATGTTCTCTCTCTCTCTCTCTCTCTCTCTCTCTCTCTCTCTCTCTCTCTCTCTCTCTCTCTCTCTCTCTCTCTCTCTCTCCCTCCCTCCCTCTCCCTCACTCATATGGTAAAAGCTATCTGATCTGGAAATGGCCATTGGGGCTAACTGAGGAAATTGTGGCTGTCCATTAAATGTTACAGTTGTGAACAATGTTTAATTAAATTTTATAGTTAGTGCACTACATTGCAAAATTCCATTTTGAAATGTAAATTATATTGCAATTAACAGTTCCATTATTTGTTATTCAACACATTATACAATTTCAAGTAACAGTTAAAAACATTTTTATTAAAATATTCTCCCACATCCTTTCTCCCTTCTCTCCCAATGTCTCTTCCACGATCCTCTCCCACTCCTCTCTCCCTATCCCAATGCATCTTCCCCCCTACTCTCCCTCACCCAATGCCTCCCCCCCTCCTCACCCCCCTCTCCCAATGCCTCTTCCCCCTCCCAATGCCTCTTCCCCCATCCTCTACCCCTCCCAATGCCTCTTCCCCCATCCTGTACCCCTCCCAATGGCTCTTTCCCCCTCCTCTAACACTCCCAATGACGCTTCCCCCTCCTCTACCACTCGCAATGCCTCTCCCCCTCCTCTACATCTCTCACAATGCCTCTTACCCCACCTTTCCCTCCTCTCCCCCTCTCCCAATGTTTCCTCCACCATCCTCCTCTCCCTCTCCCAATACCTCTTCCCCCTCCTGTGCCAATACCTCTTCTCCCCTCCTCTCCCCCTCCCCCCCTCCTCTCACCTTCTCCCAATGCCTCTTACCCCCTCCTGTGCCAATGCCTCTCCCCCTCTCCCAATCCCTCCCCCTCCCCCCCTCCTCTCACCTTCTCCCAATGCCTCTTACCCCCTCCTGTGCCAATGCCTCTTCTCCCCTCCTCTCCCCCTCTCCCAATGCCTCTTCCCCCTCCTCTCCCCTTCTCCCAATGCCTCTTACCCCCTTCTGTGCCAATGCCTCTTCTCCCCTCCTCTCCCCCTCTCCCAATGCCTTCCCCCCCTCCTCTCCCCTTCTCCCAATACCTCTTCCCCCCCTGTGCCAATGCCTCTTGTCCTCTCCTCTCCCCCTCTCCCAATACCTCTTCCCCTCCTCTCCCCTTCTCCCAATGCCTTCCCCCCTCCTCTCCCCTTCTCCCAATGCCTCTTACCCCCTCCTGTGCCAATGCATCTTCTCTCCTCCTCTCCCCCTCTCCCAATGCCTCTTGCCCCTCCTCTCCACTTCTCCCAATGCCTCTTCCCCCTCCTGTGCCAATGCCTCTTCTCCCCTCCTCTCCCCCTCTCCCAATGCCTCTTCCCCCTCCTCTCCCCTTCTCCCAATGCCTCTTCCCCCTCCTGTGCCAATGCATCTTCTCCCCTCCTCTCCCCCTCTCCCAATACCTCTTCCCCCTCCTCTCCCCTTCTCCCAATGCCTCTTACCCCCTCCTGTGCCAATGCCTCTTCTCCCCTCCTCTCCCCCTCTCCCAATGCCTCTTCCCCCTCCTCTCCCCTTCTCCCAATGCCTCTTACCCCCTCCTGTGCCAATGCCTCTTCTCCCCTCCTCTCCCCCTCTCCCAATACCTCTTCCCCCTCCTCTCCCCTTCTCCCAATGCCTCTTACCCCTTCCTGTGCCAATGCCTCTTCTCTCCTCCTCTCCCCCTCTCTCAATACCTCTTCCCCTCTCCTCTCCCCTTCTCCCAATGCCTCTTACCCCCTTCTGTACCAGTGCCTCTTCTCCCCCCCTCTCCCACTCTCCTAATTACTTCCACCACCCCTCCCACACACCCCATCTGTACCAGCTCCTCTCCCCTCATACCTTGTGGGTCAACTTCTTTGGCAATCTTGAGAGCATCGGAGTTGGCAAGATCCGAGTTGGCGGGAGACACAGCGAGGCAGAGGCAGTTTTCCTTGGTGACGAACTGCATGATCATATCCCTGATCTGGTGCTCAATGTCGGGCGGCTGGTCGCCCACAGGCACCTTCGTCATCCCAGGTAGATCCACTAGGGTCAGGTTCAGGACTAGGGGAGAGAGACAGGACAATAGACAGACACTGTGAAATCAATATACTGAATATAAGAGGTTTCTGAGAGTCAGGGGCTGTATAAAACACCTTCATTATAAAGTTTAAGAAAACTGAGGGGAAAGGTAATGCTGCTGTTTAATGCTGCTGGCCCCTGGTGCACAATATGGCTTCACTGACAAGTGCTAGAGCTCCAGAACCACGCAGTACACCTTAGTTCTCTATCACCAGAAGTTACTTTCGAAAAGTAATCTGTTACAGTTACAAGCTAATAGTAACTAGTTGCAGAAAATGATTACTTTGAAAAAAATGTGAACTACTTAGAGTTGAAATTAAAAAATATATATTCTCAGGCAGAGTTTACATTTCACAGAGATATTTTTTTCAGTTTGGTCAGGCTGCAGCTCGAAATATTTTCTGATGATCAAATCCACTTGTCCGCTTAAATCTTTAAGAAATCAATAAATTGTTTATCCTTCAAAGAGTAAAATAAGTTAATTCCATTCCACACAGACCGTAAGTAATAAGGATACTGTAATAAAATTACCAAATATTTTGTGATATCATACTGCAATTTAAAATTACTCCTATGTATGTTTGTATTCTAGCAGTGCCACCTATTGACAGGAATGTTCTATGCCTTTTTGTATTGATAATTCATGTTACAGTGAATAATTAAAAAAAAAAAAATATTATAACAGACATGATTTTTTTTTATGTGCCCAATTATTTTACCCTTGATTTTCTCCCCAATTTAGAATGTCCAATCATTTTTTCCCCTCATTGCAGCAAATTCCCCACACAGCTCTGGAGGACTGTAGGTCGAGGGTTGTCCCCTGACTGTATGACTCACCCTGCACACCACACTGTCGTGCTTTACCAGGTAAGACACTGGGACCCCTGCGCTCCCCTGACTGTATGACTCACCCTGCACACCACACTGTCGTGCTTTACCAGGTAAGACACTGGGACCCCTGCACTCCCCTGACTGTATGACTCACCCTGCACACCACACTGTCGTGCCTTTACCAGGGGAGACACTCGGGGACCCCTGCACTCCCCTGACTGTATGACTCACCCTGCACACCACACTGTCGTGCTTTACCAGGTGACTGTATGACTCACCCTGCACACCACATTGCCGTGCTTTACCAGGTAAGACACTGGGACCCCTGCGCTCCCCTGACTGTATGACTCACCCTGCACACCACATTGCCGTGCTTTACCAGGTAAGACACTGGGACCCCTGCGCTCCCCTGACTGTATGACTCACCCTGCACACCACACTGCCGTGCCTTTACCAGGGGAGACACTGGGACCCCTGCGCTCCCCTGACTGTATGACTCACCCTGCACACCACACTGTCGTGCTTTACCAGGTAAGACACTGGGACCCCTGCACTCCCCTGACTGTATGACTCACCCTGCACACCACACTGCCGTGCTTTTACCAGGTAAGACACTGGGACCCCTGCACTCCCCTGACTGTATGACTCACCCTGCACACCACACTGTCGTGCTTTACCAGGTAAGACACTGGGACCCCTGCACTCCCCTGACTGTATGACTCACCCTGCACACCACACAGCCGTGCTTTTACCAGGTAAGACGGACCCCTGCACTCCCCTGACTGTATGACTCACCCTGCACACCACACAGCTGTGCTTTTACCAGGGGAGACCCTCAGGGACCCCTGCACTCCCCTGACTGTATGACTCACCCTGCACACCACACGGCTGTGCTTTTACCAGGGGAGACACTGGGACCCCTGCGCTCCCCTGACCCTGACTGACTGACCCTGCCTGCACACCACTGCCGTGCTTTACCAGGTAAGACACTGGGACCCCTGCGCTCCCCTGACTGTATGACTCACCCTGCACACCACATTGCCGTGCTTTACCAGGTAAGACACTGGGACCCCTGCACTCCCCTGACTGTATGACTCACCCTGCACACCACACAGCCGTGCTTTTACCAGGTGAGACACTGGGACCCCTGCACTCCCCTGACTGTATGACTCACCCTGCACACCACATTGCCGTGCTTTACCAGGTAAGACACTGGGACCCCTGCACTCCCCTGACTGTATGACTCACCCTGCACACCACACTGTCGTGCTTTACCAGGTAAGACACTGGGACCCCTGCACTCCCCTGACTGTATGACTCACCCTGCACACCACACTGTCGTGCTTTACCAGGTAAGACACTGGGACCCCTGCGCTCCCCTGACTGTATGACTCACCCTGCACACCACACTGCCGTGCTTTACCAGGTAAGACACTGGGACCCCTGCGCTCCCCTGACTGTATGACTCACCCTGCACACCACATTGCCGTGCCTTTACCAGGTAAGACACTCTGGGACCCCCTGCGCTCCCCTGACTGTATGACTCACCCTGCACACCACATTGCCGTGCTTTACCAGGTAAGACACTGGGACCCCTGCGCTCCCCTGACTGTATGACTCACCCTGCACACCACACACTGTGTGTGCTTTACAGCACGAAACTGTCCATTCTGTGACCCTGGGGGACGTGAGGGGACTGACATACTGAGTGGGACGTGTGGTGTGACAGCACGAAATGGTCCATTCTGTGACCCTGGGGACGTAGTGAGGGGACTGACATACTGAGTGGGACGTGTGGTGTGACAGCACGAAACTGTCCATTTCTGTGACCCTGGGGACGTGAGGGGACTGACATACTGAGTGCTTTACGGTACGAACTGGTGACCACGACTGTCTGTGACACACTGCCCGTGGGACGTGTGGTAAGACACTGGACCCCTGCGCTCCATCCCCTGACCCTGGGGACTCCCCTGACTGACACCACTGAGTGGGCGTGTGGTGTAACGGCACGTAATGGTCCATTCTGGGACCCTGGGGACGCGAGGGGACTGACTTCTCCCCTGACGTGTGGGGACTCATTCTGGCACACCACAGTGGCCGTGCCTTTACCAGGGGAGACACTGGGACCCCTGCGCTCCCCTGACTGAATGACTCACCCTGCACACCACATTGCCGTGCTTTACCAGGTAAGACACTGGGACCCCTGCACTCCCCTGACTGTATGACTCACCCTGCACACCACATTGCCATACTTTACCAGGTAGGGCACTGGGACCCCTGCGCTCCCCTGACTGTATTACTCACCCTATAGACCACACTGACGTTACCAGGTGGACCTCCACCTTTTCATTTCTTATTAGGACATAATTTTGGTAACCAGCCTACCGTGGGGGGAGGAGACCCTCAGATTGATGGGGACGGAGGAGATCCCTTTGTTGCTCCCAGTGATGCGGTCAGTCTCGGCCTCAATCTCCATCCGGACCTCCTCAAAATCAACAAACTTCTTCCCTTTACAGTGCAGGAACTCCGCATATTCTGTCAGAAAGAACGGGAGAGATTAAACATGAACACATGATACTGGTGTAGATGTGCTCCCCTGTAGAGTGTGGCTCCTCTAGTTCTTTATTCCGACATGAGAAGTAATCATGCCTTGCACATAAAGAAGACAAACAGAGGCATTGGAAAGTTATAGAAAGGGAAAACTTATTAGAAAATAAGTCAGTACATATAAATATATACATTAGAGATATCAGGCTATCAGATACCACAAAAATCACTGTATGTCAACAGATCAGTTGCTAAGAACTGAATCATGACCACATTTCAGGTTAACTGGATTAGCAGTTCTGTGAGATATGTAAAAGAGTAAGCATGGCATTCACACGTATGGAGGGACACACAGGCGAGTCCACATATCCCAAGCTGCATCATACCCTCTATAACTAGTCTCAAGGAATGCTGGAGTTTCAGTACAATTTGACATGTACAAAAAACAGCTAATGTGAAATAAATCCGTAACATAAAAGACAGATCTAGTTATAAAACTTGATGAAAAATGAATTGCTGCACAGCATTAATCAGTATCCAAGCAAAGTGTTCAAAGCACATTCTCAAACCACACCAGGCTCTCCACAGAAGAGAACTCCAGGGCTGCTGAACCCAAGATAAAAAACCACCTCCTCCAGCCCCAGTTTGACATCATAAAAGCTTGGATTTCTCTGGAGCCTACTTACTATATTCATCCATACTTTACATGTATGTGTATTTTTACTTTTTCAGTCACGGTGTTAGTATTAGTTCAGTCCCCTCAAGGTGTTACAGGATGTTGGTATACTACAGTATAGATGCTATAAATTCTGGCAAGTATCTGCCTTATCTTAGCTTTTATGAATAAAATGCTATTTAATAAATTATAACATGTGAATATTTCCAATAGCGGCTCACTCAGTTTCCATTGCATACAGGGAACCTTTGCACAGATATTATAATAGTGAAGGTATAAGTGTAAAGGGCACTGTGGTGTTTTGCACTGGCATGATGTATTCTGTCTCCTGTGATGGTAAAAGTGTGGATTTTAATGTGCAGATTCTCAGAGTAAATCTCTTAAACGTGTTTTAAGTTGCTATGCATTGATTAAAATAAAATAAAACTTCTTAAAAAATGGCAAATTACACAACACAAAACAAAGCTTTCACTTGTCTACACAATTACTGTTACACAATTACACAATTATTTTTATTTTTTTTTATTTAACCTTTATTTAGCCAGGTAAGTAAATTGAGAACCAATTCTCATTTACAATGGCACCCTGGCTAAGAGGCAACGTCAATACAGCAAATATAAAACAGTGATATAAAAACAACAAGAACAACCCACACAAAAAAAACATGTCAGCAAGCCCAGATATCAGTGAACACTCTTTCAATCTGCGCCTAAACACATTCACTGAAATAAAACTATCTAGGTTCAGCCTTCGGTGTTACTCGCTCCAGTCATTAGCTGCTGAAAATTGGAACGAGTTACGACCAAAGACTGTACAGACCTTCGCTATTACCAACTTGATAAAGTCACATGATTGTAAATTGTAAGAAGATAGATCAACATGCAGTAGATTATGCAGGTAGGTTGGAACTTCACCTAACATCTATAAATTAACAGATGCCAAGGCGTTAGATGCCTTGTGTGCAGGGCAGGCCAATTACTTAAAGAATAAAGATCGCAGTAATGTGTATGAAATGGTGCACCAGTAACAAATCTAATGGCTGAATGGTAAAGAATGTCTAGTCTTCCGAGAGCGCTCCTGGGGCCATTCTATAAATGACATCACCGGAATTAAAAAAAAGGGAAGAATGGTCATTTGAACTGGAGTATGTTTAGTTGAGTGAGTAAAACAAGCCCTATTAAGGTATAAGAAACCAAGTCTGGACTGAGCTTTAGATTGTAAGTATTAATGTGTGTATTGAACGTCAGTGCACAATCCACCCAGATTCCAAGATACTTCTAGGATGGAACTTGTTCTAGTTCAGACCCATCACAAGTAACAATTTTGTGATTTCCTGCACCAACAGGGTTCTTTATATTAAACAACATAAAATTGGTTTTATTAGAGTTCAATAAAAGACGAAGGTTAGAAAAGGCCTGATGGACATCAACAAAACTAAGCTGCAGATTGTGCATTACTGAAGTGATGGAGGAGCCAACTGGGGATTGTCTGCATAAAGATGAATGAAGGTGCTGCCTATTGTTTGGGCCACATTGTTTATATAAATAGAGAAAAGGGTAGGGCCAAAACAGAGCCTTGAGGCAAACCCTTTGTAACAGTTAGGGGTTGAGAAGTAAATCTGTCGAATTTAACGCACTGAACCCGAACAAAAAAGTAGTTCTGAAACCAGGCAAGACAATCCTTAGCTAAACCAATGTCACTCAGTCTATTTAAAAGAATAAGAGTAAAATGCTTTAGCTGAGTCTATAAAAACAGCTGCACAAACGTTTATTGTCGAAGGCAGTTATTATAACATTCAGTACTTTCAAGGTAGCTGTAATACACCCATGTCCAGAACGAAAACCGGACTGCATATCAGAAAGAATATTATTAGTCTCTAAAAAGTTAATTAGCTAATTATTTACAATATTTTTCATAACTTTAGACAAACAAGGCAAAATTGAAATTGGCCTATAGCTATTAGGAGCAGATCTACTGCCCCTTTAAAAAGGGGTATCTCGGCAGCAGATTTCCATGCCATAGATAACTCTGCGAAAGATTAAACAAATTAGCTATAGGTGCAGAAATTATATAAGCAGAAGTTTTTAAAAAGAAGGGATCCAACCCATCAGACCCAGCTGACTTTTTAGGGTAAATTTTAAGCAGCTCCTCCAACACTTCAGCTTCAGTAATAGTGTGTAATGAAAAACTAAAAGGACAGACAACAGAATCAGTAGAATCAAGTTTTGGCAGATTGGGGCTAGCTATAGGATTTACTGTAGCTGCATCAAATATGCAACCTACTTTGAAATGACGATTGAAAAAAATCAGCCATGCGCAATTTGTCTGTTAACAACAATGTGGGTAACCGAGAGAAAGAGGATTTATTCTCCAAACAATGAATAGCCTAAAATAATTTTTTAGAATCAGATCCACAGCTTGAAAATTGCTGCTTATAAAAGTCAAGTTTGCCTCTCTTATTGCCTGTGTATGTTTGTTACAAATTTGCCTAAAGGAAAGCTAGTCGGCCTGTGACCAGGTAGTCCTCGCTGTAAGCCAAGCTAGATTCTTTTGCTGAACTAAAATAGACAATTCAGAATCAAACCAGGGACTAAAATGATTTTTAGTTCTAAACTTCTTCACTGGTGCATGTTTATTAATGACAGAACAGGTTAAGTCCATATTCACCTTTATTCAGATTTTCATAGAAATGTGACGCTCTCCCACTGTGAGCAACATCTCTGCAGTGAATTATGGGATTGTAGATTGTACAAAATATAACTTCTGATTAAACTCGACAACCTAAAACATCTCCCAGTATACAATACTGGTCAGTTTTAAGGCAGGGCTGGGGAAAGGTGCTGATTGACGAATCAGTAGCAATTGCTATTTTCACAACGGCAATAAAAATGTCAGCCCTGGGTGAAAGGAACATTCTGTTCCATGTAGCTTTTAAATCACTCAGTACAAAAGTGAATTGCCATTGATTAGTACTCAATTGAATAGATGAGGGAAAGGGAGCTTTTTTGTTGTGAAATGTATGCATTTTTAAGAAGTCATAATTACTCTGAAAATGTATTTGGGCAGCCCTAGTCTAAAGCTTTATGATCACAAGTGTAGATGACACGGTAGTCAGGTGCTCATAGCAGTATGCATTAAGCCTCCATTTCATTACATTGCTGTCATAGCCCAGATACACACACGTTAAAAAGATAAACACACAAAGTCTGGCTCTTCTGCAGTGCGGTTCTAGAGAAAGGGGTCATAATCTGTACCAGCAATGCCTCACAACATAAAGGGTGATTGATAAACAGCGCACACAACAGACTAATATCTAGTTGCTAATGTTATGTACCATTTCTTTTGGATTGGAGAGTCCTATTTAAATTCAATTCCATCTAGTTAGCAGCTGAAACAGAAGCTTCTTCTTGAAACCAACTTGCCAACTCAAAGATTTTTTTTACTAATCAAAAAAGTGCACTGTATAGCAGCTATCCGAACAAACATCTATGTAGATGTCATCAGCGAGCGCTGTGCGGGGGGGGGGGGGGGGAGGCTTTCCGTGTGTAAACATATCTGAATAAACTGATAAACAGGCTGCCTTGGGGTGAATGCTGGAGCAACTCAGCCCTCTGCTTGCACCAAATCAACAGCTAGTTCAGTGGCAGACAACAATCAACAAAACAAGGCTGTGTCTCTCCAGTCTGGAGCTGCCTCCTGAGAACTCGTGTCTCTCCACTCTGGAGCTGCCTCCTGAGACGCCGTGTCTCTCCACTCTGGAGCTGCCTCCTGAGAACTCGTGTCTCTCCACTCTAGAGCTGCCTCCTGAGACGCCGTGTCTCTCCACTCTGGAGCTGCCTCCTGAGACGCCGTGTCTCTCCACTCTGGAGCTGCCTCCTGAGACGCCGTGTCTCTCCACTCTGGAGCTGCCTCCTGAGACGCCGTGTCTCTCCACTCTAGAGCTGCCTCCTGAGACGCCGTGTCTCTCCACTCTAATCCCACGGCTTTCATAGCTCTGTGAAAGGCATGAAATCTAGAGGACTGTGCTCTTGCATCCACTTTATGTGAAGGTATTTATACAGGGCAAGCTCTTGAGTAGGCAGTCATTTATCTGAAACTGCTACCCAAAAAGACAGATGTAAGCGCACATGCTTACAACTGTATCATGGAGTCAGAGTCCTGTTAGAAGGTTCAGATAAATGAACCAGAATGTGTATGAGCAGCTCTGGTTCTGAGCTATTCAGTGCAATGGTTATAGTAAAGAAATTCATTATTTGTGCATGTTTGAACCACAATACATGGAAGCAGGAAAGTATATATATATATATATATATATATATATATATGTGTGAGTGCTACACAAAGCAACTTCATAGAGCTTGCTGTATGTGCAAAGCTGTCACAGTTTTACCATCCACTATGGTATTTGCTGAAAATAATAAGAAATTAACATTGACCATATTTCAGATAGCACTGCTTGGGTTTGTACACTGATATAGGGTTATGTATGCTAAATTAGTTTAACTGGTTTTGCCTCCCTAACATGTAGCGCGCCAGAGCCAATGTGGCGTTCCATCTCGAATCCCTAGCAGTTACCAGCCACTTGGCACAGCCGGTACACAAACCTGTACTCCCTTGACTGTTTGACTCACTCTGCACACCACACTGCCAAGCTTTTTCCAGTTGAGCCACTCAGAGACCCAACAATTTTGTTTTTTAAAAAGATTTACCTGTTGGACAGTTAATGAGCTGCAGAACAAGAGGACGCCGGGTGACAATGCCAGATCCACGGGGAAGGAAGTCCCTGCAGAAGAAGAGAGGACAAAGACATTAGACAGGGAGTCAAGGATTCAGTCTGAGAATGACATTAGACAGGGATTCAAGGATTCAATCTCTGAGAATGACATTAGACAGGGAGTCAAGGATTCAATCTCTGAGAATGACATTAGACAGAGAGTCAAGGATTCAGTCTCTGAGAATGACATTAGACAGGGAGTCAAGGATTCAGTCTCTGAGAATGACATTAGACAAGGAGTCAAGGATTCAGTGTCTGAGAATGACATTAGACAGGGAGTCAAGGATTCAGTCTCTGAGAATGACATTAGACAGGGAGTCAAGGATTCAGTCTCTGAGAATGACATTAGACAGGGAGTCAAGGATTCTTTAATTTAACCACTTGGTGGTCCAGTGGTTCAATAAAAGGGTTTGATATCAGGTCTGCAGTTCAAATCCCCGCCCAGCCACGCTGTGTGTGACCCTAAGCAAGTCACTTAACCTCCTTGTGCACCGTCCTTCGGATGAAATGTAAAACCGAGGTCCTACTGTAAGTGACTCTGCAGCCATTGTTGATGCTAGTTAACCCTCTGGTCTCTGTAAGTCTCTTTTGATAAAATGTCTCTGTATGACAGGGTGACGTCACTGCCTAAGCTGTTACCAGCAGGTATTAGAGACTCAGAGCCAAGAAGCTGCAGTGAAGCGCTGCAATACCAGCTAGGCATTCGCCTTCACTATAGTTTACACAGTTACACGCAGTTTTACACACAGTTACACACTCCTAAGTCCCTTTCCCCCCACACAAAGGATTTGTGAAAAGCATGAATCAAGCATTTGCGATGGCCTTAAAATTGCACCGTATGTATCATGACACTTTGGCAAGTTAAGGCTGTGTTAGCACCGCCAAAATGCGCTCCGCCACGCAATGCGCTCCGCCACGCAATGCACTCCACCACTAATGCATTTTAAGGAGTGTCAAACCTTAATTATATATACATGGGCAAATTGTAGGTGGAGCTAATTTGTAAATTAAGTCTGTGATAATAAAATGAGACTTATGAAGCAGCATTTCTAAAATCACAATAAAACAATAACAATAATGGCTGCAGCTTTTCGCCTGCACCACAAACAATAATAATACTATAAATCATAAAACTATACAAAGGGGCACCACACAAATGAATAATAATAATAGTTCAGTCTCTTTGAAAGACAGACAGTGAGTCAAGGATTCAGTCTCTGAGAAAGCACAGGGACCTCTTTTAAATTATCTAAATTATCATTCTTTAACTCTGCAATAATCCAGCTGGTGTTAACCAGACATAGTGAGAAAATGAACCGAACTCAACAGAGTACTTTGGAAAGCATAGGTTCCCTGTTCAGCTGTTAGGACAACGTGTATTGTAACGCCTTCTGAACATGAGCTTGCGAGAGTTGCGTTCTCGATCATGAACCTGCTGACAACGGACCTCCTGCCGAGGCAAAGGGCATCGCATCCGTTTGAGTGGCGGTTCTCATCCGTCGCAGTGGCACATCCACAGTTAAGTCCTCAGATGGGCAACGGCCATTAAGGGAGAGTGTTGGTCCTGGAAAAGACAAGCGTTGCAATCCTCACGGAGGTCCAATACCATCACAAGGATTCTTCACTCGGTGATCAGCAAGATGAACGGGTACTGCAGGGCACAAGGTTGCCACTTGCAACAATCGGGTTTGCACCCAGTGGTCCAGTCGTTCATAGCTTGTTACTCAGTCCAGGAGCCTCCGTTGGGATCATCCTTCCTGAGTAGACCTCCCACTGTTCCGTGCCAAAGCGTGGTAGAAGTCCTATGTTCTGTTGGCCCCTCACGGATCAGTCTTGAAATCCCAGTGCTTTAAGTGTCAGACCACTCACTGAAGGCTCTCGCTGGCAGGGTCAGTCTGGATCCCAGATCAGGGTCCTGGTAGTCTGCAGTGAAGACTGCGACCAGCCTCAAATGATCCTGCATGGTCCAGTTGGAAGGCATGGGTTCACCACCCTTGTAAATCCCTTCATAGACAACTGTGAAGAGTCCCCTGGTGTTGTGCGGGAACTGCGACGCATACCACGTAATGCAGTCAGTACCAATCTTCGCCCAAGCGGATCAGTGAGCTGCAGGTCCTTTAATTTGTTCCCGCCAATACTGCTGATCCAGCAGAGTTCACTAGACAAGGTCTGGTTAGAGAAGGCGACAGTTCAATCGACGTCACCCGGTCGGTACAACTGCCCATGTGCCACCTCATACCGAAGAACGCAGCGCTGAAGATCCTGCTCACCTGACGTACGAAAACAAGGTGTCTGGGACCTTGAACGTGCATCTTGCCACTGTGACCCATCATGTCATCAGGCAAGATATCTTTGTATACAAAGGGGCACCACACAAATGAATAATAATAATAGTTCAGTCTCTTTGAAAGACAGACAGTGAGTCAAGGATTCAGTCTCTGAGAAAGCACAGGGACCTCTTTTAAATTATCTAAATTATCATTCTTTAACTCTGCAATAATCCAGCTGGTGTTAACCAGACATAGTGAGAAAATGAACCGAACTCAACAGAGTACTTTGGAAAGCATAGGTTCCCTTTCAATTCGAAGATGACCACCAACATACCATTTTCTAGTTTGCCTCTCATCTACTGTAAGGTAAGACCTCTGTGTTACTAAATGTGTTTTTGAATGAGCTTCTCCAAGTCGACTGCAGTTCCCCTGCATTTGTGCTGAAAGCTGGCTTGCCGCTCAAGATAACTCCAGCTTGAGTTGGAGGCAGTCTGGGAAGGCAGAGGAGTCTGCGGCACCTGGTCAGGCCATTGGACATCCCTGCACATAAACATGCTGGAGTTTCAGACTGTATACTTTGCTCTCCATCACTTTCTCCCGGTGCTACAAGGGGCACATGTGTTGGTCCGGACGGACAACAATTCAGCAGTGGCATATGTCAACCACCAGGGTGACCTTTGGTCCCCGGGTTTACATCACATTGCCTTCTGGCTCCTGACTTGGGCACAAAGGAACCTGCGGACAACGCATCTTCCTGGAGTAGCAAACTGGGCAGCGGACCTCCTCTCGAGGGAGGGTAAGCATCCGTCGCAGTGGCAGCTCCACCCTCAGGTGGTGGAGTGCATTTGGCAATGGTTCAGGAAGGCGCAGGTCAATCTCTTTGCCTCAGTGGAAATGACACACCGCCCTTTGTGGTACTCCCTCTATTGCTTAGGCGGTCCTCTCGATGTCGATGACCTAGCCCACGAGTGGACCAGGACACTCCTTTACGCATTCCCGCCAATACTGCTGCTCCCAGCCTTCTTAGACAAGGTCTGGTTAGAGAAGGTGACAGTTCTAGTGGCCCCCCGGTCTGGTTTTTGCCCATGTGCCAGCTCATACAAGACCAGCCCTGGGAGATCCTGCTTTGCCTCGAAAGGCACTCTCTGGCATCTGGAACCAGGCAGGTTCCAATTCTGGATCTGGCCCCTGAACGGGACAGTTAGTCAGCCCTAGGGCTATCTGACCCATCATGGACATGTTGCAGAACGCTAGGGTAGGCTTCACTAGTCGTTATAAGCCCATAAGTGGAGAAATTTTCAGAACTGGTGTCAGACTAAGGGTCACGACCCAGTCTCTTGCCCTATGCCAGTTATCTTGCAGTTTCTGCAAGAACTGCTTGACGCTGGTAGGTCACCTTCTACACTGAAGGTGTATTTGGCAGCCATTTGTGCATGCTATGCCCCTGTTGATTCCATATTTCAGGGTGCACATTTCTTGGCAACCCGTTTTCTCAAGGTTGCTCGGCGATTATGCCATTCAAGGAGGGTCATTCTCCCCGAATGGAGCCTTGATATTGTACAGGAGGCTCTCACTTGAGCCCATACACTCCATAGAGTTGAAGTATCTATCTATGAAGACAGTCTTCCTCTTGGCTATCACCTCCAAAAGCGTGTCAGTGAGCTGCAGGCGCTGTTGTGCACAGCTCCTGTATGCATATTTGGGACGATGCCAGCAGAGTGTCACTATGTACAAACCCTGCTTTCCTCCTTAAGGATCACAGCCCTCCACATGAACCAGTCTGTGGAACTGGAGTCTGGAGGATAGGAGATTGAACTTCCTCTGCCTGGTGCAGGAATTAAGGTGTTATGTGGATAGGACAAGAGCTCTGCGTCATTCTGACCAGCTCTTTGTTTGTCACGGTATATGGACTCTAGGACATGCCCTCTCTAAAGCAGCGACTTTAGCGAGCCAGGGTTACGGTAAGTAACCTAATGTTACACTGCATTTCAGCTGCTTTACTATTACAACCTCAGTCCATTCAAAGATTGTATAATACATGGATAAGTGCTATAACTGTACCTCAGCCCATATGAAAAATAATAATGAAGTCTTTCCAATGTTTTAGTTAGTTATAATTTAGTATAATTTTGTATTAATAATTATTAAGTGAATTAAATAAATAAAGCTTTCTGCTTTGCTGCTTTTCTGTAGTTTTGAATTGTTTGCTGGACACACATTGCCTTCATTGTGCAAGAATGACTTTAGAGGTTCTGCTAGAACAACAGGAACTTGGAATTCAATTCAATTGTAAAGGAAATGTTAAGGAATCAGCCTGTTTTACTTTTTAATATTTCTTTCTTTGAAAGCACTCCAAATTCCTAGAAAAACAACAGCAGACCTCAACAAGGATTAAGTCTGCAATCTAAGATGTTCCAATTTTCAAATAAAAGACAATAACCCCCTTCTGTTTGTTCTTAATTTGAATAACCCTTTTGATTCGAACAAATGGTTGGGTGGCTTTTTAAATAAAGGAAGTTTGTAAGTTTGGGGAAGTGACAGAAAGCGGTTTAGGGAGTAACGGGAGAGACTGTATCCATGGTTGCAACGTGAGTCTATGTATGTAACAGGGCGCAATGTGTAGGGTGAAGAGCTGCTGTCACAGATAATGCCGACGCATCGCTTCTTGTGCTATCTTGCACAGTTTGAGCAGCCAGAACCACTCAGCTTCCCTTTGTAGTCCTCTCGCTCAAACTGCATGAGATGACATCTCCTATACAATGACAGTCTACACACAATGTAATAACTGATTCACTTTTTCCCCCTACACTGTTGTACAGTGTTTGAGACATTCTCTTAGGCATGTGCCCAGCCACAGATAGTGATGTTTAACTCCAGTAAGCTGACTGACAATATGATTTCATACAGCTCAACAAAAGCACGTGTGAGCCAAGCTTTCATCTCCAGGAATAAAACCACCACCTCGTAGATAATAATTGACTTGGATATATTCAGCACAGTCTGAATCCTCTTCATCATTCAGCACGGCAGTAATTATCAGCACAGAGATGATTCCTTTTTAAAAGATCTCTTTTTGCCCTGCATTCATCATATCTGCTTAACACCATGTAGTATGTGTGCTTACTGTCTGCACAGCCCCCACCCCCCACCCCCCCCCCCCCACACTGTTCCTTTCCTGGTTCTGGAAGCTGTTCAACTACCAGAGTGGAGCTTTGAGAGAATAAGAACGGAAGGGGGTCTGATTGTCGTATTGTCTTCGCATCCTGTTCAACAGGCCTGTTTGTCATGGAAACAGCAGATTCAGGGCTTCATTTTCAGTGTAAAAGCATCATCACAAAAAAAAAAACAATCTTAATCAATCACTACCGATTCTTTTAAGGTGGAATCCTCTGTAACAGTACCAAGGTTACTGTACCAATTGTCTCGAATTACTTGTGTGCTAATTGATTTTTTTCTCTTTCAATTGCTTACTGCATAGCTATAAAATGCAGTGCCATTTTATAAGCTCACTAACACAATCCAGTGTGTTTAGATATGGTCCAAAATCAGCACTTCTAGTCTGTTTGCCGTGCGGATATTGGACCATATTTTGTAAATCCCGCCCCTGTGCGTATTCTATGTTTTTGTATTATTATTTGAATGTATTGTTTATATGTGTAAAAAACATGTTATTTTATTGTTAATTGTTTTGCTGCATGGATGGGGTTAAACGTCCCCATCCAAAACTTGTACAGAATGTGATCGTCTCCAGATTGATTAATTTATTACTAATTTTGAGATGGTCACATGCACAGTACCAGTCAAAAGCATGAGTACACTTCAAAACTGACAATGTTTTACGTCGTACACGTTTCTGTAAATACTTGAAAATGAAACACGTTACAATATACAAAACAAAACATAAGGAGTATCAAAGCAATGTTCAAGAAAATTGAAAATTGTCTCTAAATTTTGGATTTCGTAGACTTGTGACTCAAATGAACTTGTTTTCTGATTCTGAGGTCACCCTTGGCCTGCCTGACCTTGTTCAGTCCTCATGAGTGCCAGTTTCTTAAAATCGTTTGATGGTCTTGGTCACAGCAGTTACAGACACTTGCAAAGTTCTTGTCTTAAAGATTGATCTTCATTTCTTAAAGTAATTACAGACCGTCTTTTTTCTTTGCTTAAGAGTATTTTGCCATTTTCTGCTCCCTTACATTCAGGACTAACAAACATGTGCCTATGCTACCTATATTTATAGTAATCATGGACCCTCACCTGTTAACAATAATTGGTGACAAAAGGTTAATTAGGTAACATGCTAGTTAACTCAGAGAACATCTAACAAAGACACTTTTATACTCAGGCCAGTGTTCTAACACTGTGTTATACACATTTCAGACTTTTAACTGACTTGGGCTTCAGACTGAAATCCCCTTGCTTTGGATGACCATTTCACTACGTAAGCCATCTTGCCACACCATGGTAACACATTTTATTGCAAGAAATAAATCCTCGCATTGATATGTCTGTACATGCAAAAAAATATATGTGCAAAATACCCCTTCCTATGTCAGAACTTTTTAAAGTTGTATAACAAGCTGCATTTTTTGGTTGTCACTGCAAGTACAAGAGAAAAATGAGGACAAGGAAATTCAACTGCAGAACAACAGAAACTTCAAAACAAAACACAATTCAAAGAACCATAGAATACATATGATACATATAATAGATATGAAATAACAGGTGGGTAAATAATATTGTCATCATCTTGTGGTGGTAATTACTGCCCTAAAGTAATGAATTATGTAAAGGATGATTGTGACAAAGTGCCCGCCACTGTGTGTATTTTCTATTATATGTTGCGTGTTGTGTGTTGTGTGTTAATGTTGGTGTATGGTCATTGGTACACAGGATATAAACGGGTCTGTGTAACACAAGTGTTTAAAATGTATATTTGTATTTAGGCACAAGGATTGCACAGCACTTCACGTGCAGGTAAAATGTAATATGTGAGCACGGGGAATTGCACTTTATTAATTCACGTGCAGTTGTACCGCGACTCCAACTGAATGATTGATTAGCAATCGAGTCTCGGTACAGCTGCATAAAAGCAGCATGTTTTCACTCACTCGGGATTGTGTGTTCGGTGAATGGAGAACGGGATTGGAGACAGAGGTAAAAATAATCATAAGAAAAATAATAATCGTTAAAAAGAAGCTCACTGTGTTTTGTCTGTATAGTCTGTTTTGTTTGTCTGTTTATTTTGGCTACCAGTGCCATGCCCTGTGTTTTGCTGTTCTGTTTATTTATTAAATGCTGAGCGAGACCATTCGCTCTGCTCCACCAAACTCCACCTCTCTCTTGTTGTTTTATTTCTTGTCTCTGGTCTGACGCCACCCACCCTTGCCGTCTTTGTGACATGTGGTGTCAGAACCGGGACAACAGCGCCTCCAAGCGTCAGACTACAGCAGGAACCGCAGTTTTTGAGAAAAAAAAAAAAAGGATTACAAAAAAATATATATAAATAAATAAAATGGGATGGAAGGAGGATAAAGAGGTGAAGGACAGGGAGGAGGAGTGCCGCCTAATGGCCAGACATCCACGGCGATTTAACAAGCCATCGCCGGGGTGCCTCCTCTGCGACCAGGACCATCTGTTTGCCAACTGTCCCTTCCGCTGCCCCTACCAAGATGGAGAGGAGGAACTGGCCCAGGAAAGGAAGAGGAGGAGAAGGCAGAGAAGGGGAAAGGAGAAGAGGAAGGCAGAGCGTCCACCACCCAAGTCTCCACCAGCAGAGGAAGAATGCCTGCTGGTTTTGCCTCCAGAGCCAGAGGGAGAGGAGCCGTCTCCAGAGCCAGAGGGAGATGAGCCGTTGCTGTCGTCTCCAGTGCCAGAGGGAGAGACCCCACTGCTGTCATCCTCTGCAAGTGAGGGAGAGCCGCACCAGTCCCCTGTAATAAGGGTAGACTACACGCCGCTCCCACCTCCACCGCCAGGAGACTACACGCCGCTCCCACCTCTGCCGCCAGGAGACTACACGCCTCCGCCACCTCCACCGGCAGGCGCAGAGCAGCAGGAGCTGCCTCTGCCTCCGCCACCTCCATTGGCAGGAGCAGAACAGCAGGAGCTGCCTCTGCCTCCACCACCTCCACCGCCAGGAGCAGAGCAGCAGGAGCTGCCTCTGCCTCCTCCTCCAGCAGAGGATGAATGCCTGCTGGGTCCCTGTCCACCAGCAGAGGGTGAATGCCTCCTGGGTCCCTGTCCACCAGCAGAGGGTGAATGCCTGCTGGGTCCCTGTCCACCAGCAGAGGGTGAATGCCTGCTGGGTCCCTTTCCACCAGCAGAGGATGAATACCTGCTGGCATCACTTCCCCCACCAGCAGAGGATGAATGCCTGCTGGAATCACTTCTCCCACCAGCAGAGGATGAATGCCTGCTGGTATCACTTCCCCCACCATCACGAGGAGAGGAGCTGGAGCTGCCTCTGCATCCATCATCATCAGAGGGAGAGGAGCAGGAGCTGCCTCTCCCTTCACCAGAAGGACCAGGACTAGATGCTGGTGGTCCTCCGCAGCTCTTGCATAGGCTGCTGAGGGAAGCACGGGGAAGAACCGCCCGGCTGCAGTAGCTGAGAAGAGGGCCAACACCCGCACCCCAGCTTGTCCTGACTCCCTGCCTCGCTTCGCCCAAGGATGCCTCCCTCGCTTCGCCCAAGGATGCCTGCCTCGCTTCGCCCAAGGATGCCTGTCGCATCGCTTCACCCAAGGATGCCTGTTGCGTCGCATCGCCTGGGGCTGCCTGTCGCTCCGCATCGCCTGTGGCTGCCTGTCGCTCGACATCACCTGGGGTCGCTGGAACTGCTTCGCCAGGGGTTGCAATCGGCTCTGCTTGGCCGCAGAGGTCAGTGTGGCCGGAGCCCCATCAGAGGGAGCTGCCGGCTATGAAAAAGGGGGGAGAGGTCAGGAGACCACCCTTCCCCGCAGCAATTTCGCTACAGGAGTTCTGGGGGCTGGAGTCCCCCCAGAGGGAGCTGCCGGCTACAAAGTGGGGAGAGGTCAGACCACCTTCCCCTGCAGCAGTTTCGCTGCAGGAGTTCTGGGGGCTGGAGTCCCCACAGAGGGAGCTGCTGGCTATAAAGAGGGGAGAGGTCAGGAGACCACCTTCCCCGCATCAGTTTCGCTGCCGGAGATCTTGGGGGAGACCACCAACCTTCCCAGCGACAGCGAGTGGAAGCGACAGCGAGTGGGAGAAGTACAGGCATGGAAAAGTACAGAGCAGTTTAGAAGCAGTAAGGAGAAATTGCATCTTAAATTGCTTTAATCAGAAAACACAGGACATTGGGGAAACACAGCAGCAGCTCAAAGTCAAACAGCCGCGTGTGTTTTTCTGATAACAAACAAGCTGAAACTCGGAGCAGCCGATTCAAATTCAGCACCGTTCTGAGACACGGACGAGGGGAGGAGCCAACAGCACAGCAGAACAACGCAGTTAAACGAGGCAGTCTACCCAGTGACAGCGAGTGGGAGAAGTACAGGCGTGGAAAAGTACAGAGCAGTTTAGAAGCAGTTTGAAAGCAGGTTGACGGCTGCAGAAGAAACTAAACTTAAAAAAAAAAAACCTCAACATGGTCTTCAAGCCAGTAATCTGTGACACCTGCTTGATGTGGGAAATCCGAGAAAACCCAGCGGAGCTAAACCAAGTGTGCGTAAAGTGCCGCGCGATCCAGGATTTGCATAAACTAGTAAGTATGCTAGAAATGGAGAAGTGAGACAGCAACAGGATCTTGAGGAACTGGCACACCCACAATTCATGGAAGTCTGCATCACCCCTAACAGACTGAAAGCCACCAGGGAGATAGAAGGTCAGAACAGCTGGGTTCAGGTAGGACTTTGAGCGAGACTTTGGGGATTTTAAGGGGGGAGGTGGCCATTGAGGCCATGTGTGCTTTGCACAGGGGGGGTATATGTGACGAAGTGCCCGCCCCTGTGTGTATTTTCTGTTATATGTTGCGTGTTGTGTGTTTAATGTTGGTGTATAGTCATTGGTACACGGGATATAAACGGGTCTGTGTAACACAAGTGTTTAAAATGTATATTTGTATTTAGGCACGAGGATTGCACAACACTTCACGTGCAAGTAAAATGTAATATGTTAGCATGAGGAATTGCACTTTATTAATTCACGTGCAGTTGTACTGTGACTCCAATTGAATGACTGACTAGCAGTCGAGTCTCGGTACAGCTGCATAAACGCAGCATGTTTTCACTCACTCGGGGTTGTGTGTTCGGTGAATGGAGAACGGGATTGGAGACGGAGGTAAAAATAATCATAAGAATAATAATAATCGTTAAAAAGACGCTCACCGTGTTTTGCCTGTATAGTCCGTTTTGTTTGTCTGTTTATTTTGGCTACCAGTGCCGTGCCCTGTGTTTTTGTATGTTACAACCTTTTTATTTTGCTGTTCTGTTTATTTATTAAATGCTGAGCGAGACCATTTGCTCTGCTCCACCAAACTCCACCTCTTTCTTGTCCGGCCATCTTTGTGACAGTGATACACAATGCTAAGTGTTGAATTGGTAATTGTTGAATTCACTGTTTTCGAGTGCTGTTAGGCAGGAGAAACTGTGGATTATTATCTTACCAAGTCACACTTTGAGTAGTTTATCAACAAAAACATTTCTTCCTAACTGATACTTGTTCGATAATGAGATTCAATTGATTGCTGATTTGGTAATTGGATTTGTTTTCTGATCTTTTCTTATGCTTCAAACAGTTAAAGAGTGGAAGTGGCAGTGGAAACGCTGGCAGTGGCGTGGGGCACTCAGGCAGTGGCGAGGCTGGCAGTGGAAATGCTGGCAGTGGCGTGGGGCACTCAGGCAGTGGAGAGGCTGGCAGTGGCGTAGGGCACTCAGGCAGTGGCGAGGCTGGCAGTGGAAACGCTGGCAGTGGCGTGGGGCACTCAGGCAGTGGCGAGGCTGGCAGTGGAAACGCTGGCAGTTGCGTGGGGCACTCAGGCAGTGGCGATGCTGGCAGTGGAAACGCTGCCAGCGGTGTGGGGCACTCCGGCAGTGGCGAGGCTGGCAGTGGCGACACTGGCAGTGGAAACGCTGCCAGCGGCTGGGGAACTCCGGCAGTGGCGAGGCTGGCAGTGGAAACGCTGCCAGCGGCGTGGGGCACTCCGGCAGTGCTCCAACGTGATTGTCAACAGCATGTGTTAACATACGGCGCAAAGACATTAACCCTGAAAGGGTTCATATGCTAGAGCAGTGTTTCCCAACTCTGTTCCTGGTGGCACACCGTGTTTGCTGGTTTTCGTTCCAACGCAGCGCTCAATTACTTAATTGTACCATATCAACAAAGAGCTTGAAAATAATGGGAAAATGCCCAGTTAATTACTTTATTAGTTCAATGAAGGGTTCAATTAAGCAAGTGAGTGCTGCATTGGAATGAAAACCAGCAGACACGGTGTGCCGCCAGCCAGGAGCGGGGCTGGGAAACATTGCGTTACAACATCCGTCTCTGGGCTTTTTCAATACTTACCTATGATTTACCATGCTTTCACTGTGCTTTATTACACATTCCCAGCTTCTACTATCATGGAGAGTTGGTTTCTCACAAAATAGGTCTTAAAAAATCAAGTAACTTAAAATGTAATTTAATATATTTTGTACATTTCCCTACCCTTACTATTTTATGCAGTGGTCCTGAGTTATGTTGCTCCAATACTGAATCATTCTTTTTTCACTAATGTAATGATTTGATACTGTTTCTTAGATATACTTCTATGATATAAAATGGTCCTTTGTAACCTATTGATGTTGATCAAGTGTATAGGGCATTCATTCATGCATGAAATAACACTTCACACAATCCCTTGGAGGGCGAGTAACACATGCCTTATACATGTGATCACTTGTTACAATGGAACATGTAATGAATATAAGTAATTCCATCCACAAGAAGTAACACTGCTAAATTCAGATGAAGAACATAAGATATTCAGGTGTTATTTCTGTGGTATTTGGTTCTCATTTTCAAAACTATAATGTAATATTAAAAATTTTACATTATGGGAAATGACTTGATCATCCCAAGAAACCCATTTTCAGTAAATATAGGATTTACACACGATGGAAAATGAAACAAAGGCTGCCACATTTATTTGATTTTGGAAAAACACTTTCGTGAGATAAATCATAACAATTTCAATTAGACAGAGCCAATATGAATAGCTTTATTATTGCATCATTTTAAAAAAATACAGTGCAATAACCCATAGTGATTACAGTATGAATACGTCCTTTTAAATTTTGAGTGTCTCTGCTCACACCTACAGTCTCTCCCCTGCCCTACCCAGGACAGATGGTGTGTCTGCAAGACCCTGCTCCAAACTACCAGATGGACCAGCCAGATGGGCCTCCTCATTCAGGATATTGATCTGAGATCCTGGACCAGCCAGGTGGGCCTCCTCATTCAGGATATTGATCTGAGATCCTGTCCAGAGCCACAGCACATTTATTTTGTTTACTAAGAGACAGGGGCAGAATATCGTACACGCGTTTCCAAAAGCAAAGAGAAAACAAGACGTAAAAACAGTTAACATGTAAGAGCAGAATATATTTAAAAAATTGGTATCTTTTCTTTATACCTAAACATACAGAAAGATAGACAGACAGATAACTGCAGACAGTCCAAAGCTCTGGCACGCTAGTATTAATGACCAATGCTGAAACATCATAACCATATTGCATCACAATTGAACAAGCACGGATATGTGTAAATGTAAGGGTGACGTATGAACAGACAGACAGGATGCCTCCACCCTTAATGAAAATATTGCAGTTTTCCATGCTTTTCCCTATTATACTACATCTTTGCCATGTTTTTAACAGGCTTTTTCATACCTCATTGGACATTACAATGTTACCCATGCTTTAACTGTGCATTATTACACTTTGCTAGGTTTTATTACGGAAACTTAAGAAAGTTTACAAACGAGAGGCGGCCATTTGGCCCATCTTGCTCGTTTGGTTGTTAGTAGCTTATTGATCCCAGAATCTCATCAAGCAGCTTCTTGAAGGATCCTAGGGCGTCAGCTTCAACAAAATTACCGGGAAGTTGGTTCCAGATTCCAACAATTCTCTGTGTAAAAAAAGTGCCTCCTATTTTCTGTTCTGAATGCCCCTTTATCTAATCTCCACTTGTGACTCTTGGTTTATTTTTTCAGGTCCCTTGCGAGGTGACCAGAACTGAACATATTAAATGACTAATTTTGAAAATGAAAGTTTTTACAAAGGAAGATACGGGCAACATGCCTGCCCCACATGTCGACCTTTTCCTGTCCAGTTTTAAATAACTTTAGTTTAACAGAGGTAGATGTGTTAAAGGGACTAGGAGCTCTTAAAATAAACAAATCCCCTGGGCCGGATGAGATCCTCCCAATAGTCTCAAAGAAGTGAAAGAAGCTATTTACAAACCGCTAACCAAGATCACGCAACAGTCTCTTGACACAGGCATTGTACCAAAAGGTGAACTGCAAACATAATACCGATCCACAAAACGGGAGACAAAACCAAACCAGGTAACTACAGGCCAATAAGCCTGGCTTCTATTATATGTAAACTTATAGAAACTATAATAAGATCCAAAATGGGAAATTACCTATATGGTAACAGGATCCTGGGAGACAGTCAGCATGGTTTTAGAAAAGGGAGATGGTGTCTAACTAACCTGCTTGACTTTTTTGAGGATGCAAAAATGATAATGTATAACTGCAAAGCATATGACATGGTTTATTTAGATTTCCGGAAAGCTAATCTACATTAATGATTTAGATTCTTGTATAGTAAGCAAACTTGTTAAATTTGCAGATGACACAAAAATCAGAGGTGTGGCAAACACTGATGCAGCAGCAAAGGTTACTCAAAATGATCTAGACAAGATTCAGAACTGGGCAGACACATGGCAAATGACATTTAATAGAGAAAAGTGTAAGGTACTGCACGCAGGCAATACAAATGGGCATTATAAATATCATATGGAAGATACCAAAATCGAAGAAGGAATCTATAAAAAAGACCTAGGAGTTTATGTTGACTCAGAAATGTCTTCATCTAGACAATGTGGGGAAGCTATAAAAAAGGCCAACAAGATGCTTGGATATATTGTGAAAAGTGTTGAATTTAAATCAAGGGAAGTAATGTTAAAACTGTACAATGCATTAGTAAGACCTCATCTTGAATATTGTGTTCAGTTCTGGTCACCTCGCTACAAAAAGAATATTGCTGCTCTAGAAAGAGTGACCAGAATTATTCCTGGTTTAAAAGGCATGTCATATGCAGACAGGCTAAAAGAATTGAATCTGTTCAGTCTTGAATAAAGAAGACTACGCGGCGATCTTATTAAAGTATTCAACATTCTTAAAGGTATTGACAATGTGGACTCAAGGGACTTTTTTGATCTGAAAAAAGAAAAAAGGACCAGGGGTCACAAATGGAGATTAGATAAAGGGGCACTCAGAACAGAAAAAAGGAGGCACTTTTTTACACAGAGAATCGTGAGGGTCTGGAATCAACTCCCCAGTAATGTTGTTGAAGCTGACACCCTGGGATCCTTCAAGAAGCTGCTTGATGAGATTCTGTGATCAATAAGCTACTAACAACCAAACGAGCAAGATGTTCTTCTGTTCTTATTTATTTCCTGAAACAAAGCAGGAATATTGTGTTCAGTTCCGTTCACCTCACTACAAAAAGGTTATTTCTGCTCTAGGAAGTATGCAAAGAAGAGCGACCAGAATTATTCCATGTTTAAAAGGCATGTCATATGCAGACAGGCTTAAAGAACTGAATCTGTTTCCCCTTTTATTAACTCTAAACAAGTTCCTGAGATGTTTTGTTTCTGCTTTTGTCCCTGTCTGGGTGCTGTACACTGTCTCCGCCCTTTAAACACTAAGTGCCCCTCTCAGTGACGTCACACGAAAAAAAGACTGTCAGGAAGTGAACTTTCGAGCCTGTACTGCAAAGTACAGTGGCCCTGTAAGTCATCAAAACAAAGTTGTTGTTTTTTTTTTTGTTTACACGATCGTGGTCCTAGAAGTTCACTTCAGTATGACCGTGTTACCATGATCCCGGTCCTTAAGGGTTAAATGGGTAATGGTTATATTTCGTACTTGATAGGGAATCAACACATACTGTAACCAAGTAACTTACTTCATTAACAGTTATTATGAATTATTGAGGTTGTATGCAATCCCACGACCAAGTCAGTTTCATCTTTTACACCCAGGAACTCGAGAGCGGATGTCAGCGAGCTACTGGCCTCTTGAGGACAAAGGCCAGCCTTGTAGGTGTCAGCCTGAACTCACTAGATGCCTGGCCAGTAGGGTCCGCTGTAGTGCGATGAGGAGAAACAGTCCCTGCCATTTTTGCTTCCCTACCCACGGGAGCACCAGAGCCAAATTGACACTTCCTCCACAATCCCCAGCGAAGACCAACGACTTCGCACAGCCGGGACACAAACCTGTGCTCACCTGATTGCATGATCTGATTGCATGACTCTGATTGCATGACTCTGATTGCATGACTTTACCAGGTCAGCCACTCGGCGACCCCGTCCTTGTCATTTGTAAAACGATTTTACATTT
The DNA here is from genome assembly GCF_017654505.1 of Polyodon spathula. Classification (NCBI taxonomy): domain Eukaryota; kingdom Metazoa; phylum Chordata; class Actinopteri; order Acipenseriformes; family Polyodontidae; genus Polyodon; species Polyodon spathula. The sequence continues at coordinate 300,260 of NC_054585.1, forward strand.
CAGATGGTTCTTACTTTATAAGTCTCTGTGGAAAATATAATCAAAATGGTATTTATACCAAATAAAAACTACTTAACCCTTTTTTCACAAGAGGCGGGGCTGCTGGTTATTCCTAGGGTCAACAAAAGCAACACTCGTTTGTCAGGGAAGCTGGGGCTGTTACAGTTTTCAAGTCAAAACAAAAAAAAGCACTTTTATAAAATGGCTTTCTTATCTTAGTCGGTTTTAAAGCAACTTTAAGATTGCTGCTTTTGTATTGTGGGTAGTTTTATTTAAATTGCTTATTTAAATGGTCCGGCTGTGGTAGTTGTATGTGTGTATTGCTAAACAAATGTACTGTGGTTTGTTCTTTTTTATGCTATGTATTGTACAGTGCTTTGCGATACTTTTGTACAAAAAGCGCTACATAAATATAATATATAACAGCACAACTTTTAAACCACCTCCTCTTCCTCCATATTCAAAAACACTTGACTGATTCTATCGATCTTAGAAATGTTTTAAGTAACTTTTGTGTTGCCAGTGACACACGCTGTGACTGAGTTTTTTGGAAAGGTCTGAAAAGGTACAATCTAGTGTTAACGTTAAATTGTACAGATAGGCTCGAGTGGCATAGTGAAAGCCTGGATATTGCAGTTTACTAACAGGCTGTGCCTCTGTCTGTAATAAGCTGCTGTGTCTGTGTCTCAACAGCACAATCCGTTGTTTCAACAGCAAAAAAACACTCTCAGGTGAACCCTTTTATGTTTTCTCAAAACATTTAAATGTTTGGTTGATGGCTCTTATCTAGGGAAAACATTCACTTCCTCGATGCTGTTTAGAACTACAGTGCCAATAAGGGGTTTACAGCAGGCTCTCAGTGTGTTGTATAAGACGATGAGAGAGGGGTTACAGCAGGCTCTCAGTGTGTTGTATAAGACAATGAGAGAGGGGTTATAGAAGGCTCTCAGTGTGTTGTATAAGACAATGAGAGAGGGGTTACAGCAGGCTCTCAGTGTGTTGTATAAGACAATGAGAGAGGGGTTACAGCAGGCGCTCTGTGTGTTGTATAAGACAATGAGAGAGGGGTTACAGCAGGCTCTCAGTGTGTTGTATAAGACAATGAGAGAGGGGTTACAGCAGGCGCTCTGTGTGTTGTATAAGACGATGAGAGAGGGGTTACAGCAGGCTCTCAGTGTGTTGTATAAGACAATGAGAGAGGGGTTACAGCAGGCTCTCAGTGTGTTGTATAAGACAATGAGAGAGGGGTTACAGCAGGCTCTCAGTGTGTTGTATAAGACAATGAGAGAGGGGTTACAGCAGGCTCTCAGTGTGTTGTATAAGACAATGAGAGAGGGGTTACAGCAGGCTCTCAGTGTGTTGTATAAGACAATGAGAGAGGGGTTACAGCAGGCTCTCAGTGTGTTGTATAAGACAATGAGAGAGGGGTTACAGCAGGCTCTCAGTGTGTTGTATAAGACAATGAGAGAGGGGTTACAGCAGGCTCTCAGTGTGTTGTATAAGACAATGAGAGAGGGGTTACAGCAGGCTCTCAGTGTGTTGTATAAGACAATGAGAGAGGGGTTACAGCAGGCTCTCAGTGTGTTGTATAAGATGATGTGAGAGAGGATACAGCAGGCTCTCAGTGTGTTGTATAAGACAATGAGAGAGGGGTTACAGCAGGCTCTCAGTGTGTTGTATAAGACAATGAGAGAGGGGTTACAGCAGGCTCTCAGTGTGTTGTATAAGACGACGAGAGAGGGGATACAGCAGGCTCTCAGTGTGTTGTATAAGACAATGAGAGAGGGATTACAGCAGGCTCTCAGTGTGTTGTATAAGACAATGAGAGAGGGGTTACAGCAGGCTCTCAGTGTGTTGTATAAGACGACGAGAGAGGGGATACAGCAGGCTCTCAATGTGTTGTATAAGACAATGAGAGAGGGATTACAGCAGGCTCTCAGTGTGTTGTATAAGACAATGAGAGAGGGGTTACAGCAGGCTCTCAGTGTGTTGTATAAGACGACGAGAGAGGGGATACAGCAGGCTCTCAATGTGTTGTATAATGAGAAGAAGCAGATTCTCATGTCCCTGGAGGAGCTGGTAATCATCGAGGAACAATTTCAGAGGACTCTAAAGCCACAGTGGCCCTATCTCTTTTGACACTGTTATTACTGTGTATGTATATAACTGTATATAAATAGGTAATAATTACTAAATAGCTATGTTATAGTATGTTGTATTTTAGGCAATGTATCACTATTCCTTAATACCATACATAATGCACAGAAACGCCACTAAACCAATAACATTCCATTAAAGACAACTCAGTATGGTACTCAGTGCTACATGCTTAAGCGAAGATATCTTTATTCAACACATTAACACACGCTTGCGTACAATCGCTAACCGACTAGAGCGTTCCCCTGCTATTGCCTCACAAACACCGTCTGTGAGTCGAGCAGAGAGCAGCGCACTCCGTGATGCTGCAGCAAGGTACGTCCACTGTGACAGTGCCAGGAACATCCCTCTCTCCGATACTCATGGTTACGGAGCGCTGAACGCAGAGGCATTACGGTTATAATACCAATAATAAACACCACACCAGCCAGTTTGCCGCAATCAGCTGCTGAAAATGTACAAACACAATCATTTCAATTCGCGTTTTAAACAAGAGCGCGACAATAACTGTTACGCATCATGCCATTCAGTGAAGGTCAGAGCTGGACAAGGAATTGAATTGCTGTCTGCTATTATATAACCAAAATGGCAGCTATATATTAACTAGGTTATAGCAGTGCATACAGCAGAGGCGATGTCAATAACAAGTGATACGTAATACAGATATACGAGGTTAAGAAAAAACAAACCTTGCTTCATGTTTATTACTCGTCATTTTTTTCATAACCAATTCTGCATACGTTTATTTTTCTGCGTAATTGCATTTGAGGAGCCGTATAGACATTTTCTATAAAGACATACAGAAATGCTGAATAGCATCAATATAATTTGCAGTGCAATTCCGAGTAACCACTTTAAGACAAACATATATACAACACACCATGTTGACTTAATTTTGACTTATTATTTCGACCATCTGCCCACGTACACAATTTTACGCCTGTTTAAGCTTCGGGGTTTGTGCAAAAACAAGCGCTGATCCAAAAATATAGTCTTGTACCTGTGCGTGTTTTGGGGGTACCTGGGATGGAAAAGGGTACCCCTATGATTGTTTTGGATCGGGGACAAACAAGGATTTGTTTTGTTTGATGGCGGTATAAGATATAAAATTCAGGATATCAGAGATACGGGTAATCATCATTGGCGTTTACATGCTCCCATTTGCAAAGCCATATAACCTAGTGTCATTCTAAGATAATACATTTCGATACTAACAGAACACTCTTACAGCAGTCAGATTCTGAATCAGTTACAAGGTTCTGTATTTAAAAAAAAAAAAAAAAAAAAAACTCAATAAATCAGACCAATTTCTAGCTAAATAATTCCAATGTCAGATATAGTTTCATATAACATAAAAATCACAAACAGAAAACACTTTTATATTTGTGATTTAATTCTCCATATTATTTACAAAAATGGAGATGCCAATGTAAAGATACATCGTCTATGCACTAATCTCTGCATTAGTATTGTTCCTAGCTATATTTTTATAATCATTCTTCCTATGATAAAAAAAGATTAGCACATAACGTTAATGCTATTTCCTCTATTACTGATAATTTGAAAATCCTATTTTTAATGATTATCCGCAAGTTAGAAAAAACGACACAAGGTTGTTGCTTTGTGAAAATGTTACTGAAATAAACAAGCACAATGACTTACTTCCCAACGAAGTTCTCCAGAACCGAGCTTTTTCCAGCACTTTGACCCCCAACCACCGCAATCTGGGGGAGATCCAGATTGGCGTTTTGTCCGATTGCAGAAAAGGCATCCTGGAGTTTATTTACCAGGGGAATTAAATCTTCCATCCCTCGGTTACCCATCTTTGCAAAATAGCCTATTCTTTGTCAGTGGTGAAACAAACGGGAAAACTCCTTGCAAAACGCTTTTCTCCTGTTCTATGTTTTTCTCTGGTTGTTATAACTATTTGCGCCGACGATTATTTGATTCTGGTGAGCACCTTCATTGATTATATTTTGACAGTATCCACTCACGGTAAAATGCAGCTTCTTGCCTCCCACTCTACTACGGTTCTGCTGTCTCCCTAGGACTGGGATGATCTCCGTACTTGTCAGATAGGGTTGTGAACGCGCAGCCAAGCCAATGGCCACCAGGAGGTGTCCAAGTAGGAGCACGCAAACACTTCTGTCTTTAAAGCATTCTGGGAGTTGTAGTTTTAGGTGGAGCCTTCCATCAAAATAAGGTCTGTTGACGAAAACTACCCTTGCAATAAGTAAATGCAGGCGTTAATAAATTATTTATAGTTATTAATCTGTATTAATCTTAATACAGTTTTTAATGTTTTAGCTGTGATGGCAGAATATTGATTTCCCTAATCATTATGGTACATTTTAATCATATGCAGTAGCTTGAGCCCTGTTATAACAAAGTTTAATTTAAACACCTTGAAATGTATCCTGTGGCTTCCCCGGTACTTCACAGAGTGATGGGCACTTGAGTGTTATGAGAGACACAAGGGTACAAATTTCCCCCAGTATTCAGAAGTGACATTATAATATGCTAGTGGATTGTTTTTAATCACAGAAACACTCATATCTAGTTTACATGTTACTGACACACAATTTCTTTAGGTTGAAATGCATGTTTAGTTGGGTTGGAATTTTTGAACAAGGCTAAAATAAAACTTCAGCACTGGTGGCTTTGTTCCTATATTGCCAATTCCTGAGGAAATTAGGCCCTCTTTGCATGGCAGTTTAGTTTATAAAATGGTGCAATTGGTAGCAAAAGCAAATTAATAGCAAACTGACTGAAGCTGGTACTGAGTTTAGTTTTAAAGCTTAGTGAATGGTAAATGCTTAGGGGTAGTGAGCTGAACTAAATCTTGCACATACTCAAAGAATCAATAGATTCCAGTGTCATTTTAATTTCTTTTCAGTTTCCTGCACTATTTCATGTGTTTGCAAAATCACATGGTTCTGGGTTCTGTTGCTCTAGACAAAGTCAAAGCCCCTCACAGCAGGTAAAAGCAGATTTAGAGAA